>NC_138309.1:42072500-42095000 GCF_965601325.2 Salmo salar | reverse complement strand
GTTTTCCCAAAAATGGTTATTTCTAGTTTCAGCCAAACGGTCAAAAAAACATAGTTGTAATTTCAGAGTCTTAATTGTAGAGGGAAGTCAGCAGAATTGTGGTGTGGTTTTGTATCGCGAGGAGTCTAAACACACCGTTGTTTAAAAGGAACTGATCTGATAACATGTTCTACTTTCCTCTATTCGTTAGACTAGCTAGCAGCAATCTACCCATGGAGTCACATTTATTTACATTACATTACATTTACATTTATCAAACGTATAGATCTACATACTGCATGATACATGTTATTTGGAAACATGCTTTTCAAAAAAATCCCCCAAAAAGATCAACAATTAAATTAAAACACCAAATCAATGAAAACTCATACAGTTTATAGTACTTACCAATAGTAGGTAACTCCTCAAGGAAACATATGCAAATTCGGTGTGTTAGGATGTGAATATAGGCAAAGATCTCAGAAAATATATGACAATGTCCAGTCTACTAGTGCTGCTACGCCTCACGCAAACAGAGCTTACTGTATAACTGACCACTGACTGGTGCCTCGACCCTCTACCTCTGTTAGTACTGTAAACTGGGTGGGTATAGTAGAGTGCGGTAGGGTACAGTAGACTACAGTAGGGTACAGCAGACTACAGTAGGGTACAGTAGACTACAGTAGGGTACAGTAAGGTAGGGTGTAGTGGGGGCAGTAGGGTCCAGTAGACTACAGTAGGGTACAGTAAGGTAGGGTGTAGTGGGGGCAGTAGGGTACAGTAGACTACAGTAGACTACAGTAGGGTGCAGTAGACTACTGTAGGGTACAGTAGGGTAGGGTGTAGTGGGGGCAGTAGGGTAAAGTAGACTACAGTAGACTACAGTAGGGTGCAGTAGACTACTGTAGGGTACAGTAGGGTAGGGTGTAGTGGGGGCAGTAAGGTTAGGTAGACTACAGTATGGTACAGTAGACTACAGTAGGGTGCAGTAGGGTAGGGTGTAGTGGGGGCAGTAGGGTACAGTAGACTACAGTAGGGTGCAGTAGGGTAGGGTGTAGTGGGGGCAGTAGGGTACAGTAGACTACAGTAGGGTGCAGTAGGGTAGGGTGTAGTGGGGGCAGTAGGGTACAGTAGACTACAGTAGACTACAGTAGGGTACAGTAGACTACAGTAGGGTACAGTAAGGTAGGGTGTAGTGGGGGCAGTAGGGTCCAGTAGACTACAGTAGGGTACAGTAAGGTAGGGTGTAGTGGGGGCAGTAAGGTCCAGTAGACTACTGTAGGGTACAGTAGGGTAGGGTGTAGTGGGGGCAGTAGGGTACAGTAGACTACAGTAGGGTACAGTAGGGTAGGGTGTAGTGGGGGCAGTAAGGTACAGTAAACTACAGTATGGTTCAGTAGGGTACAGTAGACTACAGTAGGGTACAGTAGGGTGGAGTAGGGTACAGTAGGGTACAGTAGACTACAGTAGGGTACAGTAGACTACAGTATGGTTCAGTAGGGTACAGTAGACTACAGTAGGGTACAGTAGACTACAGTAGAGTACAGTAGACTACAGTAGGGTACGGTGTAGTGGGGGCAGTAGGGTACAGTAGACTACAGTATGGTTCAGTAGGGTACAGTAGACTACAGTAGGGTACAGTAGACTACAGTAGGGTACAGTAGGGTAGGGTGCAGTGGGGGCAGTAAGGTACAGTATACTACAGTAGACTACAGTAGGGTACAGTAGACTACAGTAGGGTACAGTAGACTACAGTAGGGTAGAGTAGGGTACAGTAGACTACAGTAGGGTACAGTAGGGTAGGGTGTAGTGGGGACAGTAGGGTACAGTAGACTACAGTAGGGTACAGTAGACTACAGTAGGGTACAGTAGGGTAGGGTGTAGTGGGGCAGTAAGGTGCAGTATACTACAGTATGGTTCAGTAGGGTACAGTAAGGTACAGTATACTACAGTATGGTTCAGTAGGGTGCAGTAAGGTACAGTATACTACAGTATGGTTCAGCAGGGTACAGTATACTACAGTAGGGTGCAATATGGTACAGTAGACTACAGTAGGGTACAGTAGGGTACATTAGGGTAGGGTGTAGTGGGGGCAGTAGGGTACAGTAGACTACAGTAGGGTAGGGTGTAGTGGGGGCAGTAGGGTACAGTATACTACAGTAGGGTGCAGTAGGGTAGGGTGTAGTGGGGGCAGTAGGGTACAGTAGACTACAGTAGGGTACAGTAGACTACAGTAGACTACAGTAGGGTAGGGTGTAGTGGGGGCAGTAAGGTACAGTATACTACAGTATGGTACAGTAGACTACAGTAGGGTACAGTAGATTATGGTAGGGTACAGTCAGGTACAGTAGACTACAGTAGGGTACAGTAGGTTATGGTAGGGTACAGTCGGGTACAGTAGACTACAGTAGGGTAGGGTGCAATGGGGGCATAAAGGTACAGTAGACTACAGTATGGTTCAGTAGGGTACAGTAGACTACAGTAGGGTACAGTAGGGTAGGGTGCAGTGGAAGCAGTAAGGTTACAGTATACTACAGTAGGGTACAGTATACTACAGTATGGTTCAGTAGGGTACAGTAGATTATGGTAGGGTACAGTCGGGTACAGTAGACTACAGTAGGGTAGGGTGCAGTAAGGTACAGTATACTACAGTATGGTTCAGTAGGGTACAGTAGACTACAGTAGGTAACAGTAGATTATGGTAGGCTACAGTCGGGTACAGTAGACTACAGTAGAGTACAGTAGACTGGAGTAGGGTACAGTAGACTACAGTAGGGTACAGTAGACTACAGTAGACTACAGTAGACTACAGTAGGGTACAGTAGACTACAGTAGACTACAGTAGAGTACAGTAGACTACAGTATGGTACAGTAGACTACAGTAGGGTACAGTAGACTACAGTAGGGTCCAGTAGACTACAGTAGGGTACAGTAGACCACAGTAGGGTACAGTAGACTACAGTAGAGTACAGTAGACTACAGTAGGGTACAGTAGACTACAGTAGGGTACAGTAGACTACAGTAGACTACGGTAGGGTACAGTAGACTACAGTAGACTACAATAGGGTACAGTAGGTGGTTATTTCTCGACCACATCAAGAGTTATGTGAGGCTCTCTTAGTAGTGGTACTTAGGTTGCGTCCCAAATGGCACCCTATTCCCTTCATAGTGCCCTACGTTTCACCAGGACCTACATAGGGATCCATTTGGCATGCACATTAAGTCTACTCTGCTTCACAATACTGCCGATTAACTAAAATGACAGGTTCCCTTCGAGCTCTGGAAAAGCCTGGAGATTTTCACTGCAAGACACAGATTGAATTGATGAAATGGAGGAAAGGACACCTGCTACTCATTAAACTGATAATATCAATAGCCAGCTGAATACTTCCTGGTTACAGCAGGACTGGTACTCATTAAACTGATAATACCAACAGCCAGCTGAATACTTCCTGGTTACAGCAGGACTGGTGCTCATTAAACTGATAATACCAACAGCCAGCTGAATACTTCCTGGTTACAGCAGGACTGGTACTCATTAAACTGATAATACCAACAGCCAGCTGAATACTTCCTGGTTACAGCAGGACTGGTACTCATTAAACTGAAAATAGCAACAGCCAGCTGAATACTTCCTGGTTACAGCAGGAAAGGATACCTTCAAGCTAGGTTCTTATAGTGTCCCAAATAGAATCCTTAACTCTACAGTTGAAGTCGGAAATGTACATACACCTTAGTAAAATACATTTAAACTCAGTTTTTCACAATTCCTGACATTTAATCCAAGTAAAAATGCCCTGTTTTAGGTTAGTTAGGATCACCACCTTATTTTAAGAATGTGAAATGTCAGAATAATAGTAGAGAGAATGATTTACTTCAGCTTTTATTTCTTTCATCACATTCCCAGTGGGTCAGAAGTTTACATACACTCAATTAGTATTTGGAAGCATTGCCTCTAAATTGTTTAACATGGGTCAAACGTTTCGGGAAGCCTTCCATAAGCTTCCCACAATAAGTTGGGGGAATTTTGGCCCAGTCCTCCTAACAGAGCTGGTGTAACTGAGTCAGGTTTGTAGGCCTCCTTGCTCGCATGCGCTTTTTCAGTTCTTCCCACAAATTTTGTATAGGATTGAGGTCAGGGCTTGACTTTGACTTTGTTGTCCTTAAGCCATTTTGCCACAACTTTGGAAGTATGCTTGGGGTCATTGTCCATTTGGAAGACCCATTTGCGATCAAGTTTAACTTCCTGACTGATGTCTTGAGATGTTGCTTGAATAAATCCACGTAATTTTCATACTTCATGATGCCATCTATTTTGTGAAGTGCACCAGTCCCTCCTGCAGCAAAGCACCCCCACAACATGATGCCGCCACCCCCATGCTTCACGGTTGGGATGGTGTTCTTCGGCTTGCAAGCCTCCCCCTTTTTCCTCCAAACATAACTATGGTCATTATGGCCAAACAGTTCTATTTTTGTTCCATTAGACCAGAGGACATTTCTCCAAAAAGTACGATCTGTCCCCATGTGCAGATGCAAACCGTAGTCTGGCTTTTTTATGGCAGTTTTGGAGCAGTGGCTTCTTCCTTGCTGAGCGGCCGTTCAGGTTATGTCGATATAGGACTCGTTTTACTGTGGATATAGATACTTTTGTACCTGTTTCCTCCAGCATCTTGTCAAGGTCCTTTGCTGTTATTCTGGGATTGATTTGCACTTCTCGCACCAAAGTACATTCATCTCTAGCAGACAGAATGCGTCTCCTTCCTGAGCGGTATGACGGCTGCATGGTCCCATGGTGTTTATACTTGCGTACAATTGTTTGTACAGATGAACGTTGTACCTTTAGGCATTTGGAAATTGCTCCCAAGGATGAACCAGACTTGTGGAGGTCTACAATTTTTTTTCTGAGGTCTTGGCTGATTTCTATTGATTTCCCCATGGTTTCAAGCAAAGAGGCACTGAGTTTGAAGGTAGGCCTTGAAACACATCCACAGGTACACCTCCAATTGACTCAAATTATGTCAATTAGCCTCAGAAGCTGCTAAAGCCATGACATTTTCTGGAATTTTCCAAGCTTTTGAAAGGCACAGTCAACTTAGTGTATGTAAACTTCTGACCCACTGGAATTGTGATACAGTGACTAATAAGTGAAATAATCTGTCTGTAAACAATTGTTGGAAAAATGACTTGTGCCATGCACAAAGTACATGTCCTAACTGACTTGCCAAAACTAGACTTTGTTAACAAGAAATTTGCGGAGTGGTTGAAAAACGAGTTTTAATGACTCCAACCTATGTAAACTTCCGACTTCAACTGTATATAGTGCTCTACTTTTCACTAGGGCCCATATGGCTCCATAGGAATCTGGTCAGAAGTAGTGCTCTATATAGAGAATAGGGGTCCATAGGACTCTGGTCAGAAGTAGTGCTCTATATAGGGAATAGGGGTCCATAGGGCTCTGGTCAGAAGTAAGCAAACACGAAAATGCTCATCCAGAGACAGCACTCCTAGTGGCCGGTGATTTTAATGCAGTAAAACTGAATTATGTTTTACCTCACTTCTACCAGCATGTCACCTGCACAACTAGAGGGATAAAACTCTAGATCACCTTACTCCACACACAGAGACACATACAAAGCTCTCCCCTCGCCCTCCATTTGGCAAATGGGACCATAACTATATCCTCCTGATTTCTGGTTACAAGCAAAAACTCAAACTGGAAGTACAAAGGAAAACTCAGCAGAGATCTGCCCAGTGACGTGAGCCTGCCAGACGAGCTAAATGCCTTCTATGCTCGTTTCGAGGCAAGTAACACTGAACCATGCGTGAGAGCACCAGCTGTTCCGGAAAACTGTATGATCACGCTCTCTCTGACCCTGTCTGTAATTTCTATATGTTTCAAGGAAATCACCATAGTCCCTGTACCAAAGAACGCCAAGGTAACCTGCCTAAATGACTACCGCCCCTTGGTACTCAAATCTGTAGACATGAAATGCTTTGAAAGGCTTGTCATGGCTCACATCAACACCATCATCCAAGAAACCCTGGACCCACTCCAATTTGTATACCGCCCCGCCCTCAACAGTTCCACAGATGACGCAATCTCTATTGCACTCCACACTGCACTTTCCCACCTGGACAAAAGGAACACCTACGTGAGAATGCTGTTCATTGACTACAGCTCAGCGTTCAACACCATAGTGCCCGCAAAGCTCATCACTAAGCTAAGGACCCTGAGACTGAACACCTCCCTCTGCAACTGGATCCTGAACTTCCTGACGGGCTGCCCCCAGGTGGTGAGGGTAGGCAACAACACATCCTCCACGCTGATCCTCAACATGGGGGCCCCTCAGAAGTGCGTGCTCAGTCCCCTCCTGTACTCCCCGTTTGCGCACAACTCCAACACCATCATTAAGTTTGCTGACAACATAACTGCGGTCGGCCTGATCACCGATGACGATGAAACAGCCTATAGAGAGGAGGTCAGAGACCTGACAGTGTGGTGCCAGAACAACAACCTCTCCACGAATGTCAGCAAGACAAAGGAGCTGATCGTGGACTACAGGAAAAGGAGGGTCGTGTTCAATTGGTTGAATCTGTGTTTAAAATTCACTGCTCGACTGAGGGACCTTACAGATAACTGTATGTGTGGGGTACAGAGATGAGGTAGTCATTCAAAAATCATGTTAAATGATATTATTGCACACAGAGTGAGTCCATGCAACTTATTTTGTGACTTGTTAAGCACATTTTAACTCCTGAACTTATTTAGGCTTGAATACTTACTGTATAATATTCATTCATTTCTAAACATTTCTAAAAACATAATCGACATTATAGAATATTATTAACATCATTAATAATTAACATTATTATCCACTTCGACATTATGGGGTATTGTGTGAAGGTCAGAAACCCAAAAAAATCTCAATTTAATCCATTTTAAATTCAGGCCTATAACACAACAAAATGTGACAAAAGTCAAGAGGTGTGAATACTTTCTGAAGGCACTGTAAATCTACACTTCCAGTTAGGAAGAAAGTCATTATAGAAATCTACACTTCCAGTTAGGAAGAAAGGCATTATGTAAATCTACATTTCCAGTTAGGAAGAAAGGCATTATGTAAATCTACTTCCAGTTAGGAAGAAAGGCATTAAAGGCACATGATATTCTAAAGAGAGAGGGGTGTGTACCAACTAGTACACTGCTTTCCATAAGATATACAACAACAGTCATCTGAAGGTTAGGGACTATGACAAGCTACCTACTGCACTGACATGAGGGGAATGAATGTGTAATTGGACAAAGTTTATGTTGACTATTTGACTTCAGCCAGGGAAATGTTTACACTAGTTTGAAAAGGTAATATAGACACTGTGGGGGTTTGTCTACAAGCCTAAATCATTTTGGTTTCTAGTAGGATATCTTTAGCCTGGGTACCAGTTTGTTTAGCTCTCATTCCACTCCTTACCACTCTTGTCAAATGACACATAGTACCAGGAGTGGAAGGTTCGCACAAACGGACTGGATTTCAGGCTAAAGAGATCCTACTGGAGACCAAAATGATTTAGGCTTGTAGACAACCCCCCCGCCCCAGTGTCTATATTACCTTTTCAAACTAGTGTAAACATTTCCCTGGCTTTGCCAAAGGGTACATTACACACATTAGACGAGGTACACTAGATTACAACATTGTCTTTTTTAGGCAAAGCAAAGAAGAGAATACCTTCTGCATATTTGCTCTAACAGATATCAGAGGATACGATTGAATTAAACAAATGGCCAAATGCTCCTAGTATTCTTAAAAGGGATTAGAAGGCTCAGAGCGTCTTACTTTAAGAGCATTGGTTGCTTTGTGGTTTAAACACGGTCTCTGTCTACGCAACCAATCTATTCTTTTCTATTCTGAATACACTATGCTCCCGAGTGGCGCAGCGGTCTGCAGGCACTGCATCTCAGTGCTAGAGGCATCACTACAGACACCCTGGTTCGAACCAGCCGTGATTGGGAGTCACATAGGACTGCTCACAATTGGCCCAGCGTCGTCAGGGTTTGGTAATCATTGTAAATAAGAATTTGTTCTTAACTGACTTGCCTAGTTAAATTAAGGTTAAATAAAATACAATAAAAAAAAAAAATGCTGACATCTCTCAAAGAATTCTCAAATTGGCCCACTATTTATATTTTCCTGAAATACACAAAAATTGGGGTATAAAATTAACATTTTCAAAAAGAATGAATGTATGTGTCGAATACTGCATAGTTATTAGACTATAGTGCTTCTAATAACAGATGTACAGTTAAAGTTTATCTCAGAAAGCTATTCTGAATATTTACTGCAACAGTAAGGTGACAAATGTATATTTCAGCTATATCTGAACTTGATTTATCATTCATCCTTATTGAAGATGTCTTCAATACTATAGTGGATCATGATTATGTCACGCCCTGATCTGTTTCACCTGTTCCTGTGATTGTCTCCACCCTCTCCAGGTGTCGTTTATTTTCCCCAGTGTATTTATCAAATCAAATCAAATGTATTTATATAGCCCTTCTTACATCAGCTGATATATCAAAGTGCTGTACAGAAACCCAGCCTCAAACCCCAAACAGCAAGCAATGCAGGAATAGAAGCACGGTGGCTAGGAAAAACTCCCTAGAAAGGCCAAAACCTAGGAAGAAACCTAGAGAGGAACCAGGCTATGAGGGGTGGCCAGTCCTCTTCTGGCTGTGCCGGGTGGAGATTATAACAGAACATGACCAAGATGTTCAAATGTTCATAAATGACCAGCATGGTCAAATAATAGTAATCACTGTAATATTTATCCCTGTGTTTCCTGTCTCTCTGTGCCAGTTTGTCTTGTATGTTCAAATCAACCAGCGTGTTTTTCCCTGTACTCCTTTTGCTAGTTTTCCTGGTTTTGACCCCTGTCTGTCTCTGGACTACTTCCCCACCGGCCTGATCATCCTGCATGCCCTGACCTTGATTCTTCCTGTGCTTCGGTACCTTTTGGACTCTGAACTTGTTTTGACCCTTTTTGCCTGTCCACGACCACTCTCTTGCTTTACTCTATTGGATTAATAAACATTGTAAGACTCCAACCATCTGCCTCCTGTGTCTGCATCTGGGTCTCATCTTGTGTCATGATAATATATAATAATATATATATATATAAAATAATATAATATATAATGATTACTTCATTTACAAAGTGGGCAAACTTAGAGATTCCAACAACGAACAGTGAGCCATCGTAATCATGCATATAAAAACGAATAATGACAAAAAAGCATTGTACGTTTTAATTTTATAACGTTTGTGTGAGAGAGGTGGAGAATTGATTGTCATCGATCAATAATGATAAACCTCCTGGCATTGATAACTTAGATGGGAATCTACTGAGGATGGTAGCTGACTCTATAGCCACTCCTATCTGTCATATTTTTAATCTGACCCTAGAGGAAAGTCTTTAACCTCAGGCCTGGAGGGAAGCCAAAGTAATTCCGCTACCCAAGAGTGGTAAAGTGGCCTTTACTGGTTCTAACAGCAGACCTATAAGCTTGCTGCCAGCTCTTAGCAAACTGTTTGAAAAAAATGTGTTTGACCAAATACAATGCAATTTTACTGTAAACAAATTAACAACAGACTTTCAGCTTGCTTATAGAGAAGGGCACTCAACATGTACTGCCCTGACTGATAATCAGTTGAAAGAAATTCATAAGATGATTGTGGGAGCTTTTTGTTAAATTTCAGTGCTTAGATGTTGTTGAAAACGTATGTCCCTTATCAATCTACACACAATACCCCCTAATGACAAAGCAAAAAAGGTTTTTAGATAATTTTGCAAAATTTATAAAAACAAATAATAAATAATGACATTTCACAATTACATAGGAACAGTGCCTTGCAAAAGTATTCACCCCCCTTGGCATTTTTCCTATTTTGTTGCCTTAAAACCTGGAATTAAAATAGTTTTTTGGGGGGTTTGTATCTTTTGATTTACACAACATGCCTACCATTTTGAAGAAGAAGACAAAGAAATAAGACAAAGAAATAAGACAAAGAAACTGAAAACTTGAGAGTGCATAACTATTCACCCTCCCAAAGTCAACACTTTGTAGAGCCACCTTTTGCAGCAATTACAGCTGCAAGTGTCTTGGGATATGTCTCTATAAAACTTGTCACATCTAGCCACTGGGATTTTTGCCCATTCTTCAAGGCAAAACTGCTCCAGCTCCTTCAAGTTGGATGGGTTCCTGCTGGTGTACAGCAATCTTTAAGTCATACCACAGATTCTCAATTGGATTGAGGGCTTTGACTAGGCCTTTACAAAACATTTAAATGTTTCCCCTTAAACCACTTGAGTGTTGCTTTAGCAGTATGCTTAGGGTCATTGTCCTGCTGGAAGGTGAAACTCCGTCCCAGTTTCAAATCTCTGGAAGACTGATGCAGGTTTCCCTCAAGAATGTCCCTGTATTTAGTACCATCCATCATTCCTTCAATTCTGACCAGTTTCCCAGTCCTTGCTGATGAAAAACATCCCCACAGCATGATGCTGCCACCACCATGCTTCACTGTGGGGATGGTGTTCTTGGGGTGATGAGAGGTGTTGGCTTGGCGCCAGACATAGTGTTTTCCTTGATGGCCAAAAAGCTACATTTTAGTCTCATCTGACCAGAGTACCTTCTTCCATATGTTTGAGGAGTCTCCACATGCCTTTTGGCATGCTTATTTTTTCTTTAAGCAATGGCTTTTTCTGGCCACTCTTCCGTAAATCACAGCTCTGTGGAGTGTACGGCTTAGTGGTCCTATGGACAGATACTCCAATCTCCACTGTGGAGCTTTGCAGCTTCTTCAGGGTTATCTTTGGTCTCTTTGTTGCCTCTCTGATAAATGCCCTCCTTGCCTGGTCTGTGAGTTTTGGTGAGCGGCCCTCTTTTGGCAGGTTTGTTGTGGTGCCATATTCTTTCCATTTTTTAATAATGGATTTAATGGTGCTCCGTGGGATGTTCAAAGTTTCAGATGTTTTCTTATAACACAACCCTGATCTGTACTTCTCCACAACTTTGTCCATGACCTGTTTGGAGAGCTCCTTGGTCTTCATGATGCTGCTTGCTTGGTGGTGCCCCTTGCTTAGTGGTGTTGCAGACTCTGGGGCCTTTCAGAACAGGTGTATATATACTGAGATCATCTGACAGATCATGTGACACTTAGATTGCACACAGGTGGACTTTATTTAACTAATTATGTGACTTCTGAAGGTAATTAGTTGCACCATATTTTATTTAGGGGCTTCATAGCAAAGGGGGTGAATACATATGCACGCACCACTTTTCCGTTTGGATTTTTCGTTTTGATTTTTTTTTTCATTTCGCTTCACCAATTTGGGCTATTTTGTGTATGTCCATTACATGAAATCCAAATAAAAATCCATTTAAATTACAGGTTGTAATGCAACAAAATAGTAAAAACGCCAAAGGGGGTGAATACTTTTGCAAGGCACTGTATTCAGAAGCTTTACTTTGTTGAAACACCTTTGGCCGCAATTACAGCCTCGAGCCTTCTTGGGTATGATGCTACAAGCTTGGCACACCTGTGTTTGGGGAGTTTCTCCCATTCTTCTCTGTAGATCCTCTCAAGCTCTGTCAGGTTAGATAGGGAGATTCACTGCACAGTGTCATGACGTTGGCCTCTTTTGGTACAGGGAGGACAGTTGACCCCCTCCCTTTTGCACCACCACCCAACCTACCTTCCCCCCAATCCACCCTGTGTGTAAAGGGTTGTAAAAACTCTAAAATTCCAGGAGAGTCTCTGGCCACATGGCCCATAGAGAGACAAAGGAAATTCTTCCAACTCATAGAATTGGAGAACCGAGCGACATGTGTGTGCTGGAGAAGGTATGGAAGATTGGTGAAGAATCCAGCTACGAACTGATCCGCTTGGTACAATTTTGTGATACTCAGAAGAGACAATATAGCCATATTACCATAAAACTGTTTATATAATAGCATCAGCTTGAGACTTGCATCATAATGGTTGCATAGAATGTATTAATAAGGATAAAGCTTTTGTAAGACATTGAGATGCTATGTACTGATGTAATGTGATAGAATTGTATTTCTGTAACCAAGTCTAGCTCAGTCACGGGCACGCCCCCAGGGACACATACAGGACCAGGCGTAATTTGACAAGCCTGTTCGATGGGCACTATAAAACACCCCCTGATTTACATTTCTTCAGACCAGGCCTCCACTCCATTGCGAGTTGGCCCATAGGTTTGACCATCCAAGTACTCTACTGAAAGTGAACTATACCACGTGGTTAACTTTTAGACTATCGAGACCGACAGAATAAGAACAAGTCTTTGATATTAATTATTAGTCTGCAGCTAAGTAAATTATATCATCGAACGCGAAGACCAACGAAACATCCATTCTATGACGACATTAATGAATGTCGCTCTGAAAGATCCATTCTAACCGAGAGAGAGAGAGAGAGAACGCGGACAAAACTCCCCAACAGAACAGAACTCTCGAACAAGGATCACGACGACACATGAGCGTAAATATATATTGATTGCAATTGTTCCCGAATGAGTGAGCCTTCAATTGTCAATTGTTAATATTAATGAACTCTGTGTAACTTCTCAGCTGACCGTTTATGACCCATTGTCTAACAGACCAGCCATGCTTGTTAGCCATTAGGGCACATTACTATACCAATCCTTTGTGACGATAATTACTGTTTGTATGTTTTCTGTTAATTACTTAGTGTAGTAAATAAATGATTTTAAGACAATTGATGTATGGATGATTTTAGTAAAGACTGGGTTCGTGCAGATACAACAATTTACGACGTTTGGAATGAGACTGGACTCGAGGTAAAATACACCATTTAAACCAGAAGATAATCGGCCTATACTATAATAGGATATAATATTATAGTACAGGAAAGTTATATTAGGAAAATTATAGCTTTGTAATCTGAATATTCTCCTTGGTGCCCCGATCTCCTAGTTAATTACAATTAAACGATTAATCAGTTTAATCGCGTGATAATAATTACAGGGAGCTAATTGATAAACATATCTTCAGTTTAATGGTACCCCCAAAGACACGACAACAGCTATTGGTCTCTGCAGAGATATTCGATTGGGTTCAATTCCGGGCTCTGGCTGGGCCACTCAAGGACATTTAGACACTTTTCCCGAAGCCACTCCTAAGTTGTCTTGGCTGTGTGCTTAGGGTCGAAGTAAACGTTCGCCCCAGTCTGAGGTCCTGAGCGCTCTGGAGCAGGTTTTCATCAAAGATCTCTCTGTACTTTGGTCTGTTTATCTTTCCCTCAATCCGGACTAGTCTCTCAGTCCCTGCTGCTGAAAAACATCCCCACAGCATGCTGCTACCACCACCATGCTTCACCATAGGGATGGTGCCAGGTTTCCTCCAGATGTGACGCTTGGCATTCAGGCTAAATATATCAATCTTCGTTTCATCAGACCAGAGAATCTTGTTTCTCATGGTCTGAGAGTCCTTTAGGTGCCTTTTGGCAAACTCCAAGTGGGCTGTCATGTGCCTTTTACTGAGTGGCTTCCGTCTGGCCACTCTACGATAAAGATTTGATTGGTGGAGTGCTGCAGAGATGGTTGTCCTTCTGGAAGGATGTTCTATCTCCACCATCGGGCTCTTGGTCACCTCAGTGACAAAGGCCCTTCTCCCCCGATTGCTTAGTTTGACTGGATGGCCAGCTGTAGGAAGAGTCTTGGTGGTTCCAAACTTCTTCCATTTAAGAATGATGGAGGCCACTGTGTTAGACAGGTGTGTGCCATTCCAAATAATGTCCAATCAATTGAATTTACCACAGGTGGACTTCAAGTTGTATAAACATCTCAAGGATGATAAATGGAAACAGCACCTGAGCTCAATTTCGAGTGTCATAGCAAACAGTCTGAATACTTATGTATTTTTGATTTTTATTGCAATTTTTGAAATGTGTAAAAACTTTTTTTTTTTTTATATATTTATGTGTTGATTTGTGCAGGGCACATTTGAAAAAAAAAATTAAGATCACAGGGGCCTCCCGAGTGGTGCAGTGGTCTAAGGCTGACACGACTTCTGCCGAAGTCGGTCCCTCTCCTTGTTCGGGAGGCGTTCAGAATAAATTACCTTGCACACTCATCTCTGCTCTCCTCCGCCTGATTCCATGCACCAATTACCCACAGCCTGACAGAAACATGCACCCCAAAATGGAGTCAGCAGGAGCAGTTACCCCGTTACTAAGGGTTGAGGAGCGCGTCCACAACATCTCGGCACCACTATGGATCACGTCCTTCAGACTATGGAGCGCTGGGAGAGCAGAGGAGTTCCTCCAGCGCCTCCACCAGCACAACCAAGGACACCACTGATCACCCCTCCTTCACCCGGTTCCAGTGGGATTCGGCTCTCCCTTCCGAAGGAGTACGATGTCAGGGTTTCCTACTCCAACTGGAGCTCTACCTGGCGCCTGTGCACTCCTTCGAGCTGCGAGGTCGTGTCCTCCCTCGTCTCCTGTCTCTCAGGGAAAGCCCTGGATTGGGCCAACGCTGTATGGGAGGACGGAGGAGCGGTGCTGGACCAATTCGAGGATTTCATCCACCGCTTCAGGGCAGTCTTCGACCACCAGCCTGAGGGTAGAGCGGTGGGTGAACATCTCGTGCACCTGAGGCAGGGGACGAGGAGCGCACAGGAGTTCCCATTGGACTTCCGGACCCTGGCTGCCAGCACGGGGTGGAATGACAGGGCCCTATTCGATCACTACCGTTGTAGTTTGCGTGAGGACGTCCGTCGGGAGTTGGCCTGTAGGGACACAACTCTGACCTTCGACCAGCTGGTGGACATGTCCATAAGGTTGGATAACCTGCTGGCTACCCGCGGATGTCCAGATCGGGGTCTGTCGATTCCATCCCCCAGCACGACCGCTCCGACGCCCATGGAGTTGGGAGGTGCTACAATTAGGGTGACCGGAGGAGAGGCCGATCCATGCACCATCTGTGGCCGCAGAGGGCACACTGCCGAACGGTGCTGGGGAGGTTCCTCTAGGAGTCGAGGCAGCAGGCAGTTTCACCCCAGCTGAGTCGGCACCAGGCTCACCTAGAGCCCCCTGTTGCTCACATGTTTTTGTTTATTAATTTTCCTGAGTTTTCACCGCATTCCCAGCATAAGGCGCTTGTAGATTCAGGCGCATCTGGGGATTTTATTGATAGATCATTTGCCCATAGTTTAGGGATCCCCATTGTTCCTGTGGATATGCCTTTCCCTGTGCACGCCTTAGATAGTCGACCATTAGGGTCAGGGCTAATTAGGGAGGCCACCGCTCCACTGGGCATGATTACGCAGGAGGGTCACATGGAGCGAATCAGTCTCTTCCTTATTGATTCTCCTGCGTTTCCCATGGTGCTGGGCCTACCCTGGTTGGCCTGTCAAGACCACACTATTCGTGGCAAATTAGGGCTCTCACAGGGTGTTTAGGGGTTTCTATCGGTGCTACTACGGTGGAAAGTCCAGAACAGGTCTCCACCGTGCGCATCTCCTCTGAATATGCCGATTTGGCTCTCACCTTCTGTAAGAAGAGGGCGACTCAATTACCACCCCATCGGCGGGGGGATTGCGCGATAAATCTCCTGGTAGACGCAGCACTTCCCAGGAGTCACGTGTATCCCCTGTCGCAAAAGGAGACGGCGGCTATGAAAACATATGTCTCCGAATTTCTGGGGCAGGGGTACATTTGGCCCTCCACTTCACCTGCCTCCTCAAGTTTCTTTTTTGTGATGAAGAAGGATGGAGGTCTGCACCCGTGTATTGACTATCGAGGCATCAACCAAATCACTGTGAGGTACAGTTACTCGCTACCTCTCATTGTCAGTGTGATCGAGTTGAGCATGTGTCCCTGGTGTGCAGGGTGCTTGGTCGACTGTTGGAGCATGACCTGTACGTCAAGGCTGAGAAATGCCTGTTCTTTCAACAGTCCGTCTCCTTCCTAGGGTACCGCATTTCCACTTCAGGGGTGGAGATGGAGAGTGCCCGCATTTCAGCCGTGCGTATTTGGCCGACTCCCACCACAGTAAAGGAAGTGCAGCGGTTTTTAGGGTTTGCCAACTACTACCGGAGGATAGGTAGCGGCTCCCATTACGGTTTGCCAACTACTACCGTTGGTCAGGTAGCGGCTCCCATTACCTCACTGCTGTAGTGGGGAACGGTGCGTTTGCAGTGGTCGGCTGAGGCGGACAGGGCTTTTGGTCAGCTGAGGGCTCTGTTTACCTCGGCTCCGGTGCTGGCTCATCCGGATCCCTCTTTGGCGTTCATAGTGGAGGTGGACGCGTCCGAGGCTGGGATAGGAGCCGTGGTCTCTCAGCGCTCGGGTACGCCACCAAAGCTCCGCCCCTGTGCCTTCTTTTTGAAGAAGCTCAGCTCGGCGGAGCGAAACTATGACATGGGGGACCGGGAGCTGTTGGCTGTCGTCAAGGTTTTGAAGGCATGGAGACATTGGCTTGAGGGGGCTAAACACCCTTTTCTCATCTGGACTGACCACCACAATCTGGGGTACATCCGGGCGGCGAGGAGACTGAACCCTCGCCAGACAAGGTGGGCCATGTTCTTTACCCGTTTTGTCTTCACCATGTCCTACAGACCAGGTTCCCAGAACGCTAAAGCAGACGCACTGTCCCGGAGGTATGACACAGAGGAGCAGCCCATGGATCCCACTCCCATACTTCCGGCCTCTTGCCTGGTGGCACCTGTAGTGTGGGAGCTGGATGCGGACATCGAGTGGGTTTTACGTACAGATCCCACTCCCCCGCAGTGTCCAGCTGGGAATCTGTACGTTCCGTCTGCTGTCCGTGACCGTTTGATCTATTGGGCCCATACGTCACCCGGGCATCGGTCGGACAGTGCACTGTCTTAGTGGGAAGTACTGGTGGTCCACTTTAGCTAAGGACATGAGGGTTTATGTCTCCTCCTGCTCGGTGTGCGCCCAGTGCAAGGCCCCTAGGCACTTCCCAGAGGGAAGTTACTCCCTTTGTCCGGTCTCCCTACGGCCCTACAGACTGTGGAAGCCCTGTTTACACACGTCTTCCGGCACTATGGGGTGCCTGAGGACAAAGTATTTGATCGAGGTCCCCAGTTCACGTCAAGGGTCTGGAGGGCGTTCATGGAATGTCTGGGGGTTTCGGTCAGCCTTACCTCAGGTTTTCACCCCGACAGTAACGGGCAGGTGTAGAGAGTGAACCAGGATGTGGGTAGATTTCTGCGGTCCTATTGCCAGGACCGGCCGGAGGAGTGGGCGGCGTTCGTGCCCTGGGCAGAGATGGCCCAGAACTCGCTCCACCACTCTTCCACTAACCTCTCCCCCTTCCAGTGCGTACTGGGGTACCAGCCGGTCCTGGCGCCTTGGCATCAGAGCCAGATCGAGGCTCCTGCGGTGGATGACTGGTTTAGGCGCACTGAGGAGACCTGGGACGCTGCTCATGTGCACCTTCAGCGGACCGTGAGGTGCCAGAAAACCTGCGCAGATCGCCACCGCAGTGAGGCTCCGGTGTTCGCACCGGGGGACCGGGTCTGGCTCTCGACCCTCCCCTGCCCCTCCCCTGCCCTGCCAGAAGCTGGGCCCGCGGTTTGTGGGGCCATTCAAAGTCCTGAGGAGACTGAACGAGGTATGTTACAGGTTACAGCTTACCTCCGATTATCGAATTAACCCCTCGTTTCATTTGTCTCTCCTCAGGCCGGTGGTGGCTGGTCCACTCCAGGAGACTGAGGTGCGGGAGGTTCCTCCGCCCCCCTTTGGACATCAAGGGGGCCCCGGCGTATGCAGTTCGATCCATACTGTATTCGAGGCGTCGGGCGAGGGGCCTTCAGTATCTCGTGGAGTGGGAGGGGTACGGTCCGGAGGAGAGATGCTGGGTGCCAGTGGAGGACGTATTGGACCCCTCAATGCTGCGGGAGTTCCACCGTCTCCATCCGGATCGCCCTGCGCCTCGTCCTCCAGGTCATCCCTGTGGTCGGTGTCAAGGGGGGGGGGGGTACTGTAGTATTTGTTTTATAAAGGTGCTGTTCGTGGTACACTCATCTCTGCTCTCCTGCGCCTGATTCCATGCACCAGTTACCCACAGCCAGACAAAGGCACTGCATCACGGAGGCGTCACTACAGATTCCAGGCTGTGTCACAACCGGACATGATCAGGAGTCCCATAGGGCGGCGAACAATTGGCCCAGCGTCGTCCGGGTTAGGGGAGGGTTTTGCCGGATGGGCTTTACATACCTCACTGCACTGTAGCGACGCCTTGTGACGGGCCGGGTGCGTGCAGGCTGACTTCGGTCGTCAGTTGAACGGTTTTTCCTTCGACACATTGGTGCAGCTGGCTTCCGGGTTAAGAGGGCGGGTGTTAAGAAGTGCGGTTTGGTGGGTTTCAGAGGACGCATGACTCGACCTTTACCTCTCCCAGCCTGTTGGGGAGTTGCAGCGATGAGACAAGATCAAATTTGGGGAGAAAAATAAACTATATATATATATATATATATATATATATATATATATATATATATATATATATATATATATATATATATAAAGATCACTAAATTTAAAGACTTTGAGACTGAAATGTAGCCGTTACTTTCCACTGATTCCCTTTGGCATTGGTGAAGATCAAATCAGACGGTAGAGTAGGGATTCATCCAAAATGGCACCCTATTAAACCCTATATAGTGCAATACCTTTCACCAGACCCCTATGGGACCTGATAAAACGTATTTCACTATGAAGGGAATAAGGTGCTATTTGGAACATATCCTAGTGACCAGTGGTGTAAAGTACTTCAGTAAAAATACTTGTAAGGACTACTTAAGTCGTTTTGGGGGTTATCTGAACTTTATTTTACTATTTATATTTTTGACATCTTTCACTTTTACTTCACTACATTCCTAAAGAAAATAATGTACTTTTTACTCCATACATTTTCTCTGACACCCAAAAGTACTCGTTCCATTTTTCATGCTTAGCAGGACAGGAAAATGGTCTAATTCACACACTTATCAAGAGAATATCACTGTTCCTCCTTACTGCCTCTGATCTGTTAGACTCACTAAACACACGCTTATTTTAAAATATATATATACTGCTCAAAAAAATAAAGGGAACACTTAAACAACACAATGTAACTCCAAGTCAATCACACTTCTGTGAAATCAAACTGTCCACTTAGGAAGCAACACTGATTGACAATAAATTTCACATGCTGTTGTGCAAATGGAATAGACAACAGGTGGAAATTATAGGCAATAAGCAAGACACCCCCAATAAAGGAGTGGTTCAGAAGGTGGTGACCACAGACCACTTCTCAGTTCCTATGCTTCCTGGCTGATGTTTTGGTCACTTTTGAATGCTGGCGGTGCTTTCGCTCTAGTGGTAGCATGAGACAGAGTCTACAACCCACACGAGTGGCTCAGGTAGTGCAGCTCATCCAGGATGGCACATCAATGCGAGCTGTGGCAAGAAGGTTTGCTGTGTCTGTCAGCGTAGTGTCCAGAGGCGCTACCAGGAGACAGGCCAGTACATTAGGAGACGTGGAGGAGGCCGTAGGAGGGCAACAACCCAGCAGCACGACCGCTACCTCTGCCTTTGTGCAAGGAGGAGCAGGAGGAGCACTGCCAGAGCCCTGCAAAATGACCTCCAGCAGGCCACAAATGTGCATGTGTCTGCTCAAACGGTCAGAAACAGACTCCATGAGGGTGGTATGAGGGCCCGACGTACACAGGTGGGGGTTGTGCTTACAGCCCAAAACCGTGCAGGACGTTTGGCATTTGCCAGAGAACACCAAGATTGGCAAATTCGCCACTGGCGCCCTGTGCTCTTCACAGATGAAAGCAGGTTCACACTGAGCATGTGACAGACGTGACAGAGTCTGGAGACGCCGTGGAGAACGTTCTGCTGCCTGCAACATCCTCCAGCATGACCGGTTTGGCGGTGGGTCAGTCATGGTGTGGGGTGGCATTTCTTTGGGGGGCCACACAGCCCTCCATGTGCTCGCCAGAGGTAGCCTGACTGCCATTAGGTACCGAGATGAGATCCTCAGACCCCTTGTGAGACCATATGCTGGTGCGGTTGGCCCTGGGTTCCTCCTAATGCAAGACAATGCTAGACCTCATGTGGCTGGAGTGTGTCAGCAGTTCCTGCAAGAGGAAGGCATTGATGCTATGGACTGGCCCACCCGTTCCCCAGACCTGAATCCAATTGAGCACATCTGGGACATCATGTCTTGCTCCATCCACCAACGCCACATTGCACCACAGACTGCCACCTCATCAGGAGCATGCCCAGGCGTTGTAGGGAGGTCATACAGGCACATGGAGGCCACACACACTACTGAGCCTCATTTTGACTTGTTTTAAGGACATTACATCAAAGTTGCATCAGCCTGTAGTGTGGTTTTCCACTTTAATTTTGAGTGTGACTCCAAATCCAGACCTCCATGGGTTGATAAATTGGATTTCCATTGATTATTTTTGTGTGATTTTGTTGTCAGCACATTCAACTATGTAAAGAAAAAAGTATTTAATAAGATTATTTCTTTCATTCAGATCTAGGATGTGTTGTTTAAGTGTTCCCTTTATTTTTTTGAGCAGTGTTGTCACGTCCTGACCAGTAGAGGGTATAGTTGGGTCAGGACGTGGCAGAAGGGAGTGTGTGTTTTATTGTTTCATTGATTTTGGCCGTGTAACTTCCAATCAGGCACAGCTGTAGAGGGTTGTGGTTGATTGGGAGTCACACATAAGTTGCCTACGTTTCCTTTGTGTTTCGTGGGTAATTGTGCTTGTCACTGTGGTTGCACCTGACAGGACTGTGTTGGCTGTCAGTTTTGTTGTTTTTGTAAATTGCGTAGTGTTCGTTTAATTAAATATGACGAACCCTAACTCCGCCGCATTTTGGTCCACTTCTTCCATAGACAGCCGTTACAGAATTACCCACCAAACCAGGACCAAGCGGCGGAAGAGGAAGGAGCAGCAGGAGTACAGCGTTATGGACGAATGGATTTGGGAACAAATCCTGGACGGAGAGGGACCATGGACTCAGGCTGGGGATTATTGCCTCCCGCAGTGGGAGATTGAAGCGGCGAGAGCGGAGAGGCGCTATTACGAGGAGAGAGAGCGCAACGAGCGTGAGAGGCAGCCCCAATAATTTTTTTGGGGGGGGCACACGGGACAGTCGGTGGAGCTGAGGTCGGAACCAGAGCCAGTCGGGATGACATTGGAGGTGAGCGAGGGATATGAGACAGAGACTGTGACGGGGTTAATGGGGAAATTAGGAGAGAGAGAGAGATGAGAGAGCTGCTAGTGTGGTGCATAAAGTACGGCATTCGCCCTAATGAGCGTGTCGTGGGAATGATGTCACCTGAGGCAGCTCTCCATACTCGTCCTGAGGTGCGTGCTGGTTGTCTGGTAAAGACTGTGCCTGCGCCCAGAAACAGGCCTCCTGCATGTCTTCCCAGCCCTGCACGTCCTGTGCCTACGCCCAGAACCAAGCCTCCTGCATGTCTTCCTATCCTGGTCAAGCCCGTGCCTCCTCCACGGACCAGTCCTCCAGTGGGTCTCCCTATCCTGGTCAAGCACGTACCTCCTCCACGGACCAGTACTCCAGTGGGTCTCCCTATCCTGGTCAAGCCCGTGTCTCCTCCACGGACCAGTCCTCCAGTGGGTCTCTCCACCCTGGTCTCTCCTGTGCCACCTCCTCAAACCAGGCATCCAGCGGGTCTTCCCAGACTGGTGAGTCCAGGGCCTGCGCCCAGAGCCAGGTCTCCGTTATGTCTCCCCAGCCTGGTGAATCCTGAGCCGGAACGGCCAGAGTGGCCAGACTGCCCGGAACTGCCGGAGTGGCTAGACTGCCCGGAACTGCCGGAGTGGCCAGACTGCCCTGAACTGCCGGAGTGGCCAGACTGCCCTGAACTGCCGGAGTGGCCAGACTGCCCTGAACTGCCGGAGTGGCCAGACTGCCCTGAACTGCCAGACTGCCCCGACTGCCCCGAGCGGCCAGAGTGGCCCGACTGCCCGGAACGGCCTGCACCTGAGCCACCTCCAGGATAGGTGGGTTGGGGAGGGAGGGTGTAGCACAGTGCCGTCGGTGACGGCAGCCACCCTCCCTTCCCTCCCTTATTGTTTAGGTGTTCTTTTTTGTTGGGGATTTTCTTGTGTTTTCCTTTTTTAGGTGCATCCCGGGGTCTGCACCTTGAGGGGGGGGTACTGTCACGTCCTGACCAGTAGAGGGTGTAGTTGGGTCAGGACGTGGCAGAAGGGAGTGTGTGTTTTATTGTTTCATTGATTTTGGCCGTGTGACTTCCAATCAGGCACAGCTGTAGAGGGTTGTGGTTGATTGGGAGTCACACATAAGTTGCCTACGTTTCCTTTGTGTTTCGTGGGTAATTGTGCTTGTCACTGTGGTTGCACCTGACAGGACTGTGTTGGCTGTCAGTTTTGTTGTTTTTGTAAATTGCGTAGTGTTC
>NC_138309.1:41987500-42067500 GCF_965601325.2 Salmo salar | reverse complement strand
TGTGTGTGTGTGTGTGTGTGTGTGTGTGTGTGTGTGTGTGTGTGTGTGTGTAAAGGGGGTTAAGAGAATGTGCATCCTGCTGTTGGATAGAGTCAGCTCTGGAGAAACTCACATTCAGAGATGCTAAATATAGATTAGACTGGAAGATAAACACACAGTCAGTGTACCAAGGATGGAGGGAGGGGGAGGAGGGAGGAGAGAGAGGAGAGCGAGAGAGAGAGCGAGAGAGAGAGAGAGAGAGAGAGAGAGATGAGATGTAGAGGACAGGGAGACAGAGAGATCAGATGTAGAGAGAGAGAGAGAAAAGAAAGAGAGAGAAGAGAGGTAGATGAGAGAGAGAGGAGATTGAGAGAGAAAGAGGGGGATGGAGAGAAAGAGAGAGGAGAAGAGAGGGGAAGCACAAACATAAATATATAGAGAGACAAGGATGAATTGTTTGGAGGGATATGTTATGTATAAAGGAGGTAAACAAATAAAACACCATCTCCACTGTGGATTGGAGTGATTACTGTTCACCACCATTATCACTGTGGCTTGGAGTGATTACTGTTCACCACCATCTCCACTGTGGCTTGGTGTGATTACTGTTCACCACCATTATCACTGTGGCTTGGAGTGATTACTGTTCACCACCATCTCCACTGTGGCTTGGTGTGATTACTGTTCACCACCATTATCACTGTGGCTTGGTGTGATTACTGTTCACCACCATTATCACTGTGGCTTGGAGTGATTACTGTTCACCACCATCTCCACTGTGGCTTGGTGTGATTACTGTTCACCACCATTATCACTGTGGCTTGGAGTGATTACTGTTCACCACCATTATCACTGTGGCTTGGAGTGATTACTGTTCACCACCATTATCACTGTGGCTTGGAGTGATTACTGTTCAACACCATTATCACTGTGGATTGGAGTGATTACTGTTCAACATCATTATCACTGTGGCTTGGAGTGACTGTTCAACACCATCTCCTCTGTGGCTTGGTGTGATTACTGTTCAACACCATCTCCTCTGTGGCTTGGAGTGATTACTGTTCAACGCCATCTCCACTGTGGCTTGGTGTGATTACTGTTCAACACCATCTCCACTGTGGCTTGGTGTGATTACTGTTCAACGCCATCTCCACTGTGGCTTGGAGTGATTACTGTTCAACACCATCTCCTCTGTGGCTTGGTGTGATTACTGTTCAACACCATCTCCACTGTGGCTTGGTGTGATTACTGTTCAATGCCATCTCCACTGTGGCTTGGTGTGATTACTGTTCAACGCCATCTCCACTGTGGCTTGGTGTGATTACTGTTCAATGCCATCTCCACTGTGGCTTGGAGTGATTACTGTTCAACACCATCTCCACTGTGGCTTGGTGTGATTACTGTTCAACGCCATCTCCACTGTGGCTTGGTGTGATTACTGTTCAACACCATCTCCACTGTGGCTTGGTGTGATTACTGTTCAACGCCATCTCCACTGTGGCTTGGTGTGATTACTGTTCTTTGCACTCAGAACAATTGGTCACACCAAGTGTGATAGTGGCTGCTGCTCTTGCTGCGCACGCTTGGCACTGCCACTTCGCAGATGTTGCCTCTTCTCCAGCCAAAACCCACCAATCAAGCCTAACTAGTGGCCAAGAGACATACCCACTACCCCCTGGGTGGGAGAGTACTCCAACATGTATACACACTCCAGACCAACCAGAGAGACACAAATAAAGACTGACTGATGTATGTATGTCTAGGGATGCAGCCGCCTTACAGACATAATGATTGACTAGTTATTGTGTATTAGCCTGTATCAAGGGTTTAATCAACATAAATTAACATTTCATCTATTACCCCATCATAACATCTCATCTATTATCCTACATTACATCTCATCTATTAACCCTTCATAACAACATCTCATCTATTACCCCACATAACAACATCTCATCTATTACCCTTCATAACATCTCATCTATTACCCTTCATAACAACTCATCTATTACCCTTCATAACATCTCATCTATTACCCTTCATAATATCTCATCTATTACCCTTCATAACATCTAATCTATTACCCTTCATAACATCTCATCTACTACCCTTCATAACAACATCTTATCTATTACCCTTCATAACAACATCTCATCTATTACCCTTCATAACATCTCATCTATTACCCTTCATAATATCTCATCTATTACCCTTCATAACATCTCATCTACTACCCTTCATAACAACATCTCATCTATTACCCCTACATAACAACATCTAATCTATTACCCTTCATACCAACATCTCATCTATTACCCTTCATAACAACATCTCATCTATTACCCTTCATAAAAACATCTCATCTATTACCCTTCATAACAACATCTCATCTATTACCCTTCATAATATCTCATCTATTACCCTTCATAACAACATCTCATCTATTACCCTTCATAACAACATCTCATTCATAACAACATCTCATCTATTACCCTTCATAACAACATCTCATCTATTACCCTTCATAACAACATCTCATTCATAACAACATCTCATCTATTACCCTTCATAACAACATCTCATCTATTACCCTTCAATAACATCTCATCTATTACCCCTACATAACATCTCATCTATTACCCTTCATAACAACATCTGATCTATTACCCTTCATAACAACATCTCATCTATTACCCTTCATAACAACATCTCATCAATATATGTTTATTAATATATAATTTAAGCTACACTTACCAGACAGTCTATTAGATACATCCATCTAGTACTGGGTCGGACCCCTTTTTGCCTCCAGAACAGCCTGAATTCTTCAGAGAATGGATTCTACAAGTCGGAAATGTACCAAAGGGACGTTGGTCAATGCTGATTGGAAGGCATGAAGCAGTTGTTTCAGATTGGATGGTGGTACACCACCAACCTGTACCATTAAAACCAGGCAGGACTAATGCTGCTTACACCAAAACCTGACTCTGTCATCAGCATGACGCAACAGGAACCGGGATTCGTTAGACCAGGAGATGTTTTTCTCCTCCTCATTGTCCAGTGTTGGTGATGGCCACTGGAGCTGCCTCTTCTTGTTTTTAACTGATAGGAGTGGAACCCCGTGTGGTCGTCAGCTGCAATAGCCCATCCATGACAAGGATCGATGACTTGTACGTTCCAAGATGCCATTTTGCACACCACTGTTGGCAATGTGTCGTTATTTGTCTGTTTGTGGCCCGCCTGTGAACTTGCATGATTCTTGCCATTCTCCTTTCATCAACGAGCTGTTTTCCCCCACTGGACTGCCGCTGACTGGATGTTTTTTTTTTGGTTTGTCGCACCATTCTCAGGAAACCCTAGACACTGTCATGGTCCGTGAAAATTCCAGGAGGGCGGCCATTTC
The DNA here is from genome assembly GCF_965601325.2 of Salmo salar. NCBI lineage: Eukaryota > Metazoa > Chordata > Actinopteri > Salmoniformes > Salmonidae > Salmo > Salmo salar. Next base: position 42,064,118 of record NC_138309.1, on the reverse strand, counting down.
TGAAATACTGGATCCGACATGCCTGCCACTGATGACCATACCACAGTCCAAGTTTAGTTTTGCCCATTCTAAGGTTCGATCCAACAGTAACTGAATGCCTCGATGCCTGCCTGCTTTATATAACAAGCCACGGTCAACTGACTTCACTGTCTGTAGAAGCGAACCATTTTCGTGAATGGGGTGATGTACCCAATAAACTGGCTGGTGAGTATATATACATGCAACAGCATTGACACATTGTGTTTATATAGGCTCTATCCTACACTCAATATGCAAACATTAGGAACACCTTCCTAATATTGAGTTGCACCCCCCTATTTTGCCCTCAGAACAGACTAGATTTTTGTGTCTTGCCCATTCACCCTCAATGGCACACATACACAATCCATGTCTCAATTGTCTCAAGGCTTAACAATCGTTCTTTAACCTGTCTCCTTCCCTTCATCTACAGTGATTGAAGTGGATTTAACAAGTGACATCAATAAGAGATCATAGCTTTTTAACCTGGATTCACCTGGGGTTGATGTCAAGGCTCTGTGCAGGGGAGTCAAGTTCTTCCACACCGATCTCGACAAACCATTTCTGTATGGACCTCGCATTGTGCACAGGGGTATTGTCATGCTGAAACAGGAAAGGGCCTTCCCAAACTGTTGCCATAAAGTTGGAAGCACAAAATTGTCTAGAATGTCATTTTACGCTGTAGTGTTAAGATTTCCCTTCACTGGAACTAAGGGGTCTAGACCGAACCATGAAAAACAGACCGTTATTACTCCTCCACCAAACTTTACAGTTGCCACTATGGATTGGGGCAGGTAGCATTCTCCTGGCCTCTGCCAAACCCAGATGTGTCTGTCAGACTGCCAGATGGTGGGGCGTGAATCATCACTCCAGAGTATGCGTTTCCACTGCTCCAGAGTACAATGGCGTCGAGCTTTACACCACTCCAGACAATGCTTGGCATTGCGCATGGTGATCTTAGGCTTGTGTGCGGCTGCTCAGCCATGGAAACCCATTTCATTAATCTCCCGATGAACAGTTATTTTGCTGACGTTGCTTCCAGAGGCAGTTTGAAACTCGGTAGTGAGCGTTGTAACCAAGGACAGACACTTTTTACGCTCTACACGGTTCAGCACTCGGCGATCCCGTTCTGTGAGCTTGTGTGTTCTACCACTTCGCGGTTGAGCCTTTGTTGCTCCTAGACATTTCCACTTCACAATAACAGCACTTACAGTTGACCGGGGCAGCTCTAACAGGGCAGATATTTTACTAACTGACTTGTTGGATATGTGGCATCCTATGAAGGTGCCACGTTGAAATTCCCTGAGGTCTTCAGTAAGGCCATTCTACTGCCAATGCTTGTCTATGGAGATTGCATGGATGTGTGCTCGATTTTATATACCTGTGTGACTGAAATAGACGAATCCACAATTTTGAAGGATTTCCACACTTTTGTATATATTTGTGTTTTGTTTTACTTTCACTTAGCTAGAGAATGCAGCTAGCTAGTTTAGTCTACTCAAAACACCCTGCTCAAACAGAGAGCGATGCTATGTTAGCTAGCTGGCTATGACTATCCAACACAACACTGGAACTCTTCTAAGTCAAGGTAAGCTTTTGGTTTTATTAATTTATTGCCACCAGGGCCCGCCGGTGTCACTGCTATACTGCTTTCTGACTGTACGCTGTACTGCACGATTGCAGCGGCCTTACTAATGCGTTACGTTATAGTACTTCTAGTTGGCTATGACATGACAACGGTGTAGGCTGTGTGTAGCAGTTAGAGGTTATGATATGAAAGGTTTGGCTTTGAAATTTTTTTTTTTTTTTCGCCTGGTCACAGACAGCAGATGTGTTGCGCACTGAAGTCTAGAAAGGAATTGAAAAGGTGAGAGGAGGAGAGCACATAGTTGTATACAGTCTTAACTTTGTCCACATTGTATTTTTTACAGCCTTATTCTAAAATGTATTAAATAAATAAAAATTCTCAGCAATCTAGAATCAATGCCCCATAATGACAAAGACCTGAAAATAGCTGTGCAGCGACGCTCCCCATCCAACCTCACAGAGCTTGAGAGGATCTGCAGAGAAGAATGGGAGAAACTCCCCAAATACAGGTGTGCCAAGTTTGTAGCGTCATACCCAAGAAGACTCGAGACTGTAATCGCTGCCAAAGGTGCTTCAACAAAGTACTGAGTAAAGGGTCTGAATACTTTCCGAAAGCACTGTATACAACGAGCAAAGTGATCATGCTGTTTGTACGTGGCTGCTATGTAAGTGATCATGCTGTTTGTACGTGGCTGCTATGAAAGTGATCATGCTGTTTGTACGTGGCTGCTATGTAAGTGATCATGCTGTTTGTACGTGGCTGCTATGAAAGTGAACTGTGTTTGAGTGTGATCAGGGTTGTTTTCATTTTGCCGATTCTGTTGAAAAACTGATGAAACGGGGATAAACATACCTGAATTTGTCCAATAGAAACTCTCATTTGCAAAGGTTGGACTAATGATTACACCCTAGATCAGCTAGATGCAGGCAAGAGTGTGCAAGTCTGTATTGAATGTGTCACTGTCTGTCACCTAATTTACTCACAATTCTTTCAACCTGTGTTCACCTACATTGTAAACTTTCATCCATAGGCTAGGTTGTAGCAACCTCAAGATGGATAAAGGGAAAATCTAAGTATCGTGTAGTAACCTAAACCAATTGCTGTTACATTGAACTGGTTGAATGGAATATGAATGACAGTCATCCAATATGCTGTAATAGAAATAAGGCCCCCTCATCTTTAATGGCACCGACCACCACTGTTGTGCTAGTCTCTCTCTGTGTGTTTGTGTGTGTGTGTGTGTGTGTGTGTGTGTGTGTGTGTGGCATATGGATAAATGCGCTCACTTAGCACAGCAGCAGCAGCCCAGAATGCATTGCAGCAGCAGTAGCTCTTCCCCCTCAAGAAATGTAATAATCTCCATCTCTTCTCATGTGTTTATACAGTGATATACAAGCAACAGTAAAGGCTACAGTGTTTTGTGTGGTGGACATAATAACCCATAGAAACAAAGCCAAAAGCACAGATAGGCTGTAGATAAAGAAATACAGGTTGTGTCCTAATTGGCTCCCTATTCCCTATGTAGTGCACTACCCTTGACCAATTAGATTTGGTTAGGTGTGGGTGGTGCTCTTAATGGCCAATTCTACACAATTGAATGAAAATGTTGCTGTTTTAAAGCAAGTTTAATGCAATTCTACCCATTTTGCCATGTGGTGGGAATAATATATTTTTTTACATTTTATACCACATTTCCTGTAATTCTACCCATTTTGCCATGACTTATGATATCTGAGTGAGGTCTGGGCCCCTGAGCACGTGGCCTGCGTGTCAGGTTGGTATTCGGCCATGATTACTACACGTTTAAATAGCTTGCTAGGCTAACCTGCTAATGTACAAATTGTTAGCTGACATGACGTTTTCATCCATAGCTTTTATGTGAGTAAAGTCTGTATAAATCACGACAGCGGGATGGAAACAGGAAGTTTCGGTACAATTTTATAAATGCAGACGGATAATTTGTTAGTTCGACATGGTGGGATCTTTTTCAGTCTGTAAAATGTATGATGGAATTTTTTTTAATGTGAAAATATTGATATAATAGCTATCATATGGAAGAAAACTTGGAGTCATGAGATGATATGGTGTGTGGTCCTCCCACTACGACTCTGGAAATCATGCAGTTTATTAGGCAACAGATAAAATAAATTATGACGAAAGTGCACGTGATGAGAATACCCCATAACGACAATGTGAAAACATGTTTTCTGAATTTGAAATTGAAATACAGAAATATCTCATTTACATAAGTATTCACACCCTTGAGTCAATACTTTGTAGAAGCACTTTTGGCGCCGATTACATCTTTGAGTCATCTTGGGTATGTCTGTATCAGCTTTGAGTCGTCTTGGGTATATCTGTATAAGCTTTGAGTCGTCTTGGGTATATCTGTATCAGCTTTGAGTCGTCTTGGGTATATCTGTATCAGCTTTGAGTCGTCTCGGGTATATCTGTATCAGCTTTGAGTCGTCTTGGGTATATCTGTATCAGCTTTGAGTCGTCTCGGGTATATCTGTATCAGCTTTGAGTCGTCTTGGGTATGCCTGTATCATTTTTGAGTCATCTGGATTTGGGGAATTTCTCTCGTTCTGTTAAGTTACACTGAACAAAAACATAAACGCACAGCCTCCCGAGTGGCGCAGTGCTAGCTGTGAGATTCCAGGTTCTGTCGCAGCCGGCTGCGACCGGGAGTCCCATGGGGCGGTGCACAATTGGCCCAGCGTCGTCCGGGTTAGGGGAGGGTTTGGCCAGCAGGTATGTTCTTGTCCCATTGCACTCCAGCGATTCCTGTGGCGGGCCGGGGGCAATGTACGCTGACACGGTCGCCAGGTGTACGGTGTTTCCTCCGACACATTGGTGCGGCTGGCTTGCGGGTTAAGCGGGCATTGTGGCAAGAAGCAATGTGGCTTGGTTGGTTGTGTTTCGGAGGACGCATGGCTCTCGACCATCGCCTCTCTCGAGTCCGTACGGGAGTTGCAGCAATGAGACAAGACTGTAACTACCAATTGGATACCACGAAATTGGGGAGAAAAAGGGCAATTTTTGAAACGCAACATGCAACAATTGTGAGGAAAATGTAGGAAAATGCGCATATTTTCTTTATGCAGATTTTTAAAATATTCGTATGAAAACCAATCACCAATTGGATGGAAACGTAGTGACAAGAGAAAAACTGCTGATGCACAACCAAATATAGAATCACCTGGTGTATTCTACTATTCTAACTCTCAATGTTGAGTTGAGACCCCGACTGAGTTAAACATTTTATTGTATTTTTTATGAATAAAAATGCAATATATGCAGTACCAGTCAAAAGGGTTTTTCTTTATTTGTACTATTTTCTACATTGTAGAACAATAGTGAAGACAACAAAACTATTAAATAACACATATGGAATCGTGTAGTTACCAAAAAAGTGTTTAACAAATCAAAACAGACACCCTTTGCCTTGATGACAGCTTTGCACACTCTTCATGAGGTAGTCACCAGCTTCATGAGGTAGTCACCTGGAATGCATTACAGTTAATAGGTGTGCCTTCTTAAAAGTTAATTTGTGGAATTTCTTTCCTTCTAAATGCGTTTGAGACAATCAGTTGTGTTGTGACAAGGTAAGGGTACACAGAAGATAGCCCTATTTGGTTAAAGACCAAGACCGTATTATGGCAAAAACAGCTAAAATAAGCAAAGAGAAACGACATTCCATCATTACTTTAAGAGATGAAGGTCAGTCAATCCGTAATTTTATTTGAGTTGAAGTTTCTTCAAGTGCAGTCGTCGCAAAAACCATCAAGCGCTATGATGAAACTGGCTCTCATGAGGACCGCCACAGGAATGGAAGACCCAGAGTTACCTCTGCTGCAGAGGATAAGTTCATTAGAGTTTCCAGCCTCAGAAATTGTAGCCCAAATATTTGCTTCACAGAGTTCAAGTAACAGACACATCTCAACATCAACTGTTCAGAGGAGACTGTGTGAATCAGGCCTTCATGGTCGAATTGCTGCAAATAAACCACTACTAAAGGACACCAATAAGAAGAAGAGACTTGCTTGGGCAAAGAAACACAAGCAATGGCCATTAGACCGGTGAAAATCTGTCCTTTGATCTCATGAGTCCAAATGTGAGATTTTTGGTTCTAATTGTCGTGTCTTTGTGAGACGCAGAGTAGGTGAACGGATGATCTTCGCATGTGTGGTTCCCACCGTGAAGCATGGAGGAGGAGGTGCTATGTGTGGGGGTGCTTTGCTGGTGACACTGTCTGTGATTTATTTAGAATTCAAGGCACACTTAACCAGCATGGCTACCACAGCATTCTGCAGCGATATGCCATCACATCTGGTTTGGGCTTAGTGGGATTATCATTTGTTTTTCAACAGGACAATGACCCAACACACCACCAGGCTGTGTAAGGGCTATTTGACCAAGAAGGAGAGTGATGGAGTGCTGCATCAGATGACCTGACCTCCACAATCACCTGACCTAAACCCAATTGAGATGGTTTGGGATGAGTTGGACCGCAGAGTGAAGGAAAAGCAGCCAACAAGTGCTCAGCATAGTTGGGAACTCCTTCAAGACTGTTGGAAAATCATTCCAGGTGAAGCTGGTTGAGAGAATGCCAAGAGTGTGCAAAGCTGTCATCAAGGCAAAGGGTGGCTACTTTGAACAATCTAAAATGTAGAAAATAGTCAAATAAAGAACAACCCTTGAATCAATAGCTATGTCCAAACTTTTGACTGGTATTTTATATATATTTTTTAACTCATCATCAAGCTAAGATTATTTGAATCAACTGTGTAGTACTAGGGCAACAAACAAAATGTCCACCCCTTGGGGTCACAGGATCCAGTCTGGGAAATGCTGCTGTAACTATTTATATTTTATGGTACGGTTCAACACTAGATTGGTCAAAGACAATTCACTAACACAAACTGAATAACATCAATAAAGTCATACAGATGGATTAATGTTGCTCTCTTCTGTTTGACGTGTATTGTGTCTCTTCCATCAGGGACCAAGTTGGAAACAAGTGGACACTCACCTGTTTGATACATAACAGACGGTCATTGGTCTGCTGTATGTGCCTGTCCATCGACGGAATGGAGGTCATTTTGTCCCTCTTTGACCTCTACCTTCCAGCCATTAAACTAGTGACCTCTGGAAGAGAAGACAGAGAGACAAAGACATTAAACTAGTGACCTCTGGAAGAGAAGACAGAGAGACAAAGACATTAAACTAGTGACCTCTGGAGGAGAAGACGGAGAGACAAAGACATTAAACTAGTGACCTCTGGAGGAGAAGACAGAGAGACAAAGACATTCATATCTCCCTCACTAGCTTTAAGCACCAGCTGTCAGAGCAGCTCACAGATCACTGCACCTGTAAATAGTCCATCTGTAAACAGCCCATCTATCTACCTACCTCATCCCCATACTGTATTTATTTATTTATTTATTTATCTTGCTCCTTTGCACCCCAGTATCTCTACTTGCACATTCATCTTCTGCACATCCTACCATTCCAGTGTTTAATTGCTATATTGTAATTACTTCGCCACCATGGCCTATTTATTGCCTTAACTCCCTTAACTTACCTCATTTGCACTCACTGTATATAGAATACATTTTTTTTTCTTTTTTTTCCAACTGTATTATTGACTGTATGTTTTGTTTATTCCATGTGTAACTCTGTGTTGTTGTATGTGTCAAATTACTATGAATTGCTACGCTTTATCTTGGCCAGGTCACAGTTGCAAATGAGAACTTGAGGAGAGAAAAAAACCAGGATATTGCAGTGTGTATGTCTGTGTGTGTGTCTGTGCCTCTGTGAGTTGTGTGTGTTAAGAGGGAGCTGGCAGGTGCGTGGAAGGAGAGAGGTAGAGCTATTGATTTGACAGGTGACATGGCCACTGAGGCAGCGACAGCAACAGCAGAGACAGAGACTTTACCCCCTGTTTTTTTGAATACCCAGCAGAAATCAAATCAGAGAAGGGAGAAGAATCAATTTTAAACACAGAATTCTGAGGGAGAACCCAGAAACGTTGTTTGCCGACTGCTCACAAAACAGGACTGTTACAAACCTGTTATTTTACACAGACCACACAACTGCCTGGCATACAGCTGTAACCAGGCATTTCAACTATACCACAAAGAAAGGCATCTGCAAGGGAAGGCAAATACACATTTTTGAGGACAGCGACAAGGACCAGGAAAACAGGTTTCTGACGTAAAACATGTACCAGAACGGCACTATCATGGTCCAGGGCAGTGAGGCTGCACTCAGCTCTGTTGTGCAGGACTTCCCCACCCTAACGAAGATAGCGGAAAGCAAAAAAGACAAGGACAGCACCCCGACCTCTCCCCTCAGGCACCCCAACAGCAGGGCTATCCTCCCCCCTGCCTGCCTACAACCACCAGAGCCAAGACCACACTACCATCAGCCTGTTGAGAGACGGGCTAGCTATGTTAGAGGTATGGGTTACTGAGCTGAAGGAGCAGCCCCCCAGCTACACCACCACCAGCCCAGACACAGAGCTTCTGCAGGACCAGATCAACCAGTGCAGGACCCAGCTGAAGAACTCTGTCCAGGAGCTGAGAGAGAGCCTTACCACAGCTCTTGAGGAGGTAAAGGCCACCATGAGGAGAGAGCCTTACCACAGCTCTTGAGGAGGTAAAGGCCACCATGAGGAGAAAGCTAGTGCAGGTAAAGGAGGAGATGGCAAAGGAGTTGTCTGTCATCAAGAGGGTGCTACAGCACAGAGAACAGACTGTAGAGACTCCCAGAGAGAAGCTGCAGCCCCTCACCACCCCTAACTACCCCACTGACCCACCTTTACCCACAATCCCCCCCCATACCGACAACACTTCACCCACACCCCCAGTAAACAAGGAGGCTCACATGGAGACATCTACTACAGAGAGAAGCTCTCTGGCCCCCCCTGACACACCCCCACACACCCCTCCATGTACACAGGCCCTGTGTACTCCAGCCCCAGACCGTAAACGCACTAATCTGGTAAAACCCACTGAAGTGGCCATCCTCATTGACTCAAATGGGAAATTCATCCAAGAAGATAAACTCTTCCCCCAACACAAAGTGTGCAAAATATGGTGCCCAAAAACACAGGATGCACTCCACATCCTGTCCCAACCTGACTTTGGCACACCAGGCTACATCATTATTCACACCGGCACCAACAACCTGCGAGAGGAGCAGGAGAGAGTAGGCAGCCTGGTCAACAGAGTAGCAGAGAGGGCCTCTGAGTGGTTCCCCAACTCCCACATCACCATCTCCACTCTGCTGCCCCGCAAAGACTTTCATCCCTGTACCATTCAAAAAGTCAACGCTGACATCACCAGAGGGTGTACTCCTGAACGTACATGTTGCTCACCACCCAACAATCACCCCAGAGCATCTGCACGACCACTCCCACCTGAGGAAGCAGACAGTAGGGATGTTTGCCAAGTCTCTAAAAGACGTAGCACTTAGTAGACAAACACCCCATGCCGCACTGGACAGAGGACCACCCAGAGACCCCTACCAGACCACTGCACCACCAAGGAGCCCCAGACCCCTTCATCGCCCCCACCAGACCCAGCGCACCCCACAGGCCCAACCCACCACCAGAGCATCACCACTTCCATCGGCTTAGCCAGACCGGACCGGGCCCAGCCTACTACCCCGCACCAGACCACCACCTCTACCAGACCGGACCGGGCCCAGCCTACTACCCCACACCAGACCACCACCTCTACCAGACCGGACCGGGCCCAGCCTACTACCCCGCACCAGACCACCACCTCTACCAGACCGGACCGGGCCCAGCCTACTACCCCGCACCAGACCACCACCCCTACAAGACCAGAGAGGAAGCCCCACGGCCCAGACCTGGCCCTCCTCCACTCCACAGGGCCCAGACCACCACCCCTACCAGACCACCACCCCTACCAACAGCAGGACCAGCGCAGCTACGCAGAGGTCGTCAGAGGACAGGAGAACCCTGTAGGATTAAGTGAGATTAAACAGGTCCTCCAATACATCTGCACTAAACACACACACACACACACACACACACACACACACACACACACACACACACACACACACACACACACACACACACACCTATTGTACTAGAATTTATTTGTTCAATGAATAGGAATATTTATATATATATAACAGAAAGAATGTTCGTTGTTATCCTGTTTATCTCTTAACAATTTATTAGTTAGTAGTTACTGTATTTCTGACTGCTATTCTTTCTTTTTGCAACATGAAATCCCTATCAGTTAGCATGTGGAACATTCAGGGTCTAAACTCATCAACCTATCAGTTAGCATGTGGAACATTCAGGGTCTAAACTCATCAACCTATCAGTTAGCATGTGGAACATTCAGGGTCTAAACTCATCAACCTATCAGTTAGCATGTGGAACATTCAGGGTCTAAACTCATCAACCTATCAGTTAGCATGTGGAACATTCAGGGCCTAAACTCATCAACCTATCAGTTAGCATGTGGAACATTCAGGGTCTAAACTCATCAACCTATCAGTTAGCATGTGGAACATTCAGGGTCTAAACTCATCAACCTATCAGTTAGCATGTGGAACATTCAGGGTCTAAACTCATCAACCTATCAGTTAGCATGTGGAACATTCAGGGTCTAAACTCATCAACCTATCAGTTAGCATGTGGAACATTCAGGGCCTAAACTCATCAACCTATCAGTTAGCATGTGGAACACTCAGGGCCTAAACTCATCAATCTTCAGACTGAAGAGTTTAACACGAGAGTTCAACAAAAATCTGAAAGATGTTGACGTCATCATTCTGCAGGAGACATGGTGTAAGGCTGACATTGTCACTCACTGTCCCACAGGCTACAGAGAGGTCATTGTGCCATCACAGAAACACAGCTCTGTCAATAGAGGAAGAGACTCTGGAGGATTGATCATTTGGTACAAATCTAAACTACAACATCTAACTGATCCCCTCAAAATGGGCAAATATCACATTTGGTTAAAACTGAAAAAATAACTTGTACTGACAGAAAAATATGTTTTACTTTGCGCAATATACACTGCTCAAAAAAATAAAGGGAACACTTAAACAACACATCCTAGATCTGAATTAAAGAAATAATCTTTTTAAATACTTTTTTCTTTACATAGTTGAATGTGCTGACAACAAAATCACACAAAAATAATCAATGGAAATCCAATTTATCAACCCATGGAGGTCTGGATTTGGAGTCACACTCAAAATGAAAGTGGAAAACCACACTACAGGCTGATCCAACTTTGATGTAATGTCCTTAAAACAAGACAACATGAGGCTCAGTAGTGTGTGTGGCCTCCACGTGCCTGTATGACCTCCCTACAATGCCTGGGCATGCTCCTGATGAGGTGGCGGATGGTCTCCTGAGGGATCTCCTCCCAGACCTGGACTAAAGCATCCGCCAACTCCTGGACAGTCTGTGGTGCAATGTGGCGTTGGTGGATGGAGCGAGACATGATGTGCTCAATTGGATTCAGGTCTGGGGAACGGGCGGGCCAGTCCATAGCATCAATGCCTTCCTCTTGCAGGAACTGCTGACACACTCCAGCTACATGAGGTCTAGCATTGTCTTGCATTAGGAGGAACCCAGGGCCAACCGCACCAGCATATGGTCTCGCAAGGGGTCTGAGGATCTCATCTCGGTACCTAATGGCAGTCAGGCTACCTCTGGCGAGAACATGGAGGGCTGTGCGGCCCCCCAAAGAAATGTCACCCCACAACATGACTGACCCACCGCCAAACCGGTCATGCTGGAGGATGTTGCAGGCAGCTGAACGTTCTCCACGGCGTCTCCAGACTCTGTCACGTCTGTCACGTGTTCAGTGTGAACCTGCTTTCATTTGTGAAGAGCACAGGGCGCCAGTGGCGAATTTGCCAATCTTGGTGTTCTCTGGCAAATGCCAAACGTCCTGCACGGTGTTGGGCTGTAAGCACAACCCCCACCTATCTACGTCGGGCCCTCATACCACCCTCATGGAGTCTGTTTCTGACCGTTTGAGCAGACACATGCACATTTGTGGCCTGCTGGAGGTCATTTTGCAGGGCTCTGGCAGTGCTCCTCCTGCTCCTCCTTGCACAAAGGCGGAGGTAGCGGTCCTGCTGCTGGGTTGTTGCCCTCCTACGGCCTCCTCCACATCTCGCGATGTACTGGCCTGTCTCCTGGTAGCGCCTCCATGCTCTGGACACTACGCTGACAGACACAGCAAACCTTCTTGCCACAGCTTGCATTGATGTGCCATCCTGGATGAGCTGCACTACCTGAGCCACTTGTGTGGGTTGTAGACTCTGTCTCATGCTATTACTAGAGTGAAAGCACCGCCAGCATTCAAAAGTGACCAAAACATCAGCCAGGAAGCATAGGAACTGAGAAGTGGTCTGTGGTCTCCACCTGCAGAACCACTCCTTTATTGGGGGTGTCTTGCTTATTGCCTATAATTTCCACCTGTTGTCTGTTCCATTTGCACAACAGCATGTGAAATGTATTGTCAATCAGTGTTGCTTCCTAAGTGGACAGTTTGATTTCACAGAAGTGTGATTGACTTGGAGTTACATTGTGTTGTTTAAGTGTTCACTTTATTTTTTTGAGCAGTATATATCCCCACTCAGAATCCCCATATTACTCAGAGGAGATCTTCCCCACCCTTGAGGAAGAGACGTGCCATTTCTAAGGAAATGTGCTCATTTCCAGATAAATGTGCTCATCTGTGGGGACACAAATGTGCTCACAGGAACACTACCTGATCTAACGAGCACACGAGGGGACAGCTTTATTACAGGCCATACTGTTTCTAACTGTCTTCATCTCCCCCATAGAAACAACAGTGACAGCACCGTCAACAAAAACGGAAGGGATCTTTTGCAGCTCTGTAGAAGCCTGGGTCTGTACTTTGTCAATGGTAGGTTATGGGGGGACTCACCTACTGCTCACCTCTTGGCCACAGCACAGTAGACAATATGATTACAGACATTGACCCCTTCTCTCTCAGCTCATTCACTGTCAAGCCACTAACACCTCTGTCTGATCACAGCCAAATTACGTTGTTGTTCCTCAAAAGAACAGACATGGAAACAACCACACATTCTCAGCCCAGTAAGCTGTACAACATCAGAAATTCATACAGATGGGGCCCAAAACAGCACAGAAGAATACCAGAAAGCAACCTGTAACCAAAATATCCAAACACTCTTAGATAACTTTGTGGATACCACATTCACTCACAGTAAAGAAGGCATCAATCTAGCAGTACAAAACATCAACTATATATTCAGGCAAACGGCAAAAGAAGCACAATTGAAATTGACAAAAAACAAAACAAAACAGATCACAGATGACAACTGGTTTGATGCAGATTGTAAAATTATAAGGAGAAAACTTAGAACACTATCCAACCAAAAGCACAGAGACCCAAATAAAGGTGAATTACGCCTTCATTACTGTGAGACTTTAAAACTCTATAAACGTACACTAACTTTAAAACTCTATAAAAGCACAGTACAACAGCAAGCAGCTGGCACTAATTGAGGAGTCCATAAACACAAACAACTTCTGGCAAAATTGGAAAAAACTAAAAATCTAAACAAGAGGAATTAGCGATACAAAATGGTGACATATGGACAACCCATTTTAAAACACTCTACAACACCATTCAAATTGACACAAACTCAGAACAACACCAAATTCATGAGAAGTTGAATGGATTATAAAAAGCTATAAAGGACAATCAAAATACATTGGACTACCCAATTACTGATCAGGAGCTCTATAAGAAACTTCAGGCTCTCAAATTTAAAAAAGCATGCGGACCTGATTGCACCCTAAATGAGATGCTCAAACTCACTAGCGCAACATTTCAATTGGCTATATTAAAACTGTTTAATTTGATCCTGAGTGTAGGTTATTTCCCTGACATCTGGAATCAAGGACTCATAACCCCAATCTTTAAGAACGGAGACAAATTTGACCCTAACAATTACAGAGGCATTTGTGTGAACAGTAACCTGGGGAAGGTTTTCTGGAGAAATATAAATGTAAGAGTTCTAAACTTCCTTAATAAGCACAATGTCTTGAGTAAAAACCAAATTGGATTTATACCAAAACATCGTACAACTGATCATATTTACACCCTACACACCCTGATAGATAAACATGTCCACCAAAATAATATCAAAATATACGCTTGCTTTATCGACTTCCAAAAATCATTTGATTATATTTGGCATACAGGATTGTTCTACAAAGTTATTGAAAGTGGTGTGGGGGGTAAAATATATGACATAATTAAATCAATGTATACTGGCAATACGTGCAGCATTAAAATTGGTAAGAAAATAACAGAACAGTCTCCACAATTCAGAGGTTAAATGCCTACTCTTCGCAGATGACCTATGCCTGCTGTCACCCACAGCACATGGCCTACAGCAGAGCCTGGACCTGCTAGAGCAGTATTGCCAGACCTGGGCCCTGGCAGTAAACCCCCACAGCACATGGCCTACAGCAGAGCCTGTACCTGCTAGAGCAGTACTGCCAGACCTGGGCCCTGGCAGTAAACCCCCACAGCACATGGCCTACAGCAGAGCCTGGACCTGCTAGAGCAGTACTGCCAGACCTGGGCCCTGGCAGTAAACCCCCACAGTACATGGCCTACAGCAGAGCCTGGACCTGCTAGAGCAGTACTGCCAGACCTGGGCCCTGGCAGTAAACCCCCACAGCACATGGCCTACAGCAGAGCCTGGACCTGCTAGAGCAGTACTGCCAGACCTGGGCCCTGGCAGTAAACCCCAAAAAGACTAAAATAATGATTTTCCAGAGAAGATCCAGATCTCAGGGAATTAGACCAAAGTTCTCAATTGGTACAAAATATATAGAGTACTGCACACACTACAATTACTGAGGTTTAAAAATAAGCTCAACTTGGACACCTTAATGAGGCAGTGAATGAACTGATAGAGAAAGCACGCAGGGCATTCTACGCCATTAAAAAGCAAATTTTGATTGAAATACCTATTAAAATTTGGCTAAAACGAATTGAATATGTCATTGAACCAATTGCACTTTATGGCAGCGAGGTGTGGGGTCCACTTGCAAAACAAGATTTCATCAAATGGGACAAACACCCCATTGAAACCACATTGAATTATACCCCATTGAATTATACCAATATCCATTAATAATAAAAACAAAAAAAAGACCAATCATTTTGGCAACATCTAAAAAACAGTGACCCATTTCTCATATCATTACTAAGCCCTGCAATGCCAAGAGCTGTACAAAGAAAAGAGTCCCCTCATCCAGCTGGTCCTGGGGCTGAGTTCACAAACCTGTTCTACTAACACACTGAAGCCTCAGGACCTTCATCCAGCTGGTCCTGGGGCTGAGTTCACTAACCTGTTCTACTAACACACTGAAGCCTCAGGACCCTCATCCAGCTGGTCCTGGGGCTGAGTTCACAGACCTGTTCTACTAACACACTGAAGCCTCACGACCCTCATCCAGCTGGTCCTGGGGCTGAGTTCACAAACCTGTTCTACTAACACACTGAAGCCTCAGGACCAGAACATCCAATCAATCAGAATAAACCAAATTACTACAGAGACAAAACAAAACTACATGACTTATTGGGAAACACAAGCACAAACACAAAGCAAAATGCAGTGCTATCTGGCCCTAAATCGACAGTACACCGTGGCTAAATATTTGACCATGGTTACTGATCAAAACCTTAGAAAAACCTTGACAAAGTTCAGGCTCAGTGAGCACAGCCTTGCCATTGAGAAGTGTAGACACAGGAAAACCTGGCTCCCTGTAGAGGAAAGGCTGTGCAACCACTGCACAACAGCAGAACCTGAGACAGAGCTGCATTTCCTGACAAAATGTCAAAAATATAAAACAATTAGAGTGTCATTTTCCCAAATTTGAAACCCTTATTCAAGGTTGCCATAAGTTGAGGGATAGTGTCTGACAGACCAATCAACCTGCACATGTCCTCCACTGTATGCTTATTGTTATTGTTGAATGTATGGTAATTTTGACCCTTGGTTATTGTTGTTACTGTTGTCCTGTTGACAATTTTGATTCTCTTTTTGATTTATTTATATATATATATATATATATATATATATATATATTTAAATATATTGTAAATATCCAAAATAAGCTTTGGCAATATGTACATTGTTACGTCATGCCAATAAAGCAAATTGAATTGAGAGACAGAGAGGGACAAAGAGAGAGCGAGAGAGACAGACAGACAGACAGACAGACAGACAGACAGACAGACAGACAGACAGACAGACAGACAGACAGACAGACAGACAGAGAGAGCGACAGAGACAGAGCTCTTCTTCCATAGTGCGGCAGTGAGAGAACCTTGGCATGTGTTGACTGTTTACGTTGCTCAGTCATGTAATCTGTTGGTTAACAATGATCTGTATCTGTGTCCTCAGACATGTTCTGACTACATCTCATCTCACACACACACACACACACACACACACACACACACACACACACACACACACACACACACACACACACACACACACACACACACACACACACACACACACACACACACACACACACACACACACACACCTACTTTCCTTTCAGGAATGATATTGATTTTTTTAGCTGTTCATGGAAATAGTTTTTCTGAGGAATCATTTTTCACGTAACTAAAAGGACTTGAGCAAACAACAGGTTCCTGATCCAACATGCCACATAGCACGATCACAAGTTCAAACTATTACCCCCTAACATTAAAGGTTATCAATTCTGCCTGGAGGAACTGATTTAATGCAGCGTTCAACGTCAAAATAAATCTAAACTCAGAGCTCTGGTCATAACTCATAGAGACCTGCAGCTGTAAGAACAGGACAACGTGAATTAATGACAACGGAGCTGCATCTCTCTCCTTCTTCCTCCTCCATCCCCCTCTTTCTCTCTCTCTCTGTATTCCTCCTCCAACCCTCCCTTTGGCTTTCTCTCCGTCTTACTCCTCCGTCCCCCTCTTTCTCCATCTCCCACTTTCTCTCTCTCTCCGTCTTCCTCCTCCATCCCCCTCTTTCTCTCTCTCTCCGTCTTCCTCCTCCATCCCTCCCTTTGGCTTTCTCTCCGTCTCTGGTTTATCTCTCCCTGGCTGTCACGCTACATTTCTTTATTTTACACTAGAATAAGAAGGAATAGAAGAGGAGAGGAGAGGAGAGGAGGAATAGAGAGGAGTAATATAGAGGAGAGGATGAAGAGAGGAGAATACAGAGGAGAAGAGAGAAGATGAGAGGAGGAAGAGAGGAGAGAAAGAATAGAGAGGAGCTGAGGAATAGAGTAGAGAGGAGAAGAGGAAGAGAAAAGAGGAGAAATTGAGAGGAGTTGAGGAATAGAGAGGAGGAATAGAGAAGAGGAATTGAGAAGAGAGAGGAGGAATAGAGAGGAGAGATGAGAGAGGAGGAATAGAGAGGAGAGAGGAGGAATAGAGAGGAGAGAGGAGGAATAGAGAGGAGAGAGGAGGAATAGAGAGGAGAGTGTACTGCACCATACTGATACTGCTCACTTAGGGGCTCTGCAGGGATTTAACTGCAGGCTGGTAATCTAGTCCACTAGACAGATAAAGAGCTTTTATACTGCTACCTACTGGAGCAGCCCTTTCTCTGTCTCTCTTTCTTTCTCTCTCTCTGTCTGACTCTCCCTCTCTCCCTCTCTCTGACGATCTCTAGCTGTCTGTCTCTCTTTCTCTCCATATATCTCGCTCCCTCTCTCTCATATGATTGATGATGGAAGTGTTGTGATGGAACACTTCCACTGTTCAGCAAGAGAATGAGACGGTGATGAGCAGCACTGTGAAGAGGTTCACGTGTATTTATCAGTAACTAAACATCAACTTGTTGCTGGGAATATGTCATTTCTTAACTGGAAACTACTCATCAGTAAAATATTGTAAAAGTCACATTATTAGGGAACTTGTTCTTCTTGCAAAGCATGTAAATGTTTAAACCAAACAATTATATTAA
The DNA here is from genome assembly GCF_965601325.2 of Salmo salar. NCBI lineage: Eukaryota > Metazoa > Chordata > Actinopteri > Salmoniformes > Salmonidae > Salmo > Salmo salar. The sequence continues at coordinate 42,046,456 of NC_138309.1, read as the reverse complement.
TCTGACTATCCACAATAATCACATTATTGTGTGCATGTAAATGTAATCATTATCAGCTCCGTACTGTTGTCTTTCCTTCCTCTGTAACAGCTCAGAACTGTTGTCATTCCTTCCTCTAACAGCTCAGAACTGTTGTCTGTCCTTCCTCTGTAAAAGCTCGTAACTGTTTTCTTTCCTTCCTCTGTAACAGCTCAGAACAGTTTTCTTTCCTTTCTCTATAACAGCTCAGAACGGTTTTCTTTCCTTCCTCTGTAACAGCTCAGAACTGTTTGCTTTCCTTCCTCTAACAGCTCAGAACTGTTGTCTTTCATTCCTCTGTAAAAGCTCGTAACTGTTTTCTTTCCTTCCTCTGTAACAGCTCAGAACAGTTTTCTTTCCTTCCTCTGTAACAGCTCAGAACTGTTTTCTTTCCTTCCTCTGTAACATCTCAGAACTGTTTTCTTTCTTTCCTCTGTAACAGCTCAGAACTGTTTTCTTTCTTTCCTCTGTAACAGCTCAGAACGGTTTTCTTTCCTTCCTCTGTAACAGCTCAGAACTGTTTGCTTTCCTTCCTCTAACAGCTCAGAACTGTTGTCTTTCATTCCGCTGTAAAAGCTCGTAACTGTTTTCTTTCCTTCCTCTGTAACAGCTCAGAACAGTTTTCTTTCCTTCCTCTGTAACAGCTCAGAACTGTTTTCTTTCCTTCCTCTGTAACATCTCAGAACTGTTGTCTTTCATTCCTCTGTAACAGCTCAGAACTGTTTTCTTTCTTTCCTCTGTAACAGCTCAGAACTGTTGTCTTTCCTTCCTCTGTAACATCTCAGAACTGTTTTCTTTCTTTCCTTTGTAACAGCTCAGAACTGTTCTCTTTCATTCCTCTGTAACAGCTCAGTACTGTTGTCATTCCTTCCTCTGTAACAGCTCAGTACTGTTGTCATTCTTTCCTCTGTAACAGCTCAGTACTGTTGTCATTCCCTCCTCTGTAACAGCTCAGTACTGTTGTCATTCCCTCCTCTGTAACAGCTCAGTACTGTTGTCATTCCCTCCTCTGTAACAGCTCAGTACTGTTGTCATTCCCTCCTCTGTAACAACTCAGTACTGTTGTCATTCCTTCCTCTGTAACAGCTCAGTACTGTTGTCATTCCTTCCTCTGTAACAACTCAGTACTGTTGTCATTCCTTCCTCTGTAACAACTCAGTACTGTTGTCATTCCCTCCTCTGTAACAGCTCAGTACTGTTGTCATTCCCTCCTCTGTAACAGCTCAGTACTGTTGTCATTCCTTCCTCTGTAACAGCTCAGTACTGTTGTCATTCCCTCCTCTGTAACAGCTCAGTACTGTTGTCATTCCTTCCTCTGTAACAGCTCATTACTGTTGTCATTCCCTCCTCTGTAACACCTCAGTACTGTTGTCATTCCTTCCTCTGTAACAGCTCAGTACTGTTGTCATTCCCTCCTCTGTAACAGCTCAGTACTGTTGTCATTCCTTCCTCTGTAACAGCTCAGTACTGTTGTCATTCCCTCCTCTGTAACAGCTCAGTACTGTTGTCATTCCTTCCTTTCTCTGTATCCACAATGACATCCCAGAGCCATGTGCACCACAGCAGAGCACAATGACAGACAGAAAGACACAGCTTGTAGTCCCATCCATGGTAGAACACAGAGCCACACTGTGGAGACACAATCACAGCCCCATCCAGCTAGCTCAAACCACACGGTGTCTTTCAGGCCAGCCACCAGCAGGTGTCTCCCTGCCCCTCTGACAGTCTCACACTCCCTCCCTCCCACCCGTCCTCTCCTCTAACAGCACCAAGAGGTGGAGGGAGGGAGAGAGGGAGGGAGAGGTGTACCTTTAAGCCTTTACCAGCTCTACTAATCCTCCGCTGCTGCTTCCTAACAAGGCCCACTCAGACCAACACCGACTGTCTGACCTCATGCTTATTGATGAGCTCCCTCTCTCTGTATCACTCTCTCTCTGTATCTCTCTATGTATCTCTATCTCTCTCTCTGTATCTGTATTACTCTCTCTCTCTCTCTGTGTATCACTCTCTCTCTGTATCTGTATGTCTCTCTCTGTATCTGTATTACTCTCTCTCTGTGTGTATCACTCTCTCTCTGTATTCCTCTCTCTCTCTGTATCTCTCTCTCTGTATCTCTCTCTCTCTCTGTATCTCTCTCTGTATCTCTCTCTCTCTCTCAGTATAAAAACTAGCAGACATTGACTTTTTGGCGCTCTATTCCCTATATAGTGCACTAACTTAGATGAGCGCACATATGGGTCCAGGTCAAAAGTAGTGCACTAAGTAGGGAACAGGGTGGCATATCGCGACGCACATTATAGCTCTGAGACTAATTCAAATGTTATGCTATTCACTTGGCTATATTAAACACGAGTCTTTCAGTTGGATATATAACTAACTAGTTAAAGATTATCCTCAGGATAGAGGAGGAATACTGCAATATGTCATTATGAAGCTACATATCTATTGTAGAGTTCTGTCTAGATGTTTATCATTTCTCTCTCTCTCTCTGTGTGTGTGTCATTTGGGGTTCCCATGTGACGCAGCGGTCTAAGGCACTGCATCTCAGTGCAAGATGTTCGACTACAGGCTGCATCACATTTTGGCCGTGATTGGGACTCCCATAGGGGCGACGCACAATTGGCCCAGCGTTGTCCGGTGTAGGCCGTCATTGTAAATAAGAATTTGTTCTTAACTGACTTGCCTAGTTTAAATAAAGGTTAAATTATTTATTTAAAAAAAAACATGTAAATTACCTTGAGACAACTTTTCTGCTGGAATTCAGATAGTTTACCACAATCTGGAGAGAGAGAGAGAGAGAGAGCGAGAGAGAGAGAATAATAGTTTTTTACAAAAAAGTTCTCAATTGGTAACAAATACACTGAGTGAACAAAACATTAAGAACACCTTCCTAATACTGAGTTACGGCCCCAATGCCTTCAGAACAGCCTCCATTCATCAGGGCATGGACTACACAAGGTGTTGAATGCTTCGTACGGTTGTGTCAACTTAGCTGGATATCTTTTGGGTGGTGGACCATTCTTGATACACATGGGAAACTGTTCAGCGTAAAAAACCCAGCAGCGTTGCAGTTCTTGACACAAACCAGCGCGCCTGGCACCTACTACCATATCCCGTTCAAATGCACTTAAATCTTTTGTCACCCTCTGACTGGCACACAAACACAATCCATGTCTCAATTGTCTCAAGGCTTAAAAGTCCTTCTTTAACCCGTCTCCTCCTTCATCTACACTGATTGAAGTGGATTTAACAGGTAACATCAATAAGGGATCATAGTTTTCACCTGGATTCACCTGGTCAGTCTGTCATGGAACGAGCAGGTGTTCCTAATGTTTTGTATAATCAGTGTAAATAGAGTACTGCACACACTACAATTACTGAGGTTTAAAAATAAGCTCAACTGGACACCTTAATGAGGCAGTGAATGAACTGAGAGGGAAAGCACGCAGGGCATTCTACGCCATTAAAAAACTAATTTTGATTGAAATACCTCTTCAAATTAGGCTTAAACTAATTGAATGTGTCATTGAACCAATTGGACTTTATGGCAGCGAGGTGTGGGGTCCACTTGCAAAACAAGATTTCATCAAATGGGACAAACACCCCATTGAAACTCTGCATTCAGAGTTATGTAAGATTCTCCTACATGTACAGAGGAAAACTACAAACAATGCATGCAGGGCAGAATTAGGCCAATATCCACTAATAATAAAAACTCATGAAAGAGAAATTATGTTTTGGAAACATCTAAAATACAGTGACCCCCCTTTCATATCATGACCAAGCCCTGCAATGCCAAGAGCTGAGCAAAGAAAAGAGTCCCCTCATCCAGCTGGTCCTGGGGCTGAGTTCACTAACCTGTTCTACTAACACACTGAAGCCTCAGGACCCTCATCCAGCTGGTCCTGGGGCTGAGTTCACTAACCTGTTCTACTAACACACTGAAGCCTCAGGACCCTCATCCAGCTGGTCCTGGGGCTGAGTTCACTAACCTGTTCTATTAACACACTGAAGCCTCAGGACCAGAACATCCAATCAATCAGAATAAACCAAATTACAACACAATCAAAACAAAACTACATTACTTACTGGGAAACAAACACAAAGCAAAATGCAGTGCTATCTGCCTGCCATAAAATGAGGGACAGTGTCTGACAGACCAATCAACCTGCACATGTCCTCTACTGTATGCTTATTGTTATTGTTCAATGTATGGTTATTTTGACCCTTGGTTATTGTTGTTACTGTTGTCCTGTTGACAATATGAATTATTATTACTTTAATTTGTATTACGTTAATATTGCGAATGAATAATTTAATCTTCGAAGTATGCATTGGTAAAATGTACATTGCTATGTCATGCCAATAAAGCAATTTGAATTGAATTGAGAGAGACAGGGAGAGTGAGAGTGAGAGACAGAGAGACAGAGAGACAGAGAGACAGAGAGACAGACAGACAGACAGACAGACAGACAGACAGACAGACAGACAGACAGACAGACAGACAGACAGACAGACAGACAGACAGACAGATAAATCAGTGTAGTTAATTTACTGCAGCTGCTAGTTAGGCATCACATGACAACAATATGAGATGACTCCTCTACAACCATAACAAGATGAGATGACTCCTCTACAACCATAACAAGATGAGATGACTCCTCTATAACCACAACAATATGAGATGACTCCTCTACAACCACAACAATATGAGATGACTCCTCTACAACCAGAACAATATGAGATGACTCCTCTACAACCATAACTAGATGAGATGACTCCTCTACAACCATAACAGATGAGATGACTCCTCTACAACCATAACAGATGAGATGACTCCTCTACAACCATAACAGATGAGATGACTCCTCTACAACCATAACAAGATGAGATGACTCCTCTACAACCATAACAGATGAGATGACTCCTCTACAACCATAACAGATGAGATGACTCCTCTACAACCATAACAGATGAGATGACTCCTCTACAACCATAACAATATGAGATGACTCCTCTACAACCATAACAGATGAGATGACTCCTCTACAACCATAACAATATGAGATGACTCATCTACAACCATAACAAGATGAGATGACTCCTCTACAACCATAACAATATGAGATGACTCCTCTACAACCATAACAAGATGATATGACTCCTCTACAACCATAACAGATGAGATGACTCCTCTACAACCATAACAAGATGAGATGACTCCTCTACAACCATAACAATATGAGATGACTCATCTACAACCATAACAAGATGAGATGACTCCTCTACAACCATAACAAGATGAGATGACTCCTCTACAACCATAACAGATGAGATGACTCCTCTACAACCATAACAAGATGAGATGACTCCTCTACAACCATAACAGATGAGATGACTCCTCTACAACCATAACAGATGAGATGACTCCTCTACAACCATAACAAGATGAGATGACTCCTCTACAACCATAACAGATGAGATGACTCCTCTACAACCATAACAAGATGAGATGACTCCTCTACAACCATAACAAGATGATATGACTCCTCTACAACCATAACAGATGAGATGACTCCTCTACAACCATAACAGATGAGATGACTCCTCTACAACCATAACAAGATGATATGACTCCTCTACAACCATAACAGATGAGATGACTCCTCTACAACCATAACAGATGAGATGACTCCTCTACAACCATAACAAGATGAGATGACTCCTCTACAACCATAACAGATGAGATGACTCCTCTACAACCATAACAATATGAGATGACTCATCTACAACCATAACAAGATGAGATGACTCCTCTACAACCATAACAAGATGAGATGACTCCTCTACAACCATAACAGATGAGATGACTCCTCTACAACCATAACAAGATGATATGACTCCTCTACAACCATAACAGATGACATGACTCCTCTACAACCATAACAAGATGAGATGACTCCTCTACAACCATAACAAGATGAGATGACTCCTCTACAACCATAACAGATGAGATGACTCCTCTACAACCATAACAATATGAGATGACTCATCTACAACCATAACAAGATGAGATGACTCCTCTACAACCATAACAAGATGAGATGACTCCTCTACAACCATAACAGATGAGATGACTCCTCTACAACCATAACAAGATGAGATGACTCCTCTACAACCATAACAATATGAGATGACTCCTCTACAACCATAACAAGATGATATGACTCCTCTACAACCATAACAGATGAGATGACTCCTCTACAACCATAACAAGATGAGATGACTCCTCTACAACCATAACAATATGAGATGACTCATCTACAACCATAACAAGATGAGATGACTCCTCTACAACCATAACAAGATGAGATGACTCATCTACAACCATAACAGATGAGATGACTCCTCTACAACCATAACAGATGAGATGACTCCTCTACAACCATAACAAGATGATATGACTCCTCTACAACCATAACAGATGAGATGACTCCTCTACAACCATAACAGATGAGATGACTCCTCTACAACCATAACAATATGAGATGACTCATCTACAACCATAACAAGATGAGATGACTCCTCTACAACCATAACAAGATGAGATGACTCATCTACAACCATAACAGATGAGATGACTCCTCTACAACCATAACAGATGAGATGACTCCTCTACAACCATAACAGATGAGATGACTCCTCTACAACCATAACAGATGAGATGACTCCTCTACAACCATAACACCGCCTCACCAGAAGACTAATTTCTTTCAGGAACCTGAAGACATGTATTAAAGTCTGTCAGAGCCGTAATAAAGAGACAAGACAAATGCCTGCATCCGATATAGCACCCTATTCCCTAAATAGCGTACTACTTTTGATAGGGCTCTTGTCCAAATTAGTGCCATGTATAGGGAATAAGATTTGTGACGCAGACAACATGAAAGCCAGTGGAGTATGGAGGAGATGAGATGAGATGAGATGAGGAGAGATGAGAGGAGAGGAGCACTAATATAGAGGACAAGATGATCTCATTATTAATCGGGGTTCCTCTCCCTTTTCCCAGGGTCCACTGCCAGATGAGGCCTGACTACACCTTTTCAACATGATGCAGTTTTATAATCCCAATCTGGGATTGGAATCATGAGGAAGTAAATAAAGCCTTTTTAAGATGTGATTCCATGCTAGCTAATTCCCCTCAGACTCACGTGTATGTACATGAGAAGATTATATAGTTGTCTTCTTCAACACAAAACGTATAATAATAATTTCACAACACAGCGATACACAGCCTTAATTTAACTAGTCAAGTTTGGGAACAAATTCTTATTTACAATGACGGCCTAGGAACAGTGAGTTAACTGCCTTGTTCAGAACGATAGTTTTTTACCTTGCCAGCTCGGCAATTTCGATCCAGCAACCTTTCGGTTACTGGCCCAACGCTCTAACCACCCGCCACCCTTATTCAATGCTGAATAAAACATTCTCACAACAGAGTAGAATAATTGTTCTTTGAACTGTTGTTATATTTACACCACAGGTCTCTACACTTTAGAGGAAACTATTTTACACGCCAAAACATCCCTCTTAGAAAAATCGAAAAACACGACAATCCCAAAATGTCTACAGCAAAATCTTATTGACTGACTGCACATATTATGTGATTGAATAAAGAATTGTTCACAACAAACAATAACAGAGCTATCCATAGTAGACATCATTAAGAGGGAAGGATGCCTCCCTAACACTCTGAAAGACAGCAAGACAATGACTGTCTTTATCACCAGCCATCACAGCAGAACAAATGGAACACACACTCTTGCAGCTTTGTACACGGTTTCTCAGATGAGCTGTCACGGAGGGAGGGAGGAGGAGAGGGAGGGAGGAGGGGAGAGGGGAGAGAGGAGGAGAGGGAGGAGGGGAGGGAGGGAGGGAGGGGGGAGAGACAGAGGGAGGGAGGGAGGGAGGGAGGGAGGGAGGGAGGGAGGGAGGGAGGGAGGGAGGGAGGGAGGGAGGGAGGGAGGGAGGGAGGGAGGGAGGGAAGAGTTAAGGAGTGGTTAATGCATGAATCTAAATGGCTGGTGTACCAAAACAATCAGAGTCCTCCAGGGGCCATTGGAGGATCATTAAGGGAGACAGGCTGCTCGCTCTGGGGCAAGGAAGACTTGAACACAGATCCCAGACCTCCAAGGACTGGGGGTGGGGAGGGACATGGCATGGATGAAGAGAAAGAGAGAGAGAAAGAGAGGGAGGGGAGCGGGTAACAGGGGGAAAAGAGCGGAGAGGAGAGGGAGAGAGTGAGGAATAAGAGGGAGAGAGAAAGAAAGAGAGAGGGCGAGAGAAATAGTGGGAGAAGGAAGGAGAGAGAGGGCGTCTCTCTCTCCGCCCATCTCCCTCTCCGCCCGTCTCCCTCTCCGCCCGTCTCCCTCTCCGCCCGTCTCCCTCTCCGTCCATCTCTCTGACAGACTCCTCTCTCCACACGGTTCCTTAAGAGGCTTGGTAATGGATTTATTTTATATCATGTGGTTTGGTGTGAACCTCAAGCAACCAGGAGCCAGAGAGGGAGATTCACAGTGCAGTATGGTCACACACACACACACACACACACACACACACACACAAAAACACACACGTTAATCCAGGAGCCCTGCTGAGTTGGTCGCTGTTCACTGATCTCCCCCGTCTTTCTCCATCTCCCTCTCTTCCTCCTTCACTGCACTCTCTCTCTCTCTCTCTCCCCTCCATCTCTCTCTCTCCCCTCCATCTCTCTCTCTCTCCCCTCCATCTCTCTCTCTCCCCTCCATCTCTCTCTCTCCCCTCCATCTCTCTCTCTCCCCTCCATCTCTCTCTCTCCCCTCCATCTCTCTCCCCTCCATCTCTCTCTCTCTCCCCTTCCCTCTCTCTCCCCTTCCCTCTCTCCCCTTCCCTCTCTCCCCTTCCCTCCCTCTCCCCTTCCCTCTCTCTCCCCATCCATTCCCTCTTCCTCTCTCTCTTTCCCATTCCCTCTTTCTCTCTCTCCTTCCCTCTCTCTCCCCATCCATTCCCTCTCCCTCTCTCTCTTTCCCATTCCCTCTCTCTTTCCCATTCCCTCTCTCTCTTTCCCATTCCCTCTCTCCTTCCCTCTCTCTCACCTTCCCTCTTTCTTTCCAAATCCCTCTCTCCTTCCTCTCTCTCCCCCTCCCCATCCCTTCCCTCTCTCTCTTCCCATCCCTTCCCTCTCTCTTTCCCCATCCCATCCCTCTCTCTCCCCATCCCATCACTCTCTCTCCCCATCCCATCACTCTCTCTCCCCATCCCATCACTCTCTCTCCCCATCCCATCACTCTCTCTCCCCATCCCATCACTCTCTCCCCATCCCATCACTCTCTCTCCCCATCCCATCACTCTCTCTCTCTCTCTCTCTCTCTTTAGGGGGCTTTATTGGCATGGGAAACATATGTTAACATTGCCAAAGCAGGTGAAATAGATAGACAAAAGTGAAATAAACAATAAAAATTAACAGTAAACATTACACTCATAGAAGTTCAAAATAATAGACATTTCAAATGTCAAATTATGTATATATACAGTGTTGTAATGATGTGCAAATAGTTAAAGTACAAAAGGGAAAATAAATAAACATAAATATGGGTTGTATTTACAATGGTGTTTGTTCTTCACTGGTTGACCTTTTCTTGTGGCAACAGGTCACAAATGTTGCTGCTGTGATGTCACACTGTGGTATTTCACCCAGTAGATATGGGAGTTTATCAAAATTGGGTTTGTTTTCTAATTCTTTGTGGGTCTGTGTAATCTGAGGGAAATATGTGTCTCTAATATGGTCATACATTTGGCAGGAGGTTAGGAAGTGCAGCTCAGTTTCCACCTCATTTTGTGGGCAGTGTGCACATAGCCTGTCTTCTCTTGAGAGCCAGGTCTGCCTACGGCGGGCGGCCTTACTCAATAACAAGGCTATGCTCACTGAGTCTGTACATAGTCAAAGTTTTCCTTAAGTTTGGGTCAGTCACAGTGGTCAGGTATTCTGCCACTGTGTCCTCTCTGTTTAGGGCCACATAGCATTGTAGTTTGCTCTGTTTTTTTGTTAATTCTTTCCAATGTATCAAGTAATAATTTTTAGTTTTCTCATGATTTGAGTGAGCCTTTTTGGGAATTGCTTCCTTTTAGGTGGTTGTAGAATTTAACGGCTCTTTTCTGACATTTTGATAATTAGCGGGTATCGGCCTAATTCTGCTCTGCATGTATAATTTGGTGTTTTAGGTTGTACACTGAGGATATTTTCACAGAATTCTGCATGCAGAGTCTCAATTTGGTGTTTGTCCCATTTTGTGAATTGTTGGTTGGTGAGCGGACCCCAGACCTCACAACCATAAAGGGCAATGGGTTTTCCACATATATTTATATTGATTTATTTTAGGTTGGGGCTTAAACTGCATCACTGTCTCACCCCACTGTGGGTGTTTTTTTGTGCCAATTTTAACGGCACAATTGTTGTTTGTGTACATGGATATCATAATATCATATGTTTTTCCCACCAACACCACTTTCCATCAATTTGTATAGCAGGGCCTCATGCCAAACTGAGTCGAAAGCTTTTTTGAAATCAACAAAGCATGAGAAGACTTTGCCTTTGTTTTGGTTTGTTTGTTTGTCAATTAGGGTGTGCAGGGTGAATACGTGGTCTGTCGTACGGTAATTTGGTAAAAAGCCAATTTGACATTTGCTCAGTACATTGTTTTCACTGAGGAAATGTACGAGTCTGCTGTTAATGATAATGCAGAGGATTTTCCCAAGGTTGCTGTCGACGCATATCCCACAGTAGTTATTGGGGTCAAATTTGTCTCCACTTGTGTGGATTGGGGTGATCAGTCCTTGGTTCCAAATATTGGGGAAGAGCTGAGGATGATGTTAAAGAGTTTTAGTACAGCCAATTGGAATTTGTGGTCTATATATTTTATCATTTAATTTAGGATACCATCAATACCACAGGCCTTTTTGGGTTGGAGAGTTTGTATTTTGTCCTGTAGTTCATTCAATGTAATTGGAGAATCCAGTGGGTTCTGGTAGTCTTTAATAGTTGATTCTAAGATTTGTATTTGATCATGTTTTTGTGGTTTGTTCTTTGTTACAGGGCCAAAAAGATTGGAGAAGTGGTTTATCCATACATCTCCATTTTGGATAGATAGTTCTTCGTGTTTTCCAATTTTCCCAGAAGTGGTTAGATTCTATGGATTCTTCAATTACATTGAGCTGATTTCTGATGTGCTGTTCCTTCATTTTCCGTAGTGTATTTCTGTATTGTTTTAGTGATTCACCATAGTGAAGGTGTAGACTCAGGTTTTCTGGGTCTCTATGCTTTTGGTTGGATAGGTTTCTCAATTTATTTTTTGGGGTTTTTGCGTTCTTCATCAAATCATTTGTCATTGTTGTTAATTATCTTAGGTTTTCTGCTTGACATTTTTAGATTTGATAGGGAAGCTGAGAGGTCAAATATAGTGTTTAGTTTACACCTTCACTATATACTGCCAAGTTTACACCTTCACTATCACAGTGAAACATTTTGTCTAGAAGGGACATAGGAAAGCCTCCTGGATTCCTGCGGGAGCTCAACACACTCCTCTCCACACACACACAATCATCTCCTTTCTAACCAAGTGTAATGTGTTCACCAATGTCAGAGAGGGAAGAGAAGAGTCCTCAGCGAAGCTGTGATAAAAGGACTAAAACAAATGGGGGGGCAATCTCCTCCTCCTCCCCTCCGTCCTTCCAACCTCCCCTCCCTGTTCCTTAATTGTAGTGTACTACATTTGACCCTTAGATATATAGAGTACAGGGTGTCATTTGGAATGCAGACCAGAGCAGAGTAGAGAGACCACACTTGGGAAGACTCTCTGCTCTCCACAACCCCAAGCTACCAACCAGTGTGTGTGTGTGTGTGTGTGTGTGTGTGTGTGTGTGTGTGTGTGTGTGTGTGTGTGTGTGTGTGTGTGTGTGTGTTAACATATTGTGTCTGTGTGGGTGTTAACATATTGTGTGTGTGTGTTAACATATTGTGTCTGTGTGGGTGTGGGTGTTAACATATTGTGTGTGTGTGTGTGTGTGTGTGTTAACATATTGTGTGTGTGTGTGTGTGTGTGTGTGTGTGTGTGTGTGTGTGTGTGTGTGTGTGTGTGTGTGTGTGTGTGTGTGTGTGTGTGTGTGTGTGTGTGTGTGTTAACATATTGTGTCTGTGTGGGTGTGGGTGTTAACATATTGTGTGTGTGTGTGTGTGTGTGTGTGTGTGTGTGTGTGTGTGTGTGTGTGTGTGTGGGTGTTAACATATTGTGTGTGTGTGTGTGTTAACATATTGTGTGTGTGTGTGTGTGTGTGTGTGTGTGTGTGTGTGTTAACATATTGTGTGTGTGTGTGTGTGTGTGTGTTAACATATTGTGTGTGTGTGTGTGTGTGTGTGTGTGTGTGTGTGTGTGTGTGTGTGTTAACATATTGTGTCTGTGTGGGTGTTAACATATTGTGTGTGTGTGTGTGTGTGTGAACATATTGTGTCTGTGTGGGTGTGGGTGTTAACATATTGTGTGTGTGTGTGTGTGTGTGTGTGTGTGTGTGTGTGTGTGTGTGTGTGTGTGTGTGTGTGTGTGTGTGTGTGTGTGTGTGTGTGTGTGTGTGTGTGTGTGTGTGTGTGTGTGTGTGTGTGTGTGGTGTGTGTGTGTGTGTGTGTGGTGTGTGTGTGTGTGTGTGTGTGTGTGTGTGTGTGTGTGTGTGTGTGTGTGTGTGTGTTAACATATTGTGTGTGTGTGTGTAGTGTTCCCTCTTCTGTTTTCTGCCAGTCTCTTGGTTTATTATGCATTCATCTCATGTGTCTCTCTTGGGAGTGGATGTTCATTTTCCATATACCAGCCTTACTCATGCCACCTACAACTTTGAAACAGCAGGAGCAACCGCTGCTCCCGGCCTGCTCCCGGCCTGCCAAGGCAAGAAGGGCCTTCTATGCCATCAAACGGAACATTAACCTCAACATCCCAATTAGGATCTGGCTAAAAAATACTTCAATCCGTTATCGAACCTCTACAGATGTGGGATCTGGGGCTCACAAAATTACCAAAATGGGACAAACACCCAATTGAGACTCTACGTGCAGAATTTGCTAAAATCTACTTTGTGTACAATGCAAAACCCCAAACAATGTAGAATTAGGCCTATACCTGTTAGTTATCAACATCCAGAAAATACCTGTTCAATTCTACAACCACCTACAAAGTAGTGATGCCCACACATTCCACCATAGAGCCCTCACCCACAGAGAGATTAACCTAGAGAAGAGTCAGAGCCCTAACCTACAGAGAGATTAACCTAGAGAAGGGTCCCCTCAGAGCCCTCACCTACAGAGAGATTAACCTAGAGAAGAGTCCCCTCAGAGCCCTCACCTACAGAGAGATTAACCTAGAGAAGAGTACCCTCAGAGCCCTCACCTACAGAGAGATTAACCTAGAGAAGGGTACCCTCAGAGCCCTGACCTACAGAGAGATGAAACTAGAGAAGAGTCCCCTTCAGCTGGTTCAGCTAGTTCAGGGGCTTTGTTCACAAACAGAACCCACAATGCCCCAGGAAAGGAACACATTTAGACCCAACCAAATTATGAGAACGCAAAAATATAACTATTTGACACACTGGAAAGAATCAACCAAAAATCTGAGCAAATTGGAATCATATCTGGCCCTAAACAGAGAGAACACAGCGGCAGAAAACCGTCAGAAAACCTGACCACTCAGTGAACATAGCCTGTCTCAATAGAAAGGCTATGTGACCACTGCCCACAAAATCAGGTGGAAACTGAGCTGCACTTCCTGACAAATGTATGACCATATTAAAGACACATATTTCCCACAGATCACACAGACCCATAAAGAATTTGAAAACATATCAAACATTGATAATCTCCCATATCTGTCAGGTGAAATACTGCAGTGTGCCATCACAGCAGCAAGATTTATAGCCCGTTGCCATGACAAAAGGGTAACCAGCGAAGAACAAACACCATTGTAAACACAACCCATATTTCAATGCTGTTCATACTTCAACTATTTGCACATTGTTACAACACATAGACAATAATATAACATTTGAAATGTTTAAATGTTTTGTGAGTGGAATGTTTACTGATGTTTCCCTTGTTTATTTCCCTTTTGCTTATTGTCTATTCAATTTGCTTTGTCAACGCAAAAAAAATATGTTTCAAATGCCAATAAATACCTTTGAATTGAATTGAGAGAGAGGGGGGAGGGAGAGGGAGACAGAGATAGAGGGGGGGGGAGAAAGGGAGAGAGAGAGAGAGACAGAGAGAAAGAGGGGGGAAGAGAGAAAGATAGAGGGAGGGGGGAGAGAGAAAGGGAGAGCGAGAGAGAGAGAGAGAGGGAGGGGGGAGAGAGAAAGGGAGAGAGAGAGAGAGTGAGAGAGAGAGGGGGGGACAGAGATAGAGAGAGAGGGAGGGGGGAGAGAGGGAGAGAGAGAGACAGATAGCACATGGGGAGGAGTGACAGCAGAGCAGATACAAAGGAAGGAATTCAAAGAAGGCTGGTAGAAGAACCTATGTTCAGCCAACAGGGCTGTGCATTATATTATTATTATATTTCCTTAATGATTATATGTGTCAGTGTGCCAAAACCTCCTCTAGTGGGGTAGTGGTAGTGAGAGGGTAGTGAGAGGGTAGTCAGAGGGTAATGGTAGTCAGAGGGTAGTGGTAGTGAGAGGGTAGTCAGAGGGTAGTGGTAGTCAGAGGGCAGTGGTAGTCAGAGGGTAGTGGTAGTCAGAGGGTAGTGGTAGTCAGAGGGTAGTGGTAGTGAGAGGGTAGTGGTAGTCAGAGGGCAGTGGTAGTCAGAGGGTAGTGGTAGTGAGAGGGTAGTCAGAGGGCAGTGGTAGTCAGAGGGTAGTGGTAGTCAGAGGGTAGTGGTAGTCAGAGGGTAGTGGTAGTCAGAGGGTAGTGGTAGTGAGCGGGTAGTCAGAGGGCAGTGGTAGTCAGAGGGTAGTGGTAATCAGAGGGTAGTGGTAGTCAGAGGGTAGTGGTAGTCAGAGGGTAGTCAGAGGGTAGTGGTAGTGAGAGGGTAGTCAGAGGGTAATGGTAGTCAGAGGGTAGTGGTAGTCAGAGGGTAGTGGTAGTCAGAGGGTAGTGGTAGTGAGCGGGTAGTCAGAGGGCAGTGGTAGTCAGAGGGTAGTGGTAATCAGAGGGTAGTGGTAGTCAGAGGGTAGTGGTAATCAGAGGGTAGTGGTAGTCAGAGGGTAGTGGTAGTCAGAGGGTAGTCAGAGGGTAGTGGTAGTCAGAGGGCAGTGGTAGTCAGAGGGTAGTGGTAGTGAGAGGGTAGTCAGAGGGTAATGGTAGTCAGAGGGTAGTGGTAGTCAGAGGGTAGTGGTAGTCAGAGGGTAGTAGTAGTCAAAGGGTAGTGGTAGTCAGAGGGTAGTCAGAGTGTAGTCGTAGTCAGAGGGTAGTGGTAGTCAGTGGGTAGTCAGAGGGTAGTGGTAGTCAGACGGTAGTGGTAGTCAGAGGGTAGTGGTAGTCAGAGGGTAGTGGTAGTCAGAGAGTAGTGGTAGTCAGAGGGTAGTGGTAGTCAGAGGGTAGTGGTAGTCAGAGGGTAGTGGTAGTCAGAGGGTAGTCAGAGAGTAGTGGTAGTCAGAGAATGTGTATTATAAAACACAAAGCCTTACTCTCAACCAGGTTTTACACACATTCACACTAGAAATCAGAGATAGGCAGTCAATTAAGAACAATAAAAATAAACTTTTCTTTCTATAATTACAAGCAACACCCACTACTCTCGCTCACAGTCTGGTATTGTGTGTGTGTGTGTGTGTGTGTGTGTGTGTGTGTGTGTGTGTGTGTGTGTGTAACGGATGCGGTGTAGCTAATCTATTAGAAAAGGAGAGAACAGCAGCCGTTTCTCAGGCCCGTTCAGGACCCAGTGTGATTTGAGTCAATAATGCATTGAAAGCCAGCCTCGCCTCACCACAGACAAAACAAAGGGCTGAGACGTGACAATAGTATCCTATAGGGTCCAGTTCTGTCAGCTGCACCACATCAACATACACTGGAGGAACAGAGGGAAATGCACACCTATAAAGGGGTTACTGTGAATTAGAATAGCAGCCAGCTGGATGTATCTACTGTACCCAGCTGGATGTATCTACTGTCCCCAGCTGGATGTATCTCCTGTCCCCAGCTGGATGTATCTACTGTCCCCAGCTTAATGTATCTCCTGTCCCCAGCTGGATGTATCTCCTGTCCCCAGCTGGATGCATGTCCTGTCCCCAGCTGGATGCATCTCCTGTCCCCAGCTGGATGCATCTCCTGTCCCCAGCTGGATGTATCTCCTGTCCCCAGCTGGATGTATCTCCTGTCCCCAGCTGGATGTATCTCCTGTCCCCAGCTGGATGTATCTCCTGTCCCCAGCTGGATGTATCTCCTGTACCCAGCTGGATGTATCTCCTGTCCCCAGCTGGATGCATCTCCTGTCCCCAGCTGGATGCATCTCCTGTCCCCAGCTGGATGTATCTCTTGTCCCGAGCTGGATTTATCTACTGTCCCCAGCTGGATGTATCTCCTGTCCCCAGCTGGATGCATCTCCTGTCCCCAGCTGGATGTATCTCCTGTACCCAGCTGAATGTCTGTACCCAGCTGGATGTATCTACTGTACCCAGCTGGATGCATCTCCTGTACCCAGCTGGATGTATATACTGTCCCCAGCTGGATGTCTGTACCCAGCTGAATGTATGTACTGTCCCCAGCTGGATGTCTGTACCCAGCTGAATATATGTACTGTACCCAGCTGGATGTATCTACTGTACCCAGCTGGATGTATCTCTTGTCCCCAGCTGGATGTATCTCCTGTCCCCAACTGGATGTATCTCTTGTCCCCAGCTGGATGTATCTCTTGTCCCCAGCTGGATGTATCTCCTGTCCCCAGCTGGATGTATCTCCTGTCCCCAGCTGGATGTATCTCCTGTCCCCAGCTGGATGTATCTACTGTCCCCAGCTGGATGTATCTCCTGTCCCCAGCTGGATGCATCTACTGTCCCCAGCTGAATGTATCTACTGTCCCCAGCTGGATGTATATACTGTCCCCAGCTGAATGTCTCTACTGTCCCCAGCTGGATGTCTGTACCCAGCTGAATGTCTCTACTGTCCCCAGCTGGATGTATCTACTGTCCCCAGCTGAATGTATCTACTGTCCCCAGCTGGATGTATGTACCCAGCTGAATGTATGTACTGTACCCAGCTGAATGTATGTACTGTACCCAGCTGGATGTATGTACCCAGCTGAATGTATGTACTGTCCCCAGCTGGATGCATCTCCTGTCCCCAGCTGGATGCATCTCCTGTCCCCAGCTGGATGTATCTCCTGTACCCAGCTGAATGTCTGTACCCAGCTGGATGTATCTACTGTACCCAGCTGGATGCATCTCCTGTACCCAGCTGGATGTATCTACTGTCCCCAGCTTAATGTATCTACTGTCCCCAGCTGAATGTCTGTACCCACCTGAATGTCTGTACCCAGCTGAATGTATCTACTGTCCCCAGCTGGATGTATCTACTGTCCCCAGCTGGATGTATCTACTGTACCCAGCTGGATGTATGTACCCAGCTGGATGTATGTACCCAGCTGAATGCATCTACTGTCCCCAGCTGGATGTATCTACTATACCCAGCTGAATGTATGTACTGTACCCAGCTGGATGTATGTACCCAGCTGAATGTATGTACTGTACCCAGCTGAATGTATGTACTGTACTCAGCTGAATGTGTGTACCCAGCTGAATGTATGTACTGTACCCAGCTGAATGTATGTACTGTACTCAGCTGAATGTGTGTACCCAGCTGAATGTATGTACTGTACCCAGCTGAATGTATGTACTGTACCCAGCTGAATGTATGTACTGTACTCAGCTGAATGTATGTACTGTACTCAGCTGAATGTATGTACCCAGCTGAATGTATGTACCCAGCTGAATGTATGTATGTACTCAGCTGAATGTATGTACTCCGCTGAATGTATGTACTCAGCTGAATGTATGTATGTACCCAGCTGAATATATGTATGTACCCAGCTGAATGTATGTATGTACCCAGCTGAATGTATATATGTACCCAGCTGAATGTATATACTCCGCTGAATGTATGTACTCAGCTGAATGTATGTACTCCGCTGAATGTATGTACTCCGCTGAATGTATGTATGTACCCAGCTGAATATATGTATGTACCCAGCTGAATGTATGTATGTACCCAGCTGAATGTATGTATGTACCCAGCTGAATGTATGTATGTACCCAGCTGAATGTATGTACCCAGCTGAATGTATGTATGTATGTATGTACCCAGCTGAATGTATGTACCCAGCTGCCGGAAGATGATTTCTATAGATCCTACAGACGTCACTCAATCTACACAGTACTAACTAACCCAACTCAACAACAAACACTCTCACACTCCTCAGGAGGCCTGAAACATCCCATCATTCTGCTTCTGCTTCATAACACTAATCAGCTCCCGTGACATTATGGTGTGTTTGTGTGTGTTGATGTGCCCTGACCAATCAGAAACAGCCTGTCTCTGCGTTGGGGGTCACTGGTGTTCTCAGGAAGGTCGGTCTATCCTGTGGTAATTTAGTTTAGCCCAGCAGATCCCCAACATAGGGCGTTGTGTTTGAACCCCAACATAGGACATTGTGTTTGAACCCCAACATAGGGCGTTGTGTATGAACCCCAACATAGGGCGTTGTGTTTGAACCCCAACATAGGGCGTTGTGTATGAACCCCAACATAGGGCGTTGTGTTTGAACCCCAACATAGGGCGTTGTGTTTGAACCTCAACATAGGGCGTTGTGTTTGAACCCCAACATAGGGCGTTGTGTTTGAACCCCAACATAGGGCATTGAGAGTGAACCCCAACATAGGGTGTTGTGTTTGAACCCTAACATAAAGTAATGTATCAGGTAAACCAATTACTATCTGACATGATTCACAAAGACCAGACAGAAGGGTCCCCTGTGCCCACTTTCTATTACTAGTAATATCTTCTCTCCATCTCTCCCCACTCCATCTCTCTCCCCCACTCCATCTCTCTATCTCTCTCCCCCTCCCTCTCTCTCCCTCTCTCTCTTTCCCTCTCTTCCCCTTCATCTCTCTCTTTCCCTCTTCCCCTTCATCTCTCTCTCCCTCCCTCTATTCCCCACTCCATCTCTCTATCTCTCTCCCCCTCCCTCTCTCTCTCTCTTTCCCTCTCCTCCCCTTCATCTCTCTCTCACCCTCCATCTCTCCCATTCCATCTCTCTCCCCTCCCTCTCCCCCTCTTCCCCTTCATCTCTCTCCCCCTCCTCCCCTTCATCTCTCTCCCCCACTCCATCTCTCTCCCCCACTCCATCTCTTTCCCTCTCTTCCCCTTCATCTCTCTCTCCCCCTCCATCTCTCCCACTCCATCTTTCCCTCTCTTCCCCTTCCCTCTCCCTCTCTTACCCTTCATCTCTCTCCCCCACTCCATCTCTTTCCCTCTCTTCCCCTTCATCTCTCCACCTCCATCTCCCTCTTCACCTCTCTCCCCCTCCCCCCTCTTTCCCTCCCTCTCTCCTTCCCTCCCGAAAGTCGAAAAACCGAAAGTCACCTTGTCCCTGATTCCCAATGTGTGTGTGTGTGTGTGTGTGTGTGTGTGTGTGTGTGTGTGTGTGTGTGTGTGTGTGTGTGTGTGTGTGTGTGTGTGTGTGTGTGTCTAGATGCATGTGTGTCTGGCATCTAATACCTTATCACTACGATAATGATTAATTTACCTGTGCCTTGCAATTCCTTCAAAAGATTCACAGGTAAATTTAACTTGTGTTTATTAATATTAATTATTTTTCCTTTTAAAATACATAAAGGTCTTTGAAAAGTAGACTGTTTCCTGGCTGTGAAATCCCCTGGGTCGACCCCATGCTGTGGAGGCAATCTGAATTCTGATTGGTGTGGAAGCCATGGAAGTTTCCCCATTTCTCTTATTAATAGGTGAAACATTTAATACACACACACACACACACACACACACACACACACACACACACACACACACACACACACACACACACACACACACACCCCACTCAGTCAGTCAGTAAAACCACATTTGCACAGTCTCTCTGTCCATTATCAGCTACTTTGTTATTTTTTTCTAACCCTCCGCTTCCTCCTCTTCTTCTACCTCCTCTGGCCTAAAACCAGCAGCCTGCCGCCCTCCTGCCTTCAGATTGCTGTAACCACGGCAACTACCTTCATTCACTAGACTAGTGGCAAATAATGAAGACAATGCTTTCCATTTAGATTCATTTTTTAGAGAGAGAGACGGCAAGACGGAGAGAGAGACGGAGAGACGGAGAGAGGGAGAGAGAGAAACGGCGAGAGGGAGAGATGGAGAGGAGAGAGAGGGAGAGATGGAGAGACGGAGAGGGAGCTAGAGAGAGAGGAGAGAGAGAGAGAGAACAGAGAGGGAGAGAGGAGAGAGAGCAAGAGAACAGAGGGAGAGAGGAGAGAGAGAGAACAGAGGGAGAGAGAGAGAGAACAGAGAGGGAGAGAGAGACGGCGAGAGGGAGAGAGAGAGACGGCGAGAGGGAGAGATGGAGAGGAGAGAGATGGAGAGACGGAGAGGGAGCTAGAGAGAGAGAGAGAGAACAGAGAGCGAGAACAGAGGGAGAGAGGAGAGAGAGAGAACAGAGAGGGAGAGAGAGAGAGAGAGAGGGAGAGAGGGAGAGAGAGGGAGAGAGAGACGGAGAGAGGGTGAGATGGAGAGGAGAGAGGGGGAGAGATGGAGAGACGGAGAGGGAGCTAGAGAGAGAGGAGATAGAGGGAGAGGACAGAGAGAGAACAGAGGGAGAGAGGAGAGAGAGAGATAGAGAGAGGGAGATATAGAGGAGAGATAGAGAGATAAATATATGGAGACGTAACTGTTTAATGAATGGTTTCTGATGACTTCTTCTTTAAACAAATCCCCAGTGATAAGCCAGGCCACCAGCAGTGAAGGAATTTCAGAAGAAATCGACTGAAATACATCCAACCATAATCAATGGAATGTGGAAATTTTAGATGTAATGGTAATCCATCTTATTTATATTCTTCTTTTAAATCAGCAAATTTGAAGAATGAGTTCTGCTTAGAGAGAACCTTAAACAGTGAGGTGTTTAATGGAGGCCTGGCAAATGTAATAGAATTTGATTTGTCACATGGGCCGAATACAACAGGCGTAGACCTTACAGTGAAATGCTGAATACAACAGGTGTAGACCTCACAGTGAAATGCTGACTTAAAAGCCCTTAACCAACAAAACAGTTTAAAGAAAAATAAGTGTTAAGTAAAAAATAGATAATTAAAAAATAATAAATAAAAGTAGCAAATAATTAAAGAGCAGCAGTAAAATAACAATAGCGAGACTATATACAGGGGGTACCGGTACAGAGTTAATGTTCGGGGGCACCGGTTAGTCGAGGTAATTGAGGTTATATGTACATGTAGGTAGAGTTATTAAAGTGACTATGCATAGATAAAGAGTAGCAGCAGTGTAAAAGAGGGGTGGGGGCAATGCAAATATTCTGGGTAGCCATTTGACTAGATGTTCAGGAGTCTTATGGCTTGGGGGGTAGAAGCTGTTTAGAAGCCTCTTGGACCGCTTGCCGTGCGTTAACAGAGAGAACAGTCTATGACTTGGGTGGCTGGAGTCTTTGACAATCTTTAGGGCCTTCCTCTGACACCGCCTGGTATAGAGGTCCTGGATGGCAGGAAGCTTGACCCTATTGATGTTCTGGGCCATACGCACTACTCTCTGTATTGCCCTGTGGTCGGAGGCCGAGCAGTTGCCATACCAGGCTGTAATGCAACCTGTCAGGATGCTCTCGATGGTGCAGCTGTAGAACATTTAGAGGATCTGAGGACCCATGCCAAATCTTTTCAGTCTCCTGAGGGGGAATAGGTTTTGTCGTGCCCTCTTCATGACTGTCTT
Organism: Salmo salar; assembly: GCF_965601325.2. Lineage (NCBI taxonomy): Eukaryota > Metazoa > Chordata > Actinopteri > Salmoniformes > Salmonidae > Salmo > Salmo salar. The sequence goes on along the minus strand of NC_138309.1, from coordinate 42,024,438 downwards.
GGTGTGTTTGGACCATGTTAGTTTGTTGTTGATGTGGATGTCAAGGAACTTGAAGCTCTCAACCTGCTCCACTACAGCACCATCGATGAGAATGGGGGTGTGCTCGGTCCTCTTTCTCCAGTATTCCACAATCATCGCTTTTGTCTTGATCACGTTGAGGGAGAGGTTGTTGTCCTGGCACCATACTGCCAGGTCTCTGACCTCCTCCCTATAGGCTGTCTCATCGTTGTCGGTGATCAGGCCTACCACTGTTGTGTCATCGGCAAACTTTATGATGGTGTTGGAGTCGTGCCTGGCCATGCAGTCATGGGTGAACAGGGAGTACAGGAGGGGACTAAGACTGCACCCCTGAGGGGCCCCCGTGTTGAGTATCAGCCAGCGTGGCTGATGTGTTGTTACCTACCCTTACCACCTGGAGGGGGGGGGGGGGCATCAGGAAGTCCAGGATCCAGTTGCAGAGGGAGGTGTTTAGTCCCAGGGTCCTTAGCTTAGTGATGAGCTTTGAGGGCACTATGGTGTTGAACACTGAGCTGCAGTCAATGAATAGTATTCTCACGTAGGTGTTCTTTTCGTCCAGGTGGGAAAGGGAAGCATTTATATCCCCCATATAGGGGACGTTGAGCAATTCTGGACCGGATCCGACTGATATTTCTGTGTATAGCACGCTCTGTGAACGGCACAACATCAATTGCCTTACACTCACTAAAAGTGCTGGTTGTTTGGATTCATATGCACAATTGCAAGCACAGTTGTGAGTTTCACAGACACAGGAAATCGGTTATTTGCACAGGGAGCGACACGCCACATTTTCTGGGCTATCCAGACAAAGGAATGATTTCCTAGCGGACTCAACAAAAGTAGTTCAATCTCACTGTGATGTTCTCAGATGGATTTAGATTTTCTCAACGTGAAAAAAAAGACTAAATAATTTAATATCACTACTTTCTCTTGGTCACAGACGGACTAAGCTGAAGTTGTAATGAGTCTCTGCGTCGCTCAGTGGATGTTGTAAGTCGTCAGTTAAATAAAAAAAAATATTGTACTGTCACTTTGTATGATCGTATTTATTTTAAGGTTATAAGAATGGTGAAATATTACAGTTAGTCATTTATCATTTGATTGTTACTATAGTTGGAGTCATTTAGTTAGAGTGTAGGGACGGCAGGTAGACTAGTGGTTAGAGTGTAGGGACGGCAGGTAGCCTAGTGGTTAGAGTGTAGGGGGGCAGGTAGACTAGTGGTTAGAGTGTAGGGATGGCAGGTAGACTAGTGGTTAGAGTGGAGGGATGGCAGGTAGCCTAGTGGTTAGAGTGTAGGGACGGCAGGTAGCCTAGTGGTTAGAGTGTAGGGACGGCAGGTAGACTAGTGGTTAGAGTGTAGGGACGGCAGGTAGACTAGTGGTTAGAGTGTAGGGACGGCAGGTAGCCTAGTGGTTAGAGTGTAGGGACGGCAGGTAGACTAGTGGTTAGAGTGTAGGGGCGGCAGGTAGCCTAGTGGTTAGAGTGTAGGGACGGCAGGTAACCTAGCGGTTAGAGTGTAGGGACGGCAGGTAACCTAGCGGTTAGAGTGTAGGGACGGCAGGTAGCCTAGTGGTTAGAGTGTAGGGACGGCAGGTAGCCTAGTGGTTAGAGTGTAGGGACGGCAGGTAACCTAGTGGTTAGAGTGTAGGGACGGCAGGTAACCTAGTGGTTAGAGTGTAGGGACGGCAGGTAGCCTAGTGGTTAGAGTGTAGGGACGGCAGGTAACCTAGCGGTTAGAGTGTAGGGACGGCAGGTAGCCTAGTGGTTAGAGTGTAGGGACGGCAGGTAGCCTAGTGGTTAGAGTGTAGGGACGGCAGGTAGACTAGTGGTTAGGGTGTAGGGGCGGCAGGTAGCCTAGTGGTTAGAGTGTAGGGACGGCAGGTAGACTAGTGGTTAGAGTGTAGGGGCGACAGGTAGCCTAGTGGTTAGAGTGTGGGGACGGCAGGTAGACTAGTGGTTAGAGTGTGGGGATGGCAGGTAGCCTAGTGGTTAGAGTGTAGGGACGGCAGGTAACCTAGTGGTTAGAGTGTAGGGATGGCAGGTAGACTAGTGGTTAGAGTGTAGGGAAGGCAGGTAGCCTAGTGGTTAGAGTGTAGGGACGGCAGGTAACCTAGTGGTTAGAGTGTAGGGACGGCAGGTAGACTAGTGGTTAGAGTGTAGGGACGGCAGGGAGCCTAGTGGTTAGAGTGTAGGGACGTCAGGTAACCTAGTGGTTAGAGTGTAGGGACGGCAGGTAGCCTAGTGGTTAGAGTGTAGGGACAGCAGGTAGCCTAGTGGTTAGAGTGTAGGACTAGTAACCGAAAGGTTGCAAGATTGAATCCCCGAGCTGACAAGGTAAAAATCTGTGGTTCTGCTCCTGAGCAAGGCAGTTAACCCACTGTTCCTAGGCAGTCATTGAAAATAAGAATTTGTTCTTGACTGACTTGTCTAGTTAAATAAAGATTAAATAAAAAGAGGCTGTTGGAAGTGGGCTGTTGTATACTGGCTGTTGGAGTGGGCTGTTGGGAGTGGGCTGTTGTATACTGGCTGTTGGAGTGGGCTGTTGGAGTGGGCTGTTGTATACTGGCTGTTGGGAGTGGGCTGTTGGGAGTGGGCTGTTGGGAGTGGGCTGTTGGGAGTGGGCTGTTGGGAGTGGGCTGTTGGGTGTGGGCTGTTGTATACGGGCTGTTGGGAGTGGGCTGTTGGGAGTGGGCTGTTGTACACTGGCTGTTGGGAGTGGGCTGTTGGAGTGGGCTGTTGGGTGTGGGCTGTTGGGAGTGGGCTGTTGGGAGTGGGCTGTTGGAGTGGGCTGTTGGGGGTGGGCTGTTGGGGGTGGGCTGTTGGGAGTGGGCTGTTGTATACTGGCTGTTGGAGTGGGCTGTTGTATACTGGCTGTTGGAGTGGGCTGTTGGGAGTGGGCTGTTGGGAGTGGGCTGTTGGGAGTGGGCTGTTGTATACTGGCTGTTGGAGTGGGCTGTTGTATACTGGCTGTTGGAGTGGGCTGTTGGGAGTGGGCTGTTGGGAGTGGGCTGTTGTATACTGGCTGTTGTGGAGTGGGCTGTTGTGGAGTGGGCTGTTGTGGAGTGGGCTGTTGTGGAGTGGGCTGTTGTATGTTGGATGGGCTGTTGGGAGTGGGCTGTTGGAGTGGGCTGTTGGGAGTGGGCTGTTGGGAGTGGGCTGTTGTATACTGGCTGTTGGAGTGGGCTGTTGGAGTGGGCTGTTGTGGAGTGGGCTGTTGTGGATTGGGCTGTTGTATACTGGCTGTTGGAGTGGGCTGTTGGATGGGCTGTTGGGAGTGGGCTGTTGTATACAGGCTGTTGGAGTGGGCTGTTGGAAGTGGGCTGTTGTATACTGGCTGTTGGAGTGGGCTGTTGGGAGTGGGCTGTTGTATACTGGCTGTTGGAGTGGGTTGTTGGGAGTGGGCTGTTGTATACAGGCTGTTGGAGTGGGCTGTTGGAGTGGGCTGTTGGAGTGGGCTGTTGGAGTGGGCTGTTGGGAGTGGGCTGTTGGGAGTGGGCTGTTGTATACTGCCTGTGGTAGTGGGCTGTTGGAGTGGGCTGTTGTGGAGTGGCTGTTGTGGAGTGGGCTGTTGGGAGTGGGTTGTTGGGAGTGGGCTGTTGTATACTGGCTGTTGGAGTGGGCTGTTGGGAGTGGGCTGTTGTATACAGGCTGTTGGAGTGGGCTGTTGGGAGTGGGCATTGTTGAATACTGGCTGTTGGAGTGGGCTGCTGGGAGTAGGCTGTTGTATACTGGCTGTTGGAGTGGGCTGTTGGAGTGGGCTGTTGGAGTGGGCTGTTGGAGTGGGCTGTTGGGAGTGGGCTGTTGTATACTGGCTGTTGGGAGTGGGCTGTTGGGAGTGGGCTGTTGGGAGTGGGCTGTTGTATACTGGCTGTTGGAGTGGGCTGTTGGGAGTGGGCTGTTGGGAGTGGGCTGTTGGGAGTGGGCTGTTGGGAGTGGGCTGTTGGGAGTGGGCTGTTGGGAGTGGCTGTTGTATACTGGCTGTTGGAGTGGGCTGTTGGGAGTGGGCTGTTGGGAGTGGGCTGTTGGGAGGGGGCTGTTGGGAGGGGGCTGTTGGGAGGGGGCTGTTGGGAGCGGGCTGTTGGGAGCGGGCTGTTGTATACTGGCTGTTGGAGTGGACTGTTGTATACTGGCTGTTGGAGTGGGTTGTTGGAGTGGGCTGTTGTATACTGGCTGTTGTATACTGGCAGTTGGAGTGGGCTGTTGGGAGTGAGCTGTTGGGAGTGGGCTGTTGTATACTGGCTGTTGGGAGTGGGCTGTTGTACACTGGCTGTTGGGAGTGGGCTGTTGGAGTGGGCTGTTGGAGTGGGCTGTTGGAGTGGGCTGTTGGGAGTGGGCTGTTGGAGTGGGTTGTTGTATACTGGCTGTTGGAGTGGGCTGTTGGGAGTGGGCTGTTGAATACTGGCTGTTGGAGTGGGCTGTTGGGAGTGGGCTGTTGTATACTGGCTGTTGGAGTGGGCTGTTGGAGTGGGCTGTTGTGTACGGGCTGTTGGAGTGGGCTGTTGTATACTAGCTGTTGGAGAGGGCTGTTGGGAGTGGGCTGTTGGGAGTGGGCTGTTGGGAGTGGGCTGTTGGGAGTGGGCTGTTGGGAGTGGGCTGTTGTATACTGGCTGTTGGAGTGGGCTGTTGGAGTGGGTTGTTGTGGAGTGGCTGTTGTGGAGTGGCTGTTGTGGAGTGGGCTGTTGTATACTGGCTGTTGGAGTGGGCTGTTGTGGAGTGGGTTGTTGTGGAGTTGGCTGTTGGATGGGCTGTTGGGAGTGGGCTGTTGTATACAGGCTGTTGGAGTTGGCTGTTGGAAGTGGGCTGTTGTATACTGGCTGTTGGAGTGGGCTGTTGGGAGTGGGCTGTTGGGAGTGGGCTGTTGGAGTGGGCTGTTGGGAGTGGGCTGTTGGAGTGGGCTGTTGGGAGTGGGCTGTTGGGAGTGGGCTGTTGGAGTGGGCTGTTGGGAGTGGGCTGTTGGGAGTGGGCTGTTGGGAGTGGGCTGTTGGGAGTGGGCTGTTGGAGTGGGCTGTTGTATACTGGCTGTTGTATACTGGCTGTTGGGAGTGGGCTGTTGGGAGTGGGCTGTTGGGAGTGGGCTGTTGGGAGTGGGCTGTTGGGAGTGGGCTGTTGTACACTGGCTGTTGGGAGTGGGCTGTTGTATACTGGCTGTTGGGAGTGGGCTATTGTATACTGGCTGTTGGGAGCGGGCTGTTGTATACTGGCTGTTGGGAGTGGGCTGTTGGGAGTGGGCTGTTGGAGTGGGCTGTTGGAGTGGGCTGTTGGGAGTGGGCTGTTGTATACTGGCTGTTGGAGTGGGCTGTTGGGAGTGGGCTGTTGGGAGTGGGCTGTTTTATACTGGCTGTTGGAGTGGGCTGTTGTATACTGGCTGTTGGAGTGGGTTGTTGGAGTGGGCTGTTGTATACTGGCTGTTGTATACTGGCTGTTGGAGTGGGCTGTTGGGAGTGAGCTGTTGGGAGTGGGCTGTTGTATTCTGGCTGTTGGGAGTGGGCTATTGGGAGTGGGCTGTTGTACACTGGCTGTTGGGAGTGGGCTGTTGTATACTGGCTGTTGGAGTGGGCTGTTGGGAGTGGGCTGTTGGGAGTGGGCTGTTGGGAGTGGGCTGTTGGGAGTGGGCTGTTGGGAGTGGGCTGTTGTATACTGCCTGTGGTAGTGGGCTGATGGGAGCAGGCTGTTGGGAGTGGGCTGTTGGGAGTGGGCTGTTGGGAGTGGGCTGTTGTAGTGGGCTGTTGGGAGAGGGCTGTTGGGAGAGGGCTGTTGGGAGAGGGCTGTTGGAGTGGGCTGTTGGAGTGGGCTGTTGGGAGTGGGCTGTTGGAAGTGGGCTGTTGGGAGTGGGCTGTTGGGAGTGGGCTGTTGGGAGTGGGCTGTTGGAGTGGGCTGTTGGAGTGGGCTGTTGGGAGAGGGCTGTTGGGAGTGGGCTGTTGGGAGTGGGCTGTTGTATACTGGCTGTTGGGAGTGGGTTGTTGTACACTGGCTGTTGGGAGTGGGCTATTGTACACTGGCTGTTGGGAGTGGGCTGTTGTACACTGGCTGTTGGGAGTGGGCTGTTGTACACTGGCTGTTGGGAGTGGGCTGTTGTATACTGGCTGTTGGGAGTGGGCTATTGTATACTAGCTGTTGGGAGTGGGCTGTTGTATACTGGCTGTTGGGAGTGGGCTGTTGGGAGTGGGCTGTTGGGAGTGGGCTGTTGTATACTGCCTGTGGTAGTGGGCTGATGGGAGCAGGCTGTTGGGAGTGGGCTGTTGGGAGTGGGCTGTTGGGAGTGGGCTGTTGTAGTGGGCTGTTGGGAGAGGGCTGTTGGGAGAGGGCTGTTGGGAGAGGGCTGTTGGAGTGGGCTGTTGGAGTGGGCTGTTGGGAGTGGGCTGTTGGAAGTGGGCTGTTGGGAGTGGGCTGTTGGGAGTGGGCTGTTGGAGTGGGCTGTTGGAGTGGGCTGTTGGGAGAGGGCTGTTGGGAGTGGGCTGTTGGGAGTGGGCTGTTGTATACTGGCTGTTGGGAGTGGGTTGTTGTACACTGGCTGTTGGGAGTGGGCTATTGTACACTGGCTGTTGGGAGTGGGCTGTTGTACACTGGCTGTTGGGAGTGGGCTGTTGTATACTGGCTGTTGGGAGTGGGCTATTGTATACTGGCTGTTGGGAGTGGGCTGTTGTATACTGGCTGTTGGGAGTGGGCTGTTGTACACTGGCTGTTGGGAGTGGGCTGTTGTATACTGGCTGTTGAGAGTGGGCTGTTGGGCGTGGGCTGTTGGAGTGGGCTGTTGGAGTGGGCTGTTGGAGTGGGCTGTTGTGAGTGGGCTGTTGGGAGTGGCTTTTGTATACTGGCTGTTGGAGTGGGCTGTTGGGAGTGGGCTGTTGGGAGTGGGCTGTTGTATACTGGCTGTTGGAGTGGGCTGTTGTATACTGGCTGTTGGAGTGGGCTGTTGTATACTGGCTGTTGTATACTGGCTGTTGGAGTGGGCTGTTGGGAGTGAGCTGTTGGGAGTGGGCTGTTGTATTCTGGCTGTTGGGAGTGGGCTATTGGGAGTGGGCTGTTGTACACTGGCTGTTGGGAGTGGGCTGTTGTATACTGGCTGTTGGAGTGGGCTGTTGGAGTGGGCTGTTGGGAGTGGGCTGTTGGGAGTGGTCTGTTGTATACTGCCTGTGGTAGTTGGCTGATGGGAGCAGGCTGTTGGGAGTGGGCTGTTGGGAGTGGGCTGTTGGAGTGGGCTGTTGTATACTGGCTGTTGGAGTGGGCTGTAGGGAGTGGGCTGTTGGGAGAGGGCTGTTGGGAGTGGGCTGTTGGAGTGGGCTGTTGAGGTGGGCTGTTGGGAGTGGGCTGTTGGGAGTGGGCTGTTGGAGTGGGCTGTTGGGAGTGGGCATTGTTGAATACTGGCTGTTGGAGTGGGCTGTTGGGAGTGGGCTGTTGTATACTGGCTGTTGGAGTGGGCTGTTGGGAGTGGGCTGTTGGGAGTGGGCTGTTGGGAGTGGGCTGTTGGGAGTGGGCTGTTGGGAGTGGGCTGTTGTATACTGGCTGTTGGGAGTGGGCTGTTGGGAGTGGGCTGTTGGGAGTGGGCTGTTGGGAGTGGGCTGTTGTATACGGGCTGTTGGGAGTGGGCTGTTGGGAGTGGGCTGTTGGGAGTGGGCTGTTGTACACTGGCTGTTGGGAGTGGGCTGTTGTATACTGGCTGTTGGAGTGGGCTGTTGGGAGTGGGCTGTTGGGAGTGGGCTGTTGGGAGTGGGCTGTTGGGAGTGGGCTGTTGGGAGTGGGCTGTTGGGAGAGGGCTGTTGGGAGTGGGCTGTTGGGAGTGGGCTGTTGGGAGTGGGCTGTTGGGATTGGGCTGTTGGGAGTGGGCTGTTGTACACTGGCTGTTGGGAGTGGGCTGTTGTATACTGGCTGTTGGGAGTGGGCTGTTGTATACTGGCTGTTGGGAGTGGGCTATTGTATACTGGCTGTTGGGAGTGGGCTGTTGTATACTGGCTGTTGGGAGTGGGCTGTTGGGAGTGGGCTGTTGTACACTGGCTGTTGGGAGTGGGCTGTTGGAGTGGGCTGTTGGAGTGGGCTGTTGGGAGTGGGCAGTTGTATACTGGCTGTTGGAGTGGGCTGTTGGGAGTGGGCTGTTGTATACTGGCTGTTGGAGTGGGCTGTTGGAGTGGGCTGTTGGGAGTGGGCTGTTGGGAGTGGGCTGTTGGGAGTGGGCTGTTGGGAGTGGGCTGTTGGGAGTGGGCTGTTGTATACGGGCTGTTGGGAGTGGGCTGTTGTACACTGGCTGTTGGAGTGGGCTGTTGGAGTGGGCTGTTGGAGTGGGCTGTTGGAGTGGGCTGTTGGGTGTGGGCTGTTGGGAGTGGGCTGTTGGAGTGGGCTGTTGTATACTGGCTGTTGGAGTGGCCAAACTACAGGCAACTGCCAAACTACCGGCAACTGCCAAACTACAGGCAACCGCCAAACTACAGGCAACCGCCAAACTACAGGCAACCGCCAAACTACCGGCAACCGCCAAACTACAGGCAACTGCCAAACTACCGGCAACCGCCAAACTACAGGCAACCGCCAAACTACAGGCAACCGCCAAACTACAGGCAACCGCCAAACTACAGGCAACCGCCAAACTACCGGCAACCGCCAAACTACAGGCAACCGCCAAACTACAGGCAACCGCCAAACTACCGGCAACCGCCAAACTACCGGCAACTGCCAAACTACAGGCAACTGCCAAACTACAGGCAACTGCCAAAATACAGGCAACTGCCAAACTACAGGTAACTTCCAAACTATTTGGTGTTTTGTTGATCGTCTCAGATGCTGCTCCATTTCATCTCTTCTTCTAATAATCATGTATAGAAATGACCCTAAGCATGATGGGATGTTAAGTGCTTAATTAACTCAGGAACCACAGCAGCTGCTTTCTATATACACTGCTCAAAAAAATAAAGGGAACACTAAAACAACACGTCCTAGATCTGAATGAATGAAATAATCTTATTAAATACTATTTTCTTTACATAGTTGAATGTGCTGACAACAAAATCACACAAAAATAATCAATGGAAATCCAATTTATCAACCCATGGAGGTCTGGATTTGGAGTCACACTCAAAATTAAAGTGGAAAACCACAATACAGGCTGATCCAACTTTGATGTAATGTCCTTAACTTTTTATGGATAGGGGGCAGTATTTTCACGGCCGGATAAAAAAACGTACCCAATTTAATCTGATTATTACTCCTGCCCAGAAACTAGAATATGCATATAATAGGAGAGTCTTGTCTTTAAAATGGTGTAAAATAGTCATATGTTTGAAAAATTGAAGTTTTCTGATTTTCGAGGACTTTGTATTTCGCGCCACGCCCATCATTGGAAATTGGAGCAGGTGTTCCGCTAGCGGAACGTCTAGATGTAAGAGGTTAAAACAAGTCAAAATGAGGCTCAGTAGTGTGTGTGGCCTCCACATGCCTGTATGACCTCCCTACAATGCCTGGGCATGCTCCTGATGAGGTGGCGGATGGTCTCCTGAAGGATCTCCTCCCAGACCTGGACTAAAGCATCCACCAACTCCTGGACAGTCTGTGGTGCAATGTGGCGTTGGTGGATGGAGCGAGACATGATGTCCCAGGTGTGCTCAATTGGATTCAGGTCTGGGGAACGGGCGGGCCAGTCCATAGCATCAATGCCTTCCTCTTGCAGGAACTGCTGACACAATCCAGCCACATGAGGTCTAGCATTGTCTTGCATTAGGAGGAACCCAAGGCCAACCGCACCATCATATGGTCTCACAAGGGGTCTGAGGATCTCATCTCGGTACCTAATGGCAGTCAGGCTACCTCTGGCGAGCACATGGAGTGCTGTGCGGCCCCCCAAAGAAATGCCACCCCACACCATGACTGACCCACCGCCAAGCAGGTCATGCTGGAGGATGTTGCAGGCAGCAGAACGTTCTCCACGGCGTCTCCAGACTCTGGCACGTCTGTCACATGTGCTCAGTGTGAACCTGCTTTCATCTGTTTAGAGCACAGGGCGCCAGTGGCGAATTTGCCAATCTTGGTGTTCTCTGGCAAATGCCAAACGTCCTGCACGGTGTTGGGCTGTAAGCACAACCCCCACCTGTGGACGTCGGGCCCTCATACCACCCTCATGGAGTCTGTTTCTGACCGTTTGAGCAGACACATGCACATTTGTGGCCTGCTGGAAGTCATTTTGCAGGGCTCTGGCAGTGCTCCTCCTGCTCCTCCTTGCACAAAGGCGGAGGTAGCAGTCCTGCTGCTGGGATGTTGCCCTCCTACGGCCTCCTCCACGTCTCCTGATGTACTGGCCTGTCTCCTGGTAGCGCCTCCATGCTCTGGACACTACGCTGACAGACACAGCAAACCGTCTTGCCACAGCTCGCATTGATGTGCCATCCTGGATGAGCTGCACTACCTGAGCCACTTGTGTTGGTTGTAGACTCCGTCTCATGCTACCACTAGAGTGAAAGCACCGCCAGCATTCAAAAGTGACCAAAACATCAGCCAGGAAGCATAGGAACTGAGAAGTGGTCTGTGGTCACCACCTGCAGAACCACTCCTTTATTGGGGGTGTCTTGCTAATTGCCTATAATTTCCACCTGTTGTCTATTCCATTTGCACAACAGCATGTGAAATGTATTGTCAATCAGTGTTGCTTCCTAAGTGGACAGTTTGATTTCACAGAAGTGTGATTGACTTGGAGTTACATTGTGTTGTTTAAGTGTTCCCTTTATTTTTTTGAGCAGTGTATTTTGTATCCCTAAATTTACTTAACTGTTTCCTTTATTTTGCCAGTTACCTGTATACAGTGCATTTGTAAAGTATTCAGACCCCTTGACTTTTTCCACATTTTTGTTATGTTACAGCCTTATTCTAAAGTGTATTAAATAAAACATGTCCTCAATCTACACACAATAACCAATAATGACAAAAAAAACAGGATTTTACATGTACATGTTAGTAATTTAGTAGACATTCTTATCCAAAGCAACTTACAGTTAGTGTATTCACTAACAGAATTACAACCAATCCAAACTTCTGACATAAATGTGTCTGTGAACAAATTAAATGACATCTATCATAAAGCGGCCACAAAAGTACATTTATGCAAAAGTAACAACTGCTCTAATAGGAATCCTCAAAAAGAGAAATGGTTTGATGCTGAATGTGATGTCACAATGAAAGAAACGTAGATCTTTATCAAAATAGAAGACATCACCAATCACGATAAGATAGAGAAGTTTGTTGTGACACATTGAAAGTAAACAACCAAAACCTAAGACGGATGAAACGGAAGCATTTTGGGAACACTCTGAAAGTGACTGAAGACTCCATTGATGGAAACCAGTTCTGGGAGAAATAGAATGGTATAAATGGAAAATAGAGGAATGACCCTAGCCATTCAAAATGGCATCATATGGAAAGATCACTTTGAAGTCTCCATGGAATAATACCATCAGAAGACCTGACTTTAAACCCCAAATAACATGCAAGGAAAACACAGCTCCCTAAAAACAACCAGAACCCAACTGACTACCAAGTGAACTTTGGAAGAAAATACAAAAGCCTTAAACCTGGAAAGGCATGTGGCCGTGACAGCATCAGGAATGAAATGCTGAAACACAGTACTCCTGAGCTGCAGGATGCCTTATTAAAACTATTCAACCTGGTTTAGGAGAATGGCTGCTTCCCTGATATTTGGAACCAGCGGCTCATAACCCCCATATATAAAAAGGTGACAAATTAGAACCTAATAACTATAGGGAAATATGCGTCACCAGTAACATGGGGAAACTGTTCTGCTGTATTCTCAATGACCAAATATAGACCTTCCTCACACAACATAACGCTCTCAGAAAAACACTAATTGTCTTTCTATCCAAACACAGAACACATCCACACATTACACACACTAATAAACCACCATGTTCATCAGAACAGCAGTGGAAAGGTATTTGCATGTTTTGTTGATTTTCAGAATGCTTTTGATTCCCTATGACATGATGGATTACATTACAACACCCTCCACAGCGGTATATGACGTCATAAAATCGATTTACTCAAACAACACATCTAGTATTAAACTGAACAATAAAATAACTGAGTTTTTTGCACAAGGGCGAGGGGTGAGACAAGGGTGCAGTTTAAGTCCAACCCTGTTCAACATCTACATCAACAAATTAGCAGTGTTGTTGGACCGATCTGCAGCCACTGGACTCACCCTCAAAGGTGAGGAGGTCAGATTCCTGCTCTACCCAGATGACATTGTCCTACTGTCACCAACAGATCAAGGTCTACCCAGATGACCTTATCCTACTGTCACCAACAGATCAAGGTCTACCCAGATGACCTTGTCCTACTGTCACCAACAGATCAAGGCCTACCCAGATGACCTTGTCCTACTGTCACCAACAGTCTACAGGAACAATTTAACATTCTTTAGGAATAAATCATCAACTGGGCAATCAACACCAATGTTCAAAAAACCAACGTTGTGATTTTTGCAGAAAATGGCCAGGAATCAGAGCAGCAGACACTCCTTCAAATGAGGAAATACCATGGTTGAACATGCTCAATGGTACAACTACCTGGGACTAAATATCAGTGCCTCTGGTGGATTTGGTCTGGCAGAGAATGCACTAAAAGAAAAAGCCCACAAAGCTTTTTACTCCATAAAAAAGAACATTCTCAAAACGAAATATTCCTATCCAAATCTGGTTCAAAAAATTCAATGGTGTAATTTTACCAATTGTACTATATGGAAGCAAAGACTGGGGTCCAACCTGTAATTACGATTATAAGCATTGGGAGAAAACCCCAATAGAAAATATACAAACAGAATTCTGCATAATTATAAATATCCAAAAGAAAGTACCAATTAATGCATGCAGAGCGGAACTCGTACGATTCCCTTTAATTATAAACATGAAGAAAAGGACACTAACATTTTTCCACCATTTAAAAATGAAGTCCCAAAACATCCTTACAATTCAAAGCACTGGAAACCCAAGAGCTGAACCCTCAAAAGAATCCCTTTTGCCAGCTGTTGAAAACACTAAACAACCCTATTAACCAAACACAGGGAAATCAATCAAATTGTTACAGAAATTAAAACCTCCTATTTGACAAATTGGGAAAATGAAACAAAAACTGAATAAACTAAATAGCTATTTGGCCTCAAAAGAGAATACAAATTAGCAGAATGTCTCTACTCTGTCAGAGATACAAAACAGAGACAGGTCCTGACCAAATACAGGCTCAGCGACCACCAACTGACTATAGAACCTTGCAGACATAAAAAGACATGGCTACCTAAAGATGAGTGTCTATGTGGTCACTGCAAGACAGTGGAGGTAGAGACAGAGATGCACTTTCTCTTCCTTTTTCAAGAAAATATCTCAATCAATTCCCAACTTCTACGGATTTAATAATAACATATATAGCTGGGAATTATTCTGGGTGACAGAGAAACCGTGAATATTTTTATAATCTTATTGTATTTAATTAAATCGATCGCCTGAAGATTCCACAATACTATTATTACTACTACTGAAATGAACTGTATTTCATTATCCTCGTTACATTCAACTGGATTTACTGAAATTATGTACCACTATACTGCTTCGGCAATATCTACTAATTGTACAGTCGTGGCCAAAAGTTTTGAGAATGACACAAATATAAATTTTCACAAAGTCTGCTGCCTCAGTTTGTATGATGGCAATTTGCATATACTCCAGAATGTTATGAAGAGTGATCAGACGAATTGCAATTAATTGCAAAGTCCCTCTTTGCCATGCAAATGAACTGAATCCCCTAAAAACATTTCCACTGCAATTCAGCCCTGCCACAAAAGGACCAGCTGACGTCATGTCAGTGATTCTCTCGTTAACACAGGTGTGAGTGTTAACGAGGACAATGCTGGAGATCACTCTGTCATGCTGATTGAGTTCGAATAACAGACTGGAAGCTTCAAAAGGAGGGTGGTGCTTGGAATCATTGTTCTTCCTCTGTCAACCATGGTTACCTGCAAGGAAACACATGCCATCATCATTGCTTTGCACAAAAAGGGCTTCACAGGCAAGGATATTGCTGCCAGTAAGATTGCACCTCAATCAACCATTTATCGGATCATCAAGAACTTCAAGGAGAGTGGTTCAATTGTTGTGAAGAAGGCTTCAGGGTGCCCAAGAAAGTCCAGCAAGCGCCAGAACCGTCTCCTAAAGCTGATTCAGCTGCGGGATCGGGGCACCACCAGTACAGAGCTTGTTCAGGAATGGCAGCAGGCAGGTGTGAGTGCATCTGCACGTACAGTGAAGTGAAGACTTTTGGAGGATGGCCTGGTGTCAAGAAGGGCAGCAAAGAAGCCACTTCTCTCCAGGAAAAACATCAGCGACAGATTGATATTCTGCAAAAGGTACAGGGATTGGACTGCTGAGGACTAGGGTAAAGTCATTTTCGCTGATGAATCCCCTTTCCGATTGTTTGGGGCATCCGGAAAAAAGCTTGTCCGGAGAAGACAAGGTGAGCGCTACCATCAGTCCTGTGTCATGCCAACAGTAAAGCATCCTGAGACCATTCATGTGTGGGGTTGCTTCTCAGCCAAGGGATTGGGCTCACTCACAATTTTGCCCAAGAACACAGCCATGAATAAAGAATGGTACCAACACATCCTCCGAGAGCAACTTCTCCCAACCATTTAGGAACAGTTTGGTGACAAACAATGCCTTTTCCAGCATGATGGAGCACCTTGCCATAAGGCAAAAGTGATAACTAAGTGGCTCGGAGAACAACAAAAAAATCGATATTTTGGGTCCATGGCCAGGAAACTCCCCAGACCTTAATCCCATTGAGAACTTGTGGTCAATCCTCAAGAGGTGGGTGGACAAACAAAAACCCACAAATTCTGACAAACTTCAAGCATTGATTATGCAAGAATGGGCTGCCATCAGTCAGGATGTGGCCCAGAAGTTAATTGACAGCATGCCAGGATAGATTGCAAAGGTCTTGAAAGAGAAGGGTCAACACTGCAAATATTGACTCTTTGCATCAACTTCATGTAATTGTCAATAAAAGCCTTTGACACTTCTGAAATGCTTGTAATTATACTTCAGTAATGCATAGTAACATCTGACAAAAATATCTAAAGACACTGAAGCAGCAAACTTTGTGGAAATTAATATTTGTGCCATTCTCAAAACTTTTGGCCACGACTGTATTTCATGCCAATAAAGCAATCTGAATCTGAGAGAGACAGGGAGACAGAGCAAGCGAGAGTGAGAGAGAGCGAGAGAATTTTGATTAATGTATCACCTCCAGCACACTCTGCTGTCCTTGTACACTCCAAATAGATCAGAGAGAAAAAACAAGGGAGAGAAAGAGTGAGAGAGAGAGAGAGAGGAAGCGAGGGAGAACGAGAGAGAGAGAGAGAGAGAGAGAGAGAGAGAGAGAGGAAGTGAGAATGAGAGACCGAGAAAGATGAGGGACAGTGTCTGACAGGCCAACCAACCTGTCCTCTATGCTATTGTCATTGTATGGTTATTTTGACCCATGATTAATGTTGTTACTGATTGTCCCATTGACAATATTGATTAGTATTATTTGAATTATGTTAATATTGTAAATGTATGAATGAAGTAAGCTTTGGCAATATGTACAGTACATTGTTACGTCATGCCAATAAGGCAAATGTAATTGAGAGCGAGAGAGAGAGAGAGAGACAGAGAGAGCGAGAGAGCGAGAGAGAGAGAGAGAGAGAGAGAGAGAGAGAGAGAGAGAGAGAGACAGAGACAGAGAGACAGAGACAGAGACGAGAGAGAGACAGAGAGACATAGAGAGAGAGAGACAGAGAGACAGATGGGACTAGTGTTGTTGACTATGTGATCTCAGACTTGGACCCCTCCTCCATTACTGTTAGACTACAAACACCATAAAACGTACAGATGGGCCCCTGACAGCACAACACACTTTAACACAGAATTACAACCAATCCAAACCTCTGACATAAATGTGTCTGTGAACAAATTACATGACATCTATCATAAAGCGGAGAGAGAGCGAGAGAGAAATAAATAATTGAGAGAGAGAGCGAGAGAGAGAGAGAGAGACAGAGAGCGAGAGACAGAGACAGAGAGACAGAGAGACAGAGAGAGACAGAGAGAGACAGAGACAGAGACAGAGAGACAGAGACAGAGGGAGAGAGACAGAGACAGAGAGAGAGAGAGAGCGAGAGACAGACAGAGACAGAGAGAGACAGAGAGAGACAGAGACAGAGACAGAGAGAGAGAGAGAGAGAGAGATAAAGAGACTCTCTCTGCACCTGCGAGTGAGAGATCACCAACCCATTGCGTCTAGCGGTTCAGTAAACGAAAGGTCACTGGTTCTAATACCAGAGCAAGGTACTTAACCTAAATATGCTCCAGGGGCACTGTACTACTATGGCTGACCCTGTAAAACAACACATTATACTGCACCTATCAAAATACTATGGCTGACCCTGTAAAACAACACCTATCATATTACTATGACTGACCCTGTAAAACAACACCTATCATACTACTATGGCTGACCCTGTACAACAACACCTTACACTGCACCTATCATACTACTATGGCTGACCCTGTAAAACAACACCTATCATACTAATATGGCTGACCCTGTAAAACAACACATTGCACTGCACCTATTATAATACTATGGGTGACCCTGTAAAACAACACCTATTATACTACTATGGCTGACCCTATAAAACAACACATTACACTGCACCTATCATACTACTACGGCTGACCCTGTACAACAACACCTATCATACTACTCTGGCAGACCCTGTAAAACAAAACATTACACTGCACCTATCATACTACTACGGCTGACCCTGTACAACAACACCTATCATACTACTATGGCTGACCCTGTAAAACAACACATTACACTGCACCTATCATACTACTATGGCTGACCCTGTACAACAACACCTATCATACTACTATGGCTGACCCTATAAAACAACACATTACACTGCACCTATCATACTACTATGGCTGACCCTGTAAAACAACACATTACACTGCACCTATCATACTACTATGGCTGACCCTGTAAAACAACACCAATCATACTACTATGGCTGACCCTGTAAAACAACACATTACACTGCACCTATCATACTACTATGGCTGACCCTGTACAACAACACCTATCATACTACTATGACTGACCCTGTAAAACAACACATATCATACTACTATGGCTGACACTGTAAAACAACACCTATCATACTACTATGGCTGACCCTGTAAAACAACACATATCATACTACTATGGCTGACCCTGTAAAACAACACCTATCATACTACTATGGCTGACCCTGTACAACAACACATTACACTGCATCTATCATACTACTATGACTGACCCTGTACAATGACACATTACACTGCACCTATCATACTACTATGGCTGACCCTGTAAAACAACACCTATCATACTACTATGGCTGACCCTGTACAACAACACATTACACTGCACCTATCTTACTACTATGGCTGACCCTGTAAAACAACACCTATCATACTACTATGGCTGACCCTGTAAAACAACACATATCATGAAACTATGACTGACCCTGTAAAACAACACCTATCATACTACTACTATGGCTGACCCTGTACAACAACACATTACACTGCACCTATCATACTACTATGACTGACCAGGAACAACGACACATTACACTGCACCTATCATACTACTATGGCTGACCCTGTACAACAACACCTATCATAATACTATGGCTGACCCTGTAAGACAACCCATTACACTGCAGCTATCATAGTTCTATAACTGACCCTGTAAAACAACACATTACACTGCACCGATCACAGTAATATGGCTGACCCTGTAAAACAACACCTATCATACTACTACTATGGCTGACCCTGTACAACAACACATTACACTGCACCTATCATACTACTATGACTGACCCTGAACAACGACACATTACACTGCACCTATCATACTACTATGGCTGACCCTGTACAACAACACCTATCCTAATACTATGGCTGACCCTGTAAAACAACCCATTACACTGCAGCTATCATAGTTCTATAACTGACCCTGTAAAACAACACATTACACTGCACCTATCACAGTACTATGACTGACCCTGTAAAACAACACCTATCATACTTCTATGGCTGATCCTGTACAACAACACATTACACTGCACCTATCATACTACTGTGGCTGACCCTGTAAAACAACACCTATCATACAACTATGGCTGACCCTGTAAAACAACACATTACACTGCACCTATCATACTACTATGGCTGACCCTGTAAAACAACACCTATCATACTACTATGGCTGACCCTGTAAAACAACACATACAGTGGGGCAAAAAAGTATTTAGTCAGCCACCAATTTAGTCAGCCACCAAAGTTCTCCCACTTAAAAAGATGAGAGAGGCCTGTAATTTTCATCATAGGTACACTTCAACTATGACAGACAAAATGAGAAAAAAAATCCAGAAAATCACATTGTAGGATTTTTTATGAATTCATTTGCAAATTATTTCGGAAAATAAGTATTTGGTCAATAACAAAAGTTTATTTCAATACTTTGTTATATACCCTTTGTTGGCAATGACACAGGTCAAACGTTTTCTGTAAGTCTTCACAAGGTTTTCACACACTGTTGCTGGTATTTTGGCCCATTCCTCCATGCAGATCTCCTCTAGAGCAGTGATGTTTTGGGGCTGTTGCTGGGCAACACAGACTTTCAACTCCCTCCAAAGATTTTCTATGGGGTTGAGATCTGGAGACTGGCTAGGCCACTCCAGGACCTTGAAATGCTTCTTACGAAGCCACTCCTTCGTTGCCCGGGCAGTGTGTTTGGGATCATTGTCATGCTGAAAGACCCAGCCACGTTTCATCTTCAATGCCCTTGCTGATGGAAGGAGGTTTTCACTCAAAATCTCACGATACATTTCCCCATTCATTCTTTCCTTTACACGGATCAGTCGTCCTGGTCCCTTTGCAGAAAAACAGCCCCAAAGCATGATGTTTCCACCCCCATGCTTCACAGTAGGTATGGTGTTCTTTGGATGCAACTCAGCATTCTTTGTCCTCCAAACACGACGAGTTGAGTTTTTACCAAAAAGTTATATTTTGGTTTCATATGACCATATGACATTCTCCCAATCCTCTTCTGGATCATCCAAATGCTCTCTAGCAAACTTCAGATGGGCCTGGACATGTACTGGCTTAAGCAGGGGGACACGTCTGGCACTGCAGGATTTGAGTCCTTGGCGGCATAGTGTGTTACTGATGGTAGGCTTTGTTACTTTGGTCCCAGCTCTCTGCAGGTCATTCACTAGGTCCCCCCGTGTGGTTCTGGGATTTTTGCTCACCGTTCTTGTGATCATTTTGACCCCACGGGGTGAGATCTTGCGTGGAGCCCCAGATCGAGGGAGATTATCAGTGGTCTTGTATGTCTTCCATTTCCTAATAATTGCTTCCACAGTTGATTTCTTTAAACCAAGCTGCTTACCTATTTCAGATTCAGTCTTCCCAGCCTGGTGCAGGTCTACAATTTTGTTTCTGGTGTCCTTTGACAGCTCTTTGGTCTTGGCCATAGTGGAGTTTGGAGTGTGACTGTTTGAGGTTGTGGACAGGTGTCTTTTATACTGATAACAAGTTCAAACAGGTGCCATTAATACAGTTAACGAGTGTAGGACAGAGGAGCCTCTTAAAGAAGAAGTTACAGGTCTGTGAGAGCCAGAAATCTTGCTTGTTTGTAGGTGACCAAATACTTATTTTCCACCATAATTTGCTAATAAATTCATAAAAAATCCTACAATGTAATCTTCTGGATTTTTTTTTCTCATTTCGTCTGTCATCGTTGACGTGTACATAGGATGAAAATTACAGGCCTCTCTCATCTTTTTAAGTGGGAGATCTTGCACAATTGGTGGCTGACTAAATACTTTTTTGCCCCACTGTATCATACTACTATGGCTGACCCTGTAAAACAACACCTATCATACTACTATGGCTGACCCTGTACAACAACACATTACACTGCACCTATCATACTACTATGGCTGACCCTGTAAAACAACACCTATCATACTACTATGGCTGACCCTGTAAAACAACACATATCATAAAACTATGACTGACCCTGTAAAACAACACCTATCATACTACTACTATGGCTGACCCTGTACAACGACACATTACACTGCACCTATCATACTACTATGACTGACCCTGAACAACGACACATTACACTGCACCTATCATACTAATATGGCTGACCCTGTAAAACAACACCTATCATACCACTATGACTGACCCTGTAAAACAACACCTATCATACTACTATGGCTGACCCTGTAAAACAACACATCATACTACTATGACTGACCCTGTAAAACAAAACCTATCATACTACTACTATGGCTGACCCTGTACAACAACACATTACACTGCACCTATCATACTACTATGACTGACCCTGTACAACGACACATTACACTGCACCTATCATACTACTATGGCTGACCCTGTAAAACAACACACTACACTGCAGCTATCATAGTACTATAACTGACCCTGTAAAACATCACATTACACTGCACCTATCACAGTACTATGACTGAACCTGTAAAACAACACTTATCATACTACTATGCTTGAACCCTGTACAACGACACATTATACTGCACCTATCATACTACTATGGCTGACCCTGTACAACAACACCTATCATTGTTGTACAGGGTCAAGTCCCGTGTGGCTCAGTTGGTAGAGCATGGTGTTTGCAACGCCAGGGTTGGGGGTTCGATTCCCACGGGGGACCAGTACGGAGAAAACATTTATGAAATGTATGCATTCACTACTGTAAGTCGCTCTGGATAAGAGCGTCTGCTAAATGACTAAAATGTAAATGTATAATACTATGGCTGATCCTGTAAAACAACACATTACACTGCACCTATCATACTACTATGGCTGACCCTGTACAACAACACCTATCATACTACCATGGCTGACCCTACAAAACAACCCATTACACTGCAACTATCATAGTACTATAACTGACCCTGTAAAACAACACATTACACTGCACCTATCACAGTACTATGGCTGACCCTGTAAAACAACACCTATCATATTACTATGGCTGACCCTGTAAAACAACACCTATCATACTACTATGACTGACCCTGTCCAAAAACACATTACACTGCACCTATCATACTACTATGGCTGACCCTGTAAAACATCACCTATCATACTACTATGACTGACCCTGTACAACAACACATTACACTGTACCTATCATACTACTATGGCTGACCCTGTAAAACAACACATTACACTGCAGCTAACATACTACTATGGCTGACCCTGTAAAACAAAACATTACACTGTACCTATCATACTACTATGGCTGACCCTGTAAAACAACACATTACACTGTACCTATCATACTACTATGGCTGACCCTGTACAACAACACATATCATACTACTATGGCTGACCCTGTAAAACAAAACATTACACTGCACCTATCATACTACTATGACTGACCCTGTAAAACATCACCTATCATACTACTATGACTGACCCTGTACAACAACACATTACACTGTACCTATCATACTACTATGGCTGACCCTGTAAAACAACACATTACACTGCACCTATCACAGTACTATGACTGACCCTGTAAAACAACACATTACACTGCACCTATCATACTACTATGGCTGACCCTGTACAACAACACCTATCATACTGCTATGGCTGACCCTATAAAACAACACATTACACTGCACCTATCATACTACTATGGCTGACCCTGTAAAACAACACATTACACTGCACCTATCATACTACTATGGCTGACCCTGTAAAACAAAACATTACACTGCACCTATCACAGTACTATGACTGACCCTGTAAAACAACACATTACACCGCACCTATCAAACTACTATGGCTGACCCTGTAAAACAACACATTACACTGCACCTATCATACTACTATGGCTGACCCTGTAAAACAACACCTATCATACTACTATGGCTGACCCTGTAAAACAAAACATTACACTGCACCTATCAAACTACTATGGCTGACCCTGTAAAACAACACCAATCATATTACTATGGCTGACCCTGTAAAACAAAACATTAC
This sequence comes from Salmo salar, assembly GCF_965601325.2. Lineage (NCBI taxonomy): Eukaryota > Metazoa > Chordata > Actinopteri > Salmoniformes > Salmonidae > Salmo > Salmo salar. The sequence continues at coordinate 42,002,229 of NC_138309.1, read as the reverse complement.
ACTGCACCTATCATACTACTATGACTGACCCTGTAAAACATCACCTATCATACTACTATGACTGACCCTGTACAACAACACATTACACTGTACCTATCATACTACTATGGCTGACCCTGTAAAACAACACATTACACTGCACCTATCATACTACTATGACTGACCCTGTAAAACAACACCTATCATACTACTATGGCTGACCCTGTACAACAACACATTACACTGCACCTATCATACTACTATGGCTGACCCTGTAAAACAACACATTACACTGCACCTATCACAGTACTATGACTGACCCTGTAAAACAACACTTATCATACTACTATGGCTGACCCTGTAAAACAACACATTACACTGCACATATCATACTACTATGGCTGACCCTGTAAAACAACACCTATCATACTTCTATGGCTGATCCTGTAAAACAACACATTACACTGCACCTATCATACTACTATGGCTGAACCTGAAAACAACACCTATCATACTACTATGGCTGACCCTGTAAAACAACACATATCATACTACTATGACTGACCCTGTAAAACAACACCTATCATACTACTATGGCTGACCCTGTACAACAACACATTACACTGCACCTATCATACTACTATGACTGACCTGTACAACGACACATATCATACTACTATGACTGATCCTGTAAAACAACAACTATCATACTACTACTATGGCTGACCCTATAGAACAACACATTACACTGCACCTATCATACTACTATGGCTGATCCTGTAAAATAACACATTACACTGCACCTATCAGCCTGAAACACATCCACAGAGAGGCAGTCTACCAGAACAGCCTGAAACACATCCCCAGAGAGGCAGTCTACCAGCACAGCCTGAAACACATCCCCAGAGAGGCAGTCTACCAGAACAGCCTGAAACACATCCACAGAGAGGCAGTCTACCAGCACAGCCTGAAACACATCCCCAGAGAGGCAGTCTACCAAAAACACATCCCCAGACAGGCAGTCTACCAGCACAGCCATAAACACATGCACAGACAGGCAGTCTACCAGCACAGCCAGAAACACATCCACAGACATGCAGTCTACCAGCACAGCCAGAAACACATCCCCAGACGGGCAGTCTACCATCACAGCCAGAAACACATCCCCAGACGGGCAGTCTACCAGCACAGCCAGAAACACATCCCGAGACGGGCAGTCTACCATCACATGACGAAACACATCCACAGATAGGCAGTCTACCAGCACAGCTAGAAACACATCCAAAGACGGGCAGTCTACCATCACAGCCAGAAACACATCCCCAGACGGGCAGTCTACCATCACAGCTAGAAACACACCCAAAGACGGGCAGTCTACCATCACAGCCAGAAACACATCCCCAGACGGGCAGTCTACCATCACAGCCAGAAACACATCCCCAGACGGGCAGTCTACCAGCACAGCCAGAAACACATCCCCAGACGGGCAGTCTACCAGCACAGCCAGAAACACATCCAAAGATGGGCAGTCTACCATCACAGCCAGAAACACATCCAAAGACGGGCAGTCTACCATCACAGCCAGAAACACATCCAAAGACGGGCAGTCTACCAGCACAGCCAGAAACACATCCCCAGACGGGCAGTCTACCAGCACAGCCAGAAACACATCCAAAGATGGGCAGTCTACCATCACAGCCAGAAACACATCCAAAGACGGGCAGTCTACCAGCACAGCCAGAAACACATCCCCAGACGGGCAGTCTACCAGCACAGCCAGAAACACATCCAAAGATGGGCAGTCTACCATCACAGCCAGAAACACATCCAAAGACGGGCAGTCTACCATCACAGCCAGAAACACATCCCGAGACGGGCAGTCTACCATCACATGACGAAACACATCCACAGATAGGCAGTCTAGCAGCACAGCTAGAAACACATCCAAAGACGGGCAGTCTACCATCACAGCCAGAAACACATCCCCAGACGGGCAGTCTACCATCACAGCTAGAAACACACCCAAAGACGGGCAGTCTACCATCACAGCCAGAAACACATCCAAAGACGGGCAGTCTACCATCACAGCTAGAAACACACCCAAAGACGGGCAGTCTACCATCACAGCCAGAAACACATCCCCAGACGGGCAGTCTACCATCACAGCCAGAAACACATCCCCAGACGGGCAGTCTACCAGCATAGCCAGAAACACATTCCCAGACAGGCAGTCTTACCAGCACAGCCTGAAACACATCCCCAGACGGGCAGTCTACCAGCACAGCCCGAGACACATCCACAGGCAGACAGTCTACCAAAAACACATCCACAGACAGGCAGTCTACCAGAACAGCCTGAAACACATCTACAGAGAGGCAGTCTACCAGAACAGCCAGAAACACATTCCCAGGCAGACAGTCTACCATCACAGCCTGAAACACATCCCCAGACAGGCAGTATACAAGCACAGCCTGAAACACATCCACAGACAGGCAGTCTACCAGCACAGCCTGAAACACATCCATAGTCATACAGCCATTCTCACTATTTTACTAACCTTACTGTTTTACTAACCTTACTGTTTTACTAACCTTACTATGGAACTGGATGGATGTGTAACCAGGTCAACGCAATACAACTCGACTCAGTGTGAAATAGGGTCATGAGGTCTAAAGGCAGACACATAAAACACATAAACCCGGCAGCTAGCTGCCCTATGAACCCAGCTGCCCTATGCACCCAGCTGCACAATGAATCCAGCTGCACTATGAACCCAGCAGCCCTATGAACCCAACAGCCAGCTGCACTATGAACCCAGCTGCCCTATGAACCCAGCAGCTAGCTGCCCTATGAACCCAGCAGCTAGCTGTACTATGAACCCAGCTGCACAATGAACCCAGCTGCACTATGAACCCAGCAGCTAGCTGCACTATGAACCCAGCTGCACTATGAACCCAGCAGCTAGCTGCACTATGAACCCAATTGCCCTATGAACCCAGCAGCTAGCTGCACTATGAACCCAGCTGCCCTATGAACCCAGTAGCTAGCTGCCCTATGAACCCAGCAGCTAGCTGCCCTATGAACCCAGCAGCACTATGAACCCAGCAGCTAGCTGCACTATGAACCCAGCAGCTAGCTGCACTATGAACCCAGCAGCTAGCTGCACTATGAACCGAGCTGCCCTATGAACCCAGCAGCTAGCTGCACTATGAACCGAGCTGCCCTATGAACCCAGCAGCTAGCTGCCCTATGAACCCAGCTGCCCTATGAACCCAGCAGCTAGCTGCCCTATGAACCCAGCAGCTAGCTGTACTATGAACCCAGCTGCACAAAGAACCCAGCTGCACTATGAACCCAGCAGCTAGCTGCACTATGAACCCAGCTGCACTATGAACCCAGCAGCTAGCTGCACTATGAACCCAGCAGCTAGATGCACTATGGACCCAGTTGCCCTATGAAACCAGCAGCTAGCTGCACTATGAACCCAGCTGCCCTATGAACCCAGCAGCTAGCTGCCCTATGCACCCAGCAGCTAGCTGCACTATGAACCCAATTGCCCTATGAACCCAGCTGCCCTATGAACCCAGTAGCTAGCTGCCCTATGAACCCAGCAGCTAGCTGCCCTATGAACCCAGCTGCACTATGAACCCAGCAGCACTATGAACCCAGCAGCTAGCTGCACTATGAACCCAGCAGCTAGCTGCACTATGAACCGAGCTGCCCTATGAACCCAGCAGCTAGCTGCACTATGAACCGAGCTGCCCTATGAACCCAGCAGCTAGCTGCCCTATGAACCCAGCAGCTAGCTGCCCTATGAACCCAGCTGCACTATGAACCCAGCAGCACTATGAACCCAGCAGCTAGCTGCACTATGAACCGAGCTGCCCTATGAACCCAGCAGCTAGCTGCACTATGAACCGAGCTGCCCTATGAACCTAGCAGCTAGCTGCACTATGAACCCAATTTCCCTATGAACCCAGCAGCTAGCTGCACTATGAACCCAGCTGCCCTATGAACCAAGCAGCTAGCTGCCCTATGAACCCAGCAGCTGCCCTATGAACCCAGCAGCTAGCTGCCCTATGAACCCAGCAGCTGCCCTATGAACCCAACCTAGCTGCCCTATGAACCAAGCAGCCCTATGAACCCAGCAGCTAGCTGCACTATGAACCCAGCAGCCCTATGAACCCAGCAGCTAGCTGCCCTATGAACCCAGCAGCTAGCTGCACTATGAACCCAGCTGCACTATGAACCCAGCTGCCCTATGAACTCAGCAGCTAGCTGCACTATGAACCCAGCTGCCTTATGAACCCAGCAGCTAGCTGCCCTATGAACCCAGCAGCTAGCTGCCCTATGAACCCCGCTGCACTATGAACCCCGCAGCACTATGAACCCAGCAGCTAGCTGCACTATGAACCCAGCTGCCCTATGAACCCAGCAGCTAGCTGCACTATGAATCCAGCAACTAGCTGCACCATGAACCCAGCAGCACTATGAAACCAGCAGCTAGCTGCCCTATGAAACCAGCAGCTAGCTGCCCTATGAACCCAGCAGCTAGCTGCACTATGGACCCAGCTGCACTATGAACCCAGCAGCTAGCTGCACTATGAACCCAGGAGCTAGCTGCACTATGAACCCAGCTGCACTATGAAACCAGCAGCTAGCTGCACTATGAACCCAGCTGCACTATGAACCCAGCAGCTAGCTGCCCTATGAACCCAGCAGCTAGCTACCCTATGAACCCAGCAGCTAGCTGCACTATGAACCCAGCTGCACTATGAACCCAGCTGCCCTATGAGCCCAGCAGCTAGCTGCACTATGAACCCAGCTGCCCTATGAACCCAGCAGCTAGCTGCCCTATGAACCCCGCAGCTAGCTGCCCTATGAACCCAGCAGCACTATGAACCCAGCAGCTAGCTGCACTATGAACCCAGCTGCCCTATGAACCCAGCAGCTAGCTGCACTATGAACCCAGCTGCCCTATGAACCCAGCAGCTAGCTGCACCATGAACCCAGCTGCACTATGAACCCAGCAGCTAGCTGCACTATGAACCCAGGACCTAGCTGCACTATGAACCCAGCTGCACTATGAACCCAGCAGCTAGCTGCACTATGAACCCAGCTGCACTATGACACCAGCAGCTAGCTGCCCTATGAACCCAGCTGCACTATGAACCCAGCAGCTAGCTGCACTATGAACCCAGCTGCACTATGAACCCAGCAGCTAGCTGCCCTATGAACCCAGCAGCTAGCTGCCCAATGAACCCAGCTGCCCTATGAACCCAGCTGCACTATGAACCCAGAAGCTAGCTGCCCTATGATCCCAGTTGCCCTATGAACCCAGCAGCTAGCTGCCCTATGAACCCAGCAGCTAGCTGCACTATGAACCCAGCTGCCCTATGAACCAAGCAGCTAGCTGCCCTATGAACCCAGCAGCTAGCTGCCCTATGAACCCAGCTGCCCTATGAACCCAGCAGCTAGCTGCACTATGAATCCAGCAGCCCTATGAACCCAGCAGCTAGCTGCCCTATGAACCCAGCAGCTAGCTGCACTTTGAACCCAGCTGCCCTATGAACTCAGCAGCTAGCTGCACTATGAACCCAGCTGCCCTATGAACCCAGCAGCTAGCTGCACTATGGACCCAGCTGCACTATGAACCCAGCAGCTAGCTGCACTATGAACCCAGGAGCTAGCTGCACTATGAACCCAGCTGCACTATGAACCCAGCAGCTAGCTGCCCTATGAACCCAGCAGCTAGTTGCCCTATGAACCCAGCTGCACTATGAACCCAGCAGCACTATGCTAGCTAGCTGCTGGGTTCATAGTGCAGCTAGCTGCTGGGTTCATATTGCAGCTAGCTGCACTATGAACCCAGCTGCCCTATGAACCCAGCAGCTAGCTGCACTATGAACCCAGCTGCACTATGAACCCAGCAGCTAGCTGCCCTATGAACCCAGCAACTAGCTGCCCTATGAACCCAGCTGCCCTATGAACCCAGCTGCACTATGAACCCAGCAGCTAGCTGCCCTATGAACCCAGCTGCCCTATGAACCCAGCAGCTAGCTGCCCTATGAACCCAGCAGCTAGCTGCACTATGAACCCGGCTGCCCTATGAACCAAGCAGCTAGCTGCCCTATGGACCCAGCAGCTAGCTGCCCTATGAACCCAGCAGCCCTATGAACCCAGCAGCTAGCTGCACTATGAACCCAGCTGCACTATGAACCCAGCAGCCCTATGAACCCAGCAGCAAGCTGCACTATGAACCCAGCTGCACTATGAACCCAGCTGCACTATGAACCCAGCTGCACTATTAACCCAGCTGCAGTATTAGAAAGCAGCTTATTGACTGGTTTGTTAAGGGTACCTTGTACACTAAGCAGATGTTGATACACCAGCCACAACACAAAAGGTCACTAACATATCACTACCAGGTCAATAATGATGGACTAACATATCACTACCAGGTCAATAATGATGGACTAACATATCACTACCAGGTCAATACAAAATACATTTAGCCATCACAGTCTAGCCAGTGGTGATGGGAGGAGATTGGAAAGAGAGATATGGATGGAGACAGAGAGAGAGAGAAAAAGACAGAGCGAGACAGAGGAAGAGAGACAGAAGGAGAGAGACAGAGGGAGACAGACAGCTTAATGTGGGGGAGACCGGGGGAGGAGGGGAGAGAGACAGTCTTCATTTTATCTTGTAACAGCCTAATGTGGGGGAGACCGGGGGAGGAGGGGAGAGAGACAGTCTTCATTTTATCTTGTAACAGCCTAATGTGGGGGAGACCGTGGGAGGAGGGGAGAGAGACAGTCTTCATTTTATCTAGTAACAGCTTAATGTGGGGGAGACTGGGGGAGGAGGGGTGAGTGTTGAGGGGGAGAGAGACAGTGTTCATTTTATCTTGTAACAGCTTCATGTGGGGGAGACTGGGGGAGGAGGGGTGGGTGTTGAGGGGGAGAGAGACAGTGTTCATTTTATCTTGTAACAGCTTCATGTGGGGGAGACTGGGGGAGGAGGGGAGAGAGACAGTCTTCATTATATCTTGGGTTTATAGTTTCATTCTCCTCCAGCCTCCAGGAGTGATTATCATAAAAACACCCGTGTTAGCGAAGCACAGCAAACAATTTTCTGGATAATTGAACAAAGATGCGATCCGTTATTTGGTGTGAGGTGTGTGTAGGAGTGTGTCTGTCTGTGTCTGTTCGTACAAAAGCCAACTTCAACCAGCTAAACCCTGGCTTTGGGTTGGCTAGGATTTAACAGTGAACTGCAGAGGGGACAGAGAGACAGAGTTCTGTTACCATTATGCTTCATGCAATCTGGATAAAAAAGGGGAACACTTGCATAACAGTAAGTAGCCTGATGTTACCCTGTAGAGCTAACAGAAATCTCTCCACCATACACTCCCTCCCTCCCTATAGTCTGTCTCTGTCACATGGGCAGGATTGTCCTATGAGACAGAGGCTGGGGCTGGGTTAGGGTTAGATGGAGCTGGGTTAGATGGGGCTGGGTTAGGGTTAGATGGAGCTGGGTTAGATGGGGCTGGGTTAGGGTTAGATGGGGCTGGGTTAGATGGGGCTGGGTTAGGGTTAGATGGAGCTGGGTTAGATGGGGCTGGGTTAGATGGCGCTGGGTTAGATGGCGCTGGGTTAGATGGGGCTGGGTTAGGGTTAGATGGGGCTGGGTTAGATGGGGCTGGGTTAGGGTTAGATGGGGCTGGGTTAGGGTTAGATGGGGCTGGGTTAGATGGGGCTGGGTTAGGGTTAGATGGGGCTGGGTTAGATGGCGCTGGGTTAGATGGCGCTGGGTTAGATGGAGCTGGGTTAGATGGGGCTGGGTTAGATGGGGCTGGGTTAGATGGGGCTGGGTTAGGGTTAGATGGGGCTGGGTTAGATGAGGCTGGGTTAGATGAGGCTGGGTTAGGGTTAGATGGGGCTGGTTTAGGGTTAGATGGGGCTGGGTTAGATGGGGCTGGTTTAGGGTTAGATGGAGCTGGTTTAGATGGGGCTGGGCTAGGGTTAGATGGGGCTGGGTTAGATGGAGCTGGTTTAGGGTTAGATGGGGCTGGGTTAGATGGGGCTGGGTTAGGGTTAGATGGAGCTGGTTTAGGGTTAGATGGGGCTGGTTTAGGGTTAGATGGGGCTGGGTTAGGGTTAGATGGGGCTGGTTTAGGGTTAGATGGGGCTGGGTTAGATGGGGCTGGGTTAAGGTTAGATAAGGCTGGGTTAGATGGGGCTGGGTTAGGGTTAGATGGCGCTGGGTTAGATGGGGCTGGGTTACGGTTAGATGGGGCTGGGTTAGATGGGGCTGGGTTAGATGGGGCTGGGTTAGATGGGGCTGGGTTAGGGTTAGATGGGGCTGGGTTAGATGGGGCTGGGTTAGATGGGGCTGGGTTAGATGGGGCTGGGTTAGATGAGGTTGGGTTAGATGAGGCTGGGTTAGGGTTAGATGGGGCTGGGTTAGATGGGGCTGGTTTAGGGTTAGATGGGGCTGGGTTAGATGGGGCTGGTTTAGGGTTAGATGGGGCTGGGTTAGATGGCGCTGGGTTAGATGGGGCTGGGTTAGATGGGGCTGGGTTAGATGGGGCTGGGTTAGGGTTAGATGGGGCTGGGTTAGATGGATCTGGGTTAGATGGGGCTGGGTTAGGGTTAGATGGGGCTGGGTTAAATGGGGCTGGGTTAGGGTTAGATGGGGCTGGGTTAGATGGAGCTGGGTTAGATGGGGCTGGGTTAGGGTTAGATGGGTCTGGGTTAGATGGGGCTGGGTTAGGGTTAGATGGGGCTGGGTTAGGGTTAGATGGTGCTGGGTTAGATGGGGCTGGGTTAGATGGGGCTGGGTTAGGGTTAGATGGGGCTGGGTTAGATGGGGCTGGGTTAGATGGGGCTGGGTTAGGGTTAGATGGGGCTGGGTTAGGGTTAGATGAGGCTGGTTTAGGGTTAGATGGGGCTGGGTTAGGGTTAGATGGGGCTGGTTTAGGGTTAGATGGGGCTGGGTTAGATGGGGCTGGTTTAGGGTTAGATGGAGCTGGTTTAGATGGGGCTGGGTTAGATGGCGCTGGGTTAGATGGAGCTGGTTTAGGGTTAGATGGGGCTGGGTTAGGGTTAGATGGAGCTGGTTTAGGGTTAGATGGAGCTGGTTTAGGGTTAGATGGGGCTGGGTTAGGGTTAGATGGAGCTGGTTTAGGGTTAGATGGGGCTGGTTTAGGGTTAGATGGGGCTGGGTTAGGGATAGATGGGGCTGGGTTAGGGTTACATGGGGCTGGGTTAGATGGGGCTGGCTTAGATGGGGCTGGCTTAGATGGGGCTTTGTTACGTTACAGCCTTATTTTATATTAAGCGGCAGGACAGAGGGACACGCTGCAGGTCTGTCTACAGACTGGTGTTACAGCGGCAGAACAGAGGGACACGCTGCAGGTCTGTCTACAGACTGGTGTTACAGCGGCAGGACAGAGGGACAAGCTGCAGGTCTGTCTACAGACTGGTGTTACAGCGGCAGAACAGAGGGACACGCTGCAGGTCTGTCTACAGACTGGTGTTACAGCGGCAGAACAGAGGGACACGCTGCAGGTCTGTCTACAGACTGGTGTTACAGCGGCAGAACAGAGGGACACGCTGCAGGTCTGTCTACAGACTGGTGTTACAGCGGCAGAACAGAGGGACACGCTGCAGGTCTGTCTACAGACTGGTGTTACAGCGGCAGAACAGAGGGACACGCTGCAGGTCTGTCTACAGACTGGTGTTACAGCGGCAGGACAGAGGGACACGCTGCAGGTCTGTCTACAGACTGGTGTTACAGCGGCAGAACAGAGGGACACGCTGCAGGTCTGTCTACAGACTGGTGTTACAGCGGCAGAACAGAGGGACACGCTGCAGGTCTGTCTACAGACTGGTGTTACAGCGGCAGAACAGAGGGACACGCTGCAGGTCTGTCTACAGACTGGTGTTACAGCGGCAGAACAGAGGGACACGCTGCAGGTCTGTCTACAGACTGGTGTTACAGCGGCAGGACAGAGGGACACGCTGCAGGTCTGTCTACAGACTGGTGTTACAGCGGCAGGACAGAGGGACACGCTGCAGGTCTGTCTACAGACTGGTGTTACAGCGGCAGGACAGAGGGACACGCTGCAGGCTTGTCTGTAAGTCGCTCTGGATAAGAGCGTCTGCTAAATGACGTAAATGTACATGTAAATGTATAAGCAGCTTCCATTACTACCTTTTTAAACAACAACAACAACAACAAGAATGACGTCACCTCTTTATCAACCTCAGTGTGGCATAAAAATAACACACCCACCCACCCACCCACCCACAGACACACACCCACAGACAGACACGTCATCTCTCCACCTGGTGCGGCATCCAGATGAATGTGGGGGAGATAAAGGGATTGAAATGATTTGATACATGATCCACCATACTGATTACAGACTACATACTGCAGGGAAAAAGGCTGTCTTCTTTTCAAATATCTATTTTAATGTCAATGAGGAGGAGGAGAGAACACCATGGATACTCTCTCTCTCTCCCATGTCAATAAAGCCCCTTGAGAAACATATGTTAACATTGCCAAGAGCAAGTGAAAATAGATAATAAACAAAAGTGAAATAAACAATTAAAAAATGAACAGTAAACATTACACGGAAGTTCCAAAAGACTAAAGACATTTCAAATGTCATATTATGTCTATATACAGTGGTGTAACGATGTACAAATAGCTTGAAAAAAGGGTCTGATATATACTGATATATAAGGCCATATTTGGTAAAAATGCCATTTTATCCCTGTTCTTTTTTAGTCCGGTCAGTAAATAAATATCAATTACGGTCCCAGTCTGATTTGCTTCTAACAGTACCAAGAAATAGAACAGGTCATGGTAGAAATAGTTTTAGTTACTCAGCTCCGTGGTCCTGGAATTCTCTCCTGAACATTTTAACGTTTGATGATTTTAGTCACGTTGGTGGAGTTTAAACATGTGATCGATGTAAATATGGTAGAAGAGTGTAATTGTTTTCAGGACGGCTGTTTTTTTAGTTAGTTTGAGTTTTTTTGTGACATTTGTGTTTCTTTACGTAGCATGTAATTGTTGTACTGTATGTGTGTCTTGTTTTTTTCAATGTTGTGTTTGAGTATGTAAGTTGTTTGTATGAAACGTTGTGCCTGCTCTCCCTCTCTCCCTCCCCCTCTCTCTACCCCATCCCTCCCTCCCCCTCCCTCCCCCCTCTCTCTACCCCCATCCCTCCCTCCCCCCTCCCTCACTCCCTCCCCCACTCTCTCTCTCCTCTCCCCTCTCTCCCCCTCCCTCTCTCCTCTCCCCCTCCCTCCCCTCCTCCCTCCCTCACCCCCTCCTTCTCCCCCTCTCCCTTCCTCCCTCCCTCCCTCCCTCCCTCCCCCTCTCCCTCTCCCTCCCTATCCCCCTCTCCCTCTCCCTATCCCCCTCTCACTCCCTCCCTCTCCCCCCTCCCTCCTTCCCTCTCCCTCTCCCCCTCTCCCTATCCCCCCTCTCCCTATCCCCCTCTCTCCCTCTCCCTATCCCCCTCTCCCTCCCTCCCTCTCCCCCCTCCCTCACTCCCTCCCTCTCCCTCTCACTCCCTCTCCCTCTCTCACTCCCTCTCCCCCCTCTCTCCCTCTCCCCCCTCACTCCCTCTCCCCCCTCTCTCCCCCTTCCCTCTCTCCTCTCCCCCTCCCTCCCCTCCTCCCTCCCTCACCCCCTCCTTCTCCCCTCACCCTATCCCCCCTCCCTCACTCCCTCCCTCCCTCCCTCCCTCTCCTTCTCCCCCTCTCCCTTCCTCCCTCCCTCTCCTTCTCCCCCTCTCCCTTCCTCCCTCCCTCTCCTTCTCCCCCTCTCCCTTCCTCCCTCCCTCTCCCTCCCTCTCACCCTCTCCCTCTCTAGAATGGAGGAGAAAATAGCTACACCTGTAAGATGTTAAAGTTTGTTGACCCAGCGTTTGAAACGATTCATTAAGCTTTTAAACTGCAGAGAATTCTAAGAGATCTTCCCTTCAGATGTTTCCCCCTGGCTCTAACCAAATGGCATATCAAGTTCAGGAAATTAGCCAGTTCCTGTTGGGGGAAGGGGGGAAGAGAGGGAAAGAGCTGAAAGAGAGATAGGAGAGAGCTGAGAGAGAGAGGGGGGAGCTGAAGAGGGAGAGAGAGAGAGAGAGACAGACATAGAGAGAGGGGGGGAGAGGTGAAAGAGGAAGAGAGAGAGAGAGAGAGAGAGGGGGGAAGAGAGAACAAAAACAAAACAAAAGCAAAGTATTCTCTTGATTTGAGAGAGAGAGGGGGAGAGGTGAAAGAGAGAGAGTGAGAGGGGGGAGAGGTGAAAGAGGGAGAGAGGGGGAAGAGGTGAAAGAGAGAGGGGGATAGGTGAAAGAGAGAGAGAGAGAGAGAGAGAGAGAGAGAGAGAGGGGAAAGAGAGAACAAAAACAAAACAAAAGCAAAGTATTCTCTTGATTTGAGAGAGAGAGGGGGAGAGGTGAAAGAGAGAGAGTGAGAGGGGGGAGAGGTAAGAGAGAAAGAGAGAGGGGGAGAGGTGAGAGAGAGAGGGGAGAGGTGAAAGCGATAGAGAGAGGAGAGGTAAAAGAGAGAGAGAGAGAGAGGGGGAGAGGTGAAAGAGAGAGAGTGAGAGGGGGGAGAGGTAAGAGAGAAAGAGAGAGGGGGAGAGGTGAGAGAGAGAGGGGAGAGGTGAAAGCGATAGAGAGAGGAGAGGTAAAAGAGAGAGAGAGAGAGAGGGGGAGAGGTGAAAGAGGGAGAGAGAGAGAGGGGGAGAGGTGAAAGAGAGAGGGGAGAGGTGAAAGCGATAGAGAGAGGAGAGGTAAAAGAGAGAGAGAGAGAGAGGGGGAGAGGTGAAAGAGGGAGAGAGAGAGGGGGGGAGAGGTGAAAGAGAGAGAGAGAGAGAGGGGGAGAGGTGAAAGAGAGAGAGAGAGAGAGGGGGAGAGGTGAAAGAGAGAGAGTGAGAGGGGGGAGAGGTAAGAGAGAAAGAGAGAGGGGGAGAGGTGAGAGAGAGAGGGGAGAGGTGAAAGCGATAGAGAGAGGAGAGGTAAAAGAGAGAGAGAGAGAGAGGGGGAGAGGTGAAAGAGAGAGAGAGAGAGAGGGGGAGAGGTGAAAGAGGGAGAGAGAGGGGAGAACAAAAGAGAGAACAAAAACAAAACAAAAGCAAAGTCTTGATTTGATTTTGTTTAAAAGCTGTTGACTCAATTTGGAGGGTCTGCTGTATAAACTGATGGATAGCTGTGTGCGTTTAAAACAGGCAATAAACACTGATTTCTTCCATCAGGGCTGAAGGGGTGAGACAGGGATGCAGTTTAAACCCCACCCTATTCAACCGTTTTTGAATTGGCGAGGGCACTAGAACATTCTGCAGCACCCGGCCTCACCCTACTAGAATCTCAAGTATAATGTTTACTGATGATCTGGTGCTTCTGTCACCAACCAAGGAGGTGCCGATGACGTCTCAGAGGGGTTGAAGGCCATTTCCTTTTCTGGTCCCTGACACTGAAACTCAGTAAGACATAAATGACGCTGTTCCACAAAAAGGGCTAAACATCAACACCACAGGTAACTTCCACAAAGCTGTGAACGAATGGCCTTCTAGGACATCAAAAGGAACATAAAACTCAACATACCAAAAACATACTCCAGTCAGTTATAGAACCCATTGCCTTTTATGGCTGAGGTGCGCGGTCCGCTCACCAACCACAAATTGACAATTGAGACTCTGCATGCAGAAATCTGAAAAAAAAATCCTCAGAGTACAACAGAAAACCCCCAAAAATGCAGACCAGAATAAGGACTGTACCCACAAATTGCCAAAATCCAGAAAATTCCAGAACAATCTAAAGGAAAACGAAGCCCACACATTCCATAAAAAAAGCCGTCACCTACAGAGAAATAAACCTGGAGAAGAGCCCCCTAAGCAAGCTGGTCCTTGGGCTCTGTTCACAAACACAAACAGACCCCACAGAGCCCCAGGACAGCAACACAATTTGACCCAACCAAAATATGAGAAAACAAAAAGATAATTACTTAACACATTGGAAAGAATTAACAAAAAAACAGAGCAAACTAGAATGCTATTTGGCCCTAAACAGAGAGTTCACAGTGACAGAATACCTGACCACTGTGACTGACCCAAACTTAAGGAAAGCTTACAAACTCAATGAGCATAGCCTTGCTATTGAGAAAGGCCGCCATAGGCAGACCTGGCTCTCAAGAGAAGACAGGCTATGTGCACACTGTCTACAAAATGAGGTGGAAACTGAGCTGCACTTCCTAACCTCCTGCCAAATGTATGACCATATTAGACACATATTTCCCTCAGATTACACAGACCCACGTAGAATCCGAAAACAAACCCAATTTTGATAAACTCCCATATCTACTGGGTGAAATACCACAGTGTGCCATCACAGCAGCAAGATTTGTGACCTGTTGCCACAAGAAAAGGTCAACCAGTGAAGAACAAATAACATTGTAAATACAACCTTCAGTTGAAGTCGGAAGTTCACATACACTTAGGTTGAAGTTATTAAAACTCGTTTTTCAACCACTTCACAAATCACAAGTCATTTTCCAACAATTGTTTACAGATTATTTCACTTATAATTCACTGTATCACAATTCCAGTGGGTCAGAAGTTTACATACACTAAGTTGACGGTGCCTTTAAACAGCTTGGAAAATTCCAGAAAATAATGTCATGGCTTTAGAAGCTTCTGACAGGCTAATTGACATCATTTGAGTCAAT
>NC_138309.1:41952500-41985000 GCF_965601325.2 Salmo salar | reverse complement strand
GAGACCATCTGTATATAGAGGATCTATCAACAGAGACCATCTGTATATAGAGGATCTATCAACAGAGACCATCTGTATATAGTGGTTCTATCAACAGAGACCATCTGTATATAGAGGTTCTATCAACAGAGACCATCTGTATATAGAGGATCTATCAACAGAGACCATCTGTATATAGAGGTTCTATCAACAGAGACCATCTGTATATAGTGGTTCTATCAACAGAGACCATCTGTATATAGAGGTTCTATCAACAGAGACCATCTGTATATAGAGGATCTATCAACAGAGACCATCTGTATATAGAGGATCTATCAACAGAGACCATCTGTATATAGAGGTTCTATCAACAGAGACCATCTGTATATAGTGGTTCTATCAACAGAGACCATCTGTATATAGAGGTTCTATCAACAGAGACCATCTGTATATAGAGGATCTATCAACAGAGACCATCTGTATATAGAGGTTCTATCAACAGAGACCATCTGTATATAGAGGTTTTATCAACAGAGACCATCTGTATATAGTGGTTCTATAAACAGAGACCATCTGTATATAGAGGATCTATCAACAGAGACCATCTGTATCAAGGGTCTCGGGGTCGTCAGTCAGACGGTCGATTTGGAATTCAGAAATGACTGCCGGCGTGTGGACAGCTAGGCTCCACCCACCTTGGTGGCACGAATGATGATGTGGTGACATGGGCCACGCCCACACCGGTCTGTGGCGTGCCACACAGCTGTGACCTTTGCCCTTGTCAAGGGCTGAGAAGGGCCAGACATGCAGGGTGGTATGGTATCACAGACTGAAACCGAAGCCTGTCCGTTTCCATTTCTCTCTGTCCAAACATAAGGCAACTGGACCCTGAGGCATGTGGCACAGAAAACACACCAGGGGGACTGGCGCACACACCTGTAAGCGCACACACACAGCTGTAAACACACACACACACACACACACACACACACACCTGTAAGCACACATTTTAATTAGTAAAAATGTCTAAAAACATTTATTTCACTTTGACATTATGGGGTATTGTACAGTGGGCTCGAAAATTACTGGCACCCCTGACTGGCAATGCACAAACAATACATTAAACATCATAAACAATATAATTATAAAGATAAACTCAAAATACCAACATGTGAGAAATACTGTACTTTATTAATGTTTCAAATGGAACCCACCAAAATAATTTATTGATTTAATTAAAAATCTATGTCCTCCAAATCAAGGTTTCACAATTAATGGCACCCTTACAGATTATTGTAAATAACATCTACCAAAATTAAACCAGGAATTAAATTCCACTTATTTAAGTTTATCTAAGTCTTAAGGAACTATATTGAGCCATTACATCACTTCCTGTTCACTAGGGTATAAAAGATTTGGTAACACGCATTCAATATCCCCTTGTCATCCAACACCATGAAGAAAACAAAAGAACTGTCAGTTCAAAAAAAGACAGATGGTCGTAGACCTTCATAAATCTGGTAATTGCTACAAAAAGATCCACAAACGATTGAATATATCACTGAGCAATGTCAGGACAATTATTAAAACATTCAAAAGATATGGAACAGTTGAAAACCTCACAGGTAGAGGACACAAATGCATTAAGCTCCCCAGGATAGGGAGCAGGATGGTGAGAGAAGCAACAAAATCCCCCAAAATCACTGTGAAAGAATTGCAGGCATTGGTGGCGTCTTGGGGTCACCAGGTTTAAAAAAGCACCATCAGACCCAACCTCCACAACCACAGGCTCTTTGGAAGGGTTTCCAGAAGAAAGCCCTTTCTGACCCCAAGACACAGACGCAAGCACTTGGAGTTAGCCAAACGTCATTTTAAATTATGAGTGGAAGAAGGTGCTCTGGTCAGATGAGACCAAAATGGAATGTTTTGGTCAGATACAGCATCGGCATGTTTGGCGTTGAAACAGAGATGCATACAAGGAGAGGCACCTCATACCCACGGTGAAATATGGTGGTGGGTCAGTGATGTTTTGGGGCTGTTTTAATTCCAGAGGTCCAGAGGCACTGGTTAAGATTGATGGCATAATGAATTCCAGCAAGTATCAGGCAATTTTGGCTGACAATCTGGTTGCCTCTGCCAGAGGGCTGGGACTTGGCCATATGTGGACTTTCCAACAAGACAATGACTGAAAACATACCTCAAGACGCACACAGAAATGGTTCTGTGACAACAAAGTCAATGTTCAGCCATGGCCATCTCAGTCGCCCGACCTCAATCCAATCAAGTGGATTGGAAGAGGGCAGTTGATAAGCACAAACCCAAGAATGTGAAGGATCTTGAAAGGATCTGCATAGAGGAATGGTCCAAAATCCCTCCAAATGTGTTCCTTAACCTTGTCAAACATTACAGGAAGAGACACCATGCTGTTATCCTTGCCAGAGGTGGTTGCACTAAGTACTAAATGAGGAGTGCCAATAATTATAAAACTTTGATTTTGGTGAAATGGATTTTGTATTAAATAATTGTATGATTTTGGTGGGTTCCATTGAAACATTAATAAAGTACAGTATTTCTCACACGTTAGTATTTTGAGTTTATCTCTATAATTATATTGTTTAAAGTATTGTTTGTGCATTGCCAGTCAGGGGTGCCAGTCAGGGGTGCCAGGCAGGGGTGTAGTAGGCCAATGACACAAAAGCTTATTAGAATTCATTTTAAAATTAAAATGTTATACAACAAAACGTGGGCAAAGTAAAGAAGTGTGTATACTTTCTGAAGACACTGTATCTCTCCATGCGTGGGAATACTTTAGGAACACAAATGTAAGATCACTTTGAGATGATTTTCTGGTGTTTTTACAGTCTTGTATGTCCAACAATAAAAACAAAATAATTAATTTCACTCAGAAAACTTGTGGGAGCCAAATAAATCCCCCGCGGGCCCTACCCCAATCTGCACCTCCTTTCTGCTTGCCAGAAGGTGGGGCTTACAAAAACGGCAAAGGGCCAGGGGTATTTTTTCAGTAGCCCCAGTGTTTTGAGATTTCCGTCATGGGCCGTCTCTGGGTAAGTATAGCTTACAGAGGAGTATCAACAAGCAGTGGCTTTGTAGACGGAGCATGGAGCTTGTTCAGTTAGTCTCACAGGACGCGTACCAAATGGGACTCTATTCCCTATGGGCCCTGGTCAAAAGTAGTGCACCCTATTCCCTATGGGCCCTGGTCAAAAGTAGTGCACTATAAATTGAATAGAATGATAGTTAAATTCAGTCACATTTATTTGACAAATGGCTCAGATGGTTGGTGCCTGCTGTTTCCAAGATGGACTATTCCATGCGAGAAATTGCCAATAAACTGAAGATCTCGTCCAACGCTGTGTACTACTCCCTTCACAGAACAGCGCAAACTGGCCCTAACCAGAATAGAAAGAGGAGTGGGAGGCCTCGGTGTACAACTGAGCAAGAAGACAAGTACATTAGAGTGTCTAGTTTGAGAAACAGACACCTCACAAGTCCTCAACTGGCAGCTTCATTAAACAATACCCGCAAAACGCCAGTCTCAACGTCAACAGCGAAGAGGCGACTCCGGGATGCTGGCCTTCTAGGCAGATTTCCTCTGTACAGTGTTTGAGTTCCTTTGCCCATCTTAATCTTTTCTTTTCATTGGCCAGTCTGAGATGTCTTTTTCTTTGCTACTCTGCCTAGAAGGCCAGCATCCTGGAGGGCCTACAGCAGCACCTAGATCTTCTGCACAGATTCTGCCAGACCTGGGCCTTGACAGTAAATCTCATTAAGACAAAAATAATGGTGTTCCAAAAAAGGTCCAGTTGCCAGGACCACAAATATAAATTCCATCGAGAAACACAAACTATACATACCTCGGCCTAAACATCAGCGCCACACGTAACTTCCACAAAGCTGTGAACAACCTGAGAGACAAGGCAAGAAGGGCATTATATGCCATCAAAAGGAACATAAAAATTGACATACTAATTAGGATCTGGCTAAAAATACTTGAATCAGTTATAGAGCCCATTGCCCTTTATGGTTGTGAGGTCTGGGGTCCGCTCACCAACCAAGAATTCACAAAATGGGACAAACACCAAATTGAGACTCTGTATGAGGAACTCCGCAAAAATATCCTCAGTGTATGTAAAACACAAAATAATGCATGCAGTGCAGAAATAGTCCGATACCCGCTAATTATCAAAATCCAGAAAAGAGCCGTTAAATTCTACAACCACGTAAAAGGAAGCGATTCCCAAACCTTCCATAACAAAGCCATCACCAACAGAGAGATGAACCTGGAGAAGAGTTCCCTAAGCAAGCTGGTCCTGGGGCTCTGTTCAAAAACACAAACAAACCCCATAGAGCTCCAGGACAGCAACACAATTAGACCAAACCAAATCATGAGAAAACAAAAAGACTTGACACATTGGAAAGAATTTACAAAAAAAACAGAGCAAACTAGAATGCTATTTGGCCCTAAACAGAGAGTACACAGTGGCAGAATACCTGACCACTGTGACTGACCCAAACTTAAGGAAAGCTTTGACTATGTACAGACTCAGTGAGCATAGCCTTGCTATTGAGAAAGGCAGCCAGAGGCAGACCTGACTCTCAAGAGAAGACAGGCTATGTGCACACTGTCCACAAAATGAGGTGGAAACTGAGCTGCACTTCCTAACCTCATGCGAAATGTATGACCATATTAGAGACACATATTTCCCTCAGATTACACAGACCCACGTAGAATCCGAAAACAAATCCAATTTTGATAAACTCCCATATCTACTGGGTGAAATACCACAGTGTGCAATCACAGCAGCAATATGTGTGACCTGTTGCCACATGAAAAGGGCAACCAGTGAAGAACAAACACCATTGTAAATACAACCCATATTTATGTTTATTTATTTTCCCTTTTGTACGTTAACTATTTGCACATAATATTACATTTTAAATGTCTTCATTATTTTGGAAATTTTGTGAGTGTAGTGTTTACTGTTAATTTGTATTGTTTATTTCACTTTTGTTTATTATCTACTTAACCTGCTTTGGCAATGTTAATATATGTTTCCCATGCCAATAAAGCCCTTAACTTGAACTTGAAATTGAGAGACAGAGAAAGAGAGGTAGTGAGACACACATAGAGAGAGAGAGATAGAGAGAGAGAGAGAGAGAGAGAGTGAGAGAGACACAGAGAGACACAGATAGAGAGAGAGAGAGAGAGAGAGAGAGAGAGAGAGAGAGAGAGAGAGAGAGAGAGAGAGAGAGGGAGAAAGAGAGAGAGAGAGAGAGAGGTAGTGAGACAAAGAGAGGAGAAGGGGGAATATTGGTTTGTATTCGAGGGAATGGATTATTTTGTTAGGAGTGCTCCTGGGTATTTGATCTGAAAAGCTACTACAATGATTGCTACTAGAATTAATTACATTTGCAGCCACTGGAACTGTAAAAAAAAGTATTCGACAGACACGTTTTCTTGTGTAAGAAATACTGGTATGTATAAATTAATGTTCCCATGTCCTCTAGTCTAGCTCATATCCACTAGCTGTGAAAAGATCATGAAAACAAAACCAGTCATCTATCCCCACAACTGAACCACCCGCTCGCTATAAACGGAATGAATTACAACTAGAAATAATAGACCTAATGATAACAACTACACTTCCTTGCTGTCAGACAGCCCTCCTCCCAGATGTACCATTGATACCTATTTAACCCATAGGGCCCCCCTCCCAGAGGTACCATTGATACCTATTTAACCCATATGGCCCTCCTCCCAGAGGTCCCATTGATACCTATTTAACCCATAGGGCCCCCCTCCCAGATGTACCATTGATACCTATTTAACCCATAGGGCCCCCCTCCCAGATATACCATTGATACCTATTTAACCCATAGGGCCCCCCTCCCAGATGTACCATTGATACCTATTTAACCCATAGGGCCCCCCTCCCAGATGTACCATTGATACCCATTTAACTCATAGGGTTCCTGTATTGTATGCTACCCTAACAAGATGACCTGTGTTGATGCAGAGGAGAGAGCAGATCGTTTTGTTCATATTAAAATCAAATGTTATTTGTCACATGCTTCGTAAAACAACAGGTATAGACTAACAGAACAATCTATGGCTTGGGTGGCTGTAGTCTTTGACAATTGTTTTTGGGCCTTCCTCTCACACTGCCTGGTATAGAGGTCCGGGTGGCAGGGAGTTCGTACCCACTACCCTCTGTAGCACCTTGCGGTCAGGTGCCTTGCAGTCGCCATACCAGGCGGTGATGCAGCCAGCCAAGATGCTCCCAATGGTGCAGCAGTATCACTTTTTGAGGATCTGAGGGTCCATGCCAAATCTTTTCAGTCTCCTGAGGGGGAATGTGGACAATGTTCATTCCCTTAGTGCTGTAGACAACGAGGAACTTGAAGCTCGAGACCCATTTCACTACAGCCCCATCCACGTGGATGTTTCCTGTAGTCCACGATCAGCTCCTTTGTCTTGCTGAAGTTGATGTATTGAGCCATGACAAGCAGCAGAGTAGAGCGGTAAAGGAGGGAAGGAGGAGGGTTGAGGAGGGAAGGAGGAACGAAGGAGAGAAAACACTAGTGGAACCACACCAGAGGTAAGGATGGACACAGAGACACAGAACACATCTGGAAATCTGGTCACTCTACTTTTACAATTATGGCTAGAACCACATCAGACTGGTAGGGTGAGGAGGGGAGGCCCCTGAGAGAGAGAACACCAACCAGAAACACCAGACTGGTAGGGTGAGTAGGGGAGGCCCCTGAGAGAGAGAACACCAACCAGAAACATCAGACTGGTAGGGTGAGGAGGGGAGGCCCCTGAGAGAGAGAACACCAACCAGAAACACCAGACTGGTAGGGTGAGTAGGGGAGGCCCCTGAGAGAGAGAACACCAACCAGAAACACGAGGGCTAGAACTACACGAAGGAGGGAAGAGGCCCTAGAGACCTGACCTATTTTTTGAGAAATGAAGGCATATATACATTTTTCAACCATTTCCAATGTAAAGGCTTTGATTTGTGGATGTTTGAGGAAAAAGGGCAACTTAAAAAGCATCTACCAGAAGAAAAAGCAAATCAGAAATACATCAAAACACAATCATGTGGTAAAGACTGTCTTTTGTGATTTTTAAAAACAATCTGTGGTGGTTAGGAATACTGTGACTACAACTAAACAGACACAATCTGTGGTGAATATACACTGTCTTGATTTACAAATTGTGTTCCTTTAACATGAGGGTTGTTTCCATTGTTTAGTCTGAAAGCAGAGCAATACCAGACCAATCACAACACAGTTAACTGGGGATACCAGACCAATCACAACACAGTTAACTGGGGACACCAGACCAATCACAACGCAGTTAACTGGGGATACCAGACCACACACACCAATCACAACGCAGTCACTTGGGGATACCAGACCACACACCAATCACAACACAGTCAACTGGGGATACCAGACCACACACACCAATCACAACGCAGTCACCTGGGGATACCAGACCACACACACACACATCACAACGCAGTCACCTGGGGATACCAGACCACACAAACCAATCACAACGCAGTTAACTGGGGATACCAGACCAGACACCAATCACAACACAGTCCACTGGGGGCATAGACAGCCTACACCATCTCAGTGGTTAGAGTGTCTGCTTGAGAACAGAAGGTTGGGAGTTCAATCCCCGGGTCGAGTCATACCAAAGACTCTAAAAATGCGACCGGATGCCTCTCTGCATAAAGGAGTTGGATTGGGGTTAAAGCCCTGTGACAGACTAGTGACAGAGGGACAGAGAGACAGGGATAGAGAGAGAGAGAGAGAGATGAGATGAGAGCGAGAAAGAAAGAGACGAGGGACAGAGAGACGGGGACAGAGAGAGAGATTAGAGTGAGAAAGAGAGAGACGAGGGACAGAGAGACGAGGGCTAGAGAGAGAGGGACAGAGAGAGAAAGTCTGATGATGTGAGTTCACAGATAAGTCAGCTCCTAGCCAGAAGATGAAGCTAACTGCCATGTGTTTCTGAGAGACAGAGAAACTCTGAGTCTCAAATGGCACCCTATCCCCTATGTAGTGCACTACTTTTGACCTTACCCATATGGCTCTAGTCACAATTAGTGCACTAGAAAGGGCATAGGGTGCCATTTGGGACCCATTCGTCTACTTGAGAGCTTGTGTTTTAGAAAGGGATTAGATCATGTCTTGGCTTGCTTAAAAAAACATTCATATTTACATTACTGGTTCAAGGCAATCATCAAGATATGTACTCAGGGCTTGGTTGTCAACTGGAGAGAGAGCAAGGCAGGCACATTGTTGTTCAAAACAACTAAAGGGCCTCCCGAGTGGCGCAGCGTTCTAAGGCAATGCATCGCAGTGCTAGAGGCGTCACTACAGACCTGGGTTCAATCCCAGGCTGTGTCGCAGCCGGTCGTGACCGGGAGACCCAATTGGCTCAGCGTCGTACGGGTTAGGGGAGGGTTTGGCCGGCCGGGATGTCTTTGTCCCATCGCGCTCTAGCGACTCCTTGTGGCGGGCCGGGGCGCATGCAAGTTGACTCCGGTCGTCAGTTGAACGTTTTTTCCTTCCGACACATTGGTGCAGCTGGCTTCCGGGTTAAGAGGGCGGGTGTTAAGGAGTGCGGTTTGGTGGGTCATGTTTCGGAGAACGCATGACTCGACCTTTACCTCTCCCAACCTGTTGGGGAGTTGCAGCGATGAGACAAGATCGCAATTCGATATCACAAAATTGGGGAGAAAAACAAAACGACTAAAATCTTACTGTGATATGTGGTTGTCTCTCCTAGCTATCTGAAGATAAATACACTAACTGTGACTGTGGTTGTCTCTCCTAGCCATCTGAAGATGAATACACTAACTGTGATATGTGGTTGTCTCACCTAGCCATCTGAAGATGAATTCACTAACTGTGACTGTGGTTGTCTCTCCTAGCTATCTGAGGATGAATACACTAACTGTGACTGTGATATGTGGTTGTCTCTCCTAGCTATCTGAAGATGAATTCACTAACTGTGACTGTGGTTGTCTCTCATAGCTATCTGAAGATGAATACACTAACTGTGACTGTGACTGTGGTTGTCTCTCCTAGCTATCTGAAGATGAATACACTAACTGTGATATGTGGTTTTCTCTCCTAGCTATCTGAAGAAGAATACACTAACTGTGATATGTGGTTGTCTCTCCTAGCTATCTGAAGATGAATACACTAACTGTGACTGTGATATGTGGTTGTTTCTCCTAGCTATCTGAAGATGAATACACTAACTGTGACTGTGATATGTGGTTGTCTCTCCTAGCTATGTGAAGATTAATACACTAACTGTGACTGTGGTTGTCTCTTCTAGCCATCTGAAGATGAATACACTAACTGTGATATGTGGTTGTCTCACCTAGCCATCTGAAGATTAATTCACTAACTGTGACGGTGGTTGTCTCTCCTAGATATCTGAAGATGAATACACTAACTGTGACTGTGATATGTGGTTGTCTCTCCAAGCTATCTGAAGATTAATACACTAACTGTGACTGTGGTTGTCTCTCCTAGCTATCTGAAGATGAATTCACTAACTGTGACTGTGGTTGTCTCTCCTAGCTATCTGAAGATGAATACACTAACTGTGACTGTGGTATGTGGTTGTCTCTCCTAGCTATCTGAAGATGAATACACTAACTGTGACATGTGGTTGTCTCTCCTAGCTATCTGAAGATGAATACACTAACTGTGACTGTGGTATGTGGTTGTCTCTCCTAGCTATCTGAAGATGAATACACTAACTGTGACTGTGGTTGTCTCTCCTAGCTATCTGAAGATGAATACACTAACTGTGGTATGTGGTTGTCTCTCCTAGCTATCTGAAGATGAATTCACTAACTGTGACTGTGGTTGTCTCTCCTAGCTATCTGAAGATGAATACACTAACTGTGACTGTGGTTGTCTCTCCTAGCTATCTGAAGATGAATACACTAACTGTGACTGTGACTGTGGTTGTCTCTCCTAGCTATCTGAAGATGAATACACTAACTGTGACTGTGGTTGACTCTCCTAGCTATCTGAAGATGAATACACTAACTGTGATATGTGGTTTTCTCTCCTAGCTATCTGAAGATGAATACACTAACTGTGACTGTGGTTGACTCTCCTAGCTATCTGAAGATGAATTCACTAACTGTGACTGTGGTTGTCTCTCCTAGCTATCTGAAGATGAATTCACTAACTGTAAGTTGTTCTGGATAAGTGCTTCTTCTAAATGACTAAAATATGTCAATATTGGGACTCTAAATTGTGTTGCAGAAAAAAGCATGAGGTGAAACATTTGTCTGTTTTTTGATGACAGGGACAATGTTGTTAATAATTCCTAACATCACTATCAGTAAGGGTCATAATCAATTACTCAGGAGGACCCCTAACGAAATGATCTATAAGATTCTGATTCCCAACAATAATAACAATAGTTCACAACCCGTTAATAATATAATGAATATCATGTATTTTGTTTGAACAATATCAAAAAAAATCTGCTATCAGATGACGTGTTGTCGTGAGTTGTTTGTAAAAAAGGTAAGTTGTTGTGCCACTTGTAAAACGCTGAGAGAGAGAGAGAGAGAGAGAGAGAAAACGCTGATTATAACCCATTTCCAGGGCAGCTTATAATCACTGTCCAAGATTGAAATCAATGACCTACTTCTGACACACACACACACACACACACACACACGTTTACTAGGTACACCACCCCATTCACAAAAATGGATCGTTCATACAGACAGTGAGTCACGTGGCCGTGGCTTGCTATATAAAGCAGGCAGACGGGCGTTGAGGAATTCAGTTACTGTTTGATTGAATGTAAGAATGGGCAAAACGAGTGACCTAAGCAACGTTGAGCGTGGTATGATCGTCGGTGCCAGGCGCGCCGGATCCAGTATGTCAGAAACGGCCTCCTGGGATTATCAAGCACAACAGTGTTTACAGTTTACTGAGAATGGTGCGACAAACAAAAAACATCCAGTCAGCGGCAGTCCTGTGGGGGAAAACAGTTGATGAAAAAGATTGAAAGAAAATTGCAAAAATCGTGTAAGCTAACAGGCGGACCAAAAACAGAAAAATAACAGCACAGTACAACAATTGCGTGCAGAACAGGCAACTCGGGAACGCACAACTCGTCGATTCTTGTCATGGATGGGCAAATGCAGCTGATGACCACACGGGGTTTCACTGCTATCCCTATCGGCTAAAAACACTGGACAATGAGGAGGACAAAAACATCTCCTGGTATAACGAATCCCAGTTCCTGTTATGTTATGTTAGGTATTACTGTTGGAGCTAGAAACACAAGCATATTGCTAGGTATTACGGTAGGAGCTAAAAACACAAGCATATTGTTAGGTATTACTGTTGGAGCTAGAAACACAAGCATATTGTTAGGTATTACTGCACTGTTGGAGGGAGAAACACAAGCATATTGCTAGGTATTACTGTTGGAGCTAGAAACAAAGTCATATTGTTAGCTATTATTGTTGGAGCTAGAAACACAAGCATATTGTTAGGTATTACTGTCGGAGCTAGAAACACAAGCATATTGTTAGATATTACTGTTGGAGCTAGAAACACAAGCATATTGCTAGGTATTACTGCTGGACCTAGAAACACAAGTATTTGCTTGGTATTCCTGTACTGTTGGAGCTAGAAACACAAGCAAATTGCTAGGTATTACTGTTGGAGCTAGAAACACAAGCATATTGCTAGGTATTACTGCTGGACCTAGAAACACAAGTATTTGCTTGGTATTACTGTACTGTTGGAGCTAGAAACACAAGCATATTCCTAGGTTTTACTGTACTGTTGGAGCTAAAAACACAAGCATATTGCTAGGTATTACTGTTGGAGCTAGAAACAAAAGCATATTGCTTGGTAGTACTGTACTGTTGGAGCTAGAAACACAAGCATATTGTTTGGTATTACTGTTGGAGCTAGAAAAACAAGCATATTACCTGGTATTACTGTACTGTTGGAGCTAAAAACACAAGCATATTGCTAGGTATTACTGTTGGAGCTAGAAACACAAGCATATTGCTAGGTATTACTGCTGGACCTAGAAACACAAGTATTTGCTTGGTATTACTGTACTGTTGGAGCTAGAAACACAAGCAAATTGCTAGGTATTACTGTTGGAGCTAGAAACACAAGAATATTGCTAGGTATTACTGATGGAGCTAGAAACACAAGCATATTCCTAGGTTTTACTGTACTGTTGGAGCTAGAAACACATGCTTATTGCTAGGTATTACTGTTGGAGCTAGAAACAAAAGCATATTGCTTGGTATTACTGTACTGTTGGAGCTAGAAACACAAGCATATTGCTAGGTATTACTGTTGGAGCTAGAAAAACAAGAATATTACCTGGTATTACTGTACTGTTGGAGCTAGAAACACAAGCATATTGCTAGGTATTACTGGTGGAGCTAGAAACACAAGCATATTGGTAGGTATTACTGCACTGCTGGAGCTAAAAACACAAGCATATTGCTAGGTATTACTGTTGGAGCTAGAAACACAAGCATATTGCTAGGTATTACTACACTGTTGGAGGTAGAAACACAAGCATATTGCTAGGTATAACTGTTGGAGCTAGAAACACAAGCATATTGCTAGGTATTAATGTTGGAGCTAGAAACACAAGCATATTGTTAGGTATTAGTGTTGGAGCTAGAAACACAAGCATATTGCTTGGTATTACTGTACTGTTGGAGCTGGAAACACTAGCAAATTGCTAGGTATTACTGCACAGTTGGAGGAAGAAACACAAGAATATTGCTAGGTTTTACTGTTGGAGCTAGAAACACAAGCATATTGCTAGGTATTACTGTACTGTTGGAGCTAGAAACACAAGCATATTGCTAGGTATTACTGTACTGTTGGAGATAGAAACACAAGCAAATTGCTAGGTATTACTGTTGGAGCAAGAAACACAAGCATATTGCTAGGTATTACTGTTGGAGCTAGAAACACAAGCATATTGCGAGGTATTACTGTACTGTTGGAGCTAGATCCACAAACATATTGTTAGGTATAACTGTTGGAGCTAGAAAAACAAGCATATTACCTGGTATTACTGTACTGTTGGAGCTAGAAACACAAGCATATTGCTAGGTATTACTGTACTGTTGGAGCTAGATCCACAAACATATTGTTAGGTATAACTGTTGGAGCAAGAAAAACAAGCATATTACCTGGTATTACTGTACTGTTGGAGCTAGAAACACAAGCATATTGCTAGGTATTACTGTAATGTTGGAGTTAGCAATATGCTTGTTTGTCTAGGTATTACTGTGCTGTTGGAGCGAGAAACACAAGCATATTGCTAGGTATTACTGTTGGAGCTAGAAACACAAGCATATTGCTAGGTATTACTGTACAGTTGGAGCTAGAAACACAAGCATATTGCGAGGTATTACTGTTGGAGCTAGAAACAAGAGCATATTGCTAGGCATTACTGTTGGAGCTAGAAACACAAGCATATTGCTAGGTATTACTGTACTGTTGGAGCTAGAAACACAAGCATATTGCGAGGTATTACTGTTGGAGCTAGAAACAAGAGCATATTGCTAGGCATTACTGTTGGAGCTAGAAACACAAGCATATTGCTAGGTATTACTGTACTGTTGGAGCTAGAAACACAAGCATATTGCTAGGTATTACTGTACTGTTGGAGCTAGAAACACAAGCATATTGCGAGGTATTACTGTTGGAGCTAGAAACAAGAGCATATTGCTAGGCATTACTGTTGGAGCTAGAAACACAAGCATATTGCTAGGTATTACTGTACTGTTGGAGCTAGAAACACAAGCATATTGCGAGGTATTACTGTTGGAGCTAGAAACAAGAGCATATTGCTAGGCATTACTGTTGGAGCTAGAAACACAAGCATATTGCTAGGTATTACTGTACTGTTGGAGCTAGAAACACAAGCATATTGCTAGGTATTACTGTACTGTTGGAGCTAGAAACACAAGCATATTGCCAGGTATTACAGTTGGAGCTAGAAAGACAAGCATACTGCTAGAAATTACTGTACTGTTGGAGCTAGAAATAGAAGCACAATGTTAGGTATTACCATTGGAGCTAGAAACACAAGCATATTGCTAGGTATCACTGTACTGTTGGAGCAAGTAACACCAACATTTTGTTAGGTATTACTGTTGGAGCTAGAAACACAAGCATATTGCTTGTTATTACTGTACGGTCGGAGCTAGAAACACAAGCATAATGTTAGATATTACTGTTGGAGCTGGAAACACAAGCATACTGATTGGTATTACTGTTGGCGCTAGAAACACAAGCATTATGCTAGGTATAACTGTTGGAGCAAGAAACACAATCATATTGTTAGGTATTACTGTTGGATCTAGAAACACAAGCAACTGGTTAGGTATTAATGTACTGTTGGAGCTAGAAACAAAAGCATATCGCTAGGTATTACTGTTGGACCAAGAACAACAAGCATATTGCTTGGTATTGCTGCTGGAGCTAGAAACACAATCATATTGCTAGGTATTACTGTTGGAGCTAGAAACACAAGCACATTGCTAGGTATTACTGTAGTGTTGGAACTGGAAACACAAGCATATTGCTAGGTATTAATGTACTGTTGGAGCTAAAAACACAATCACATTGCTAGGTATTACTATACTGTTGGAGCTGGAAATACAAGCATATTGCTAGGTATTACTGTTGGAGCTAGAAACACAAGCACATTGCAAGGTATTACTGTACTGTTGTAACTGGAAACACAAGCATATTGCTAGGTATTAATGTACTGTTGGAGCTAAAAACACAAGCATATTGCTAGGTATTAATGTACTGTTGGAGCTAGAAACACAAGCATATTGCTAGGTATTACTGCACTGTTGGAGCTAGAAACACAAGCATATTGCTAGGTATTACTGTTGGAGCTAGAAACACAAGCATATTGCTAGGTATTACTGTTGGCTCTAGAAACACAAGCATATTGCTAGGTATTACTGTTGGAGCTAGAAACACAAGCACATTGCTCGGTATTACTGTACTGTTGGAGCTGGAAACACAAGCATATTGCTAGGCATTAATGTACTGTTGGAGCTAAAAACACAAGCATATTGCTAGGTATTACTGTACTGTTGGAGCTGGAAACAAGCATATTGCTAGGTATTACTGTACTGTTGGAGCTGGAAACAAGCATATTGCGAGGTATTACTGTTGGAGCTAGAAACACAAGCATATTGCTAGTATTACTGTTGGAGCTAGAAACACAAGCATATTGCTAGTATTACTGTTGGAGCTAAAAACACAAGCATATTGCTAGGAATTACTGTTGGAGCTAGAAACACAAGCACATTGCTAGGTATTACTGTACTGTTGGAACTGGAAACACAAGCATATTGCTAGGTATTAATGTACTGTTGGAGCTAAAAACACAAGCATATTGCTAGGTATTACTGTACTGTTGGAGCTGGAAACAAGCATATTGCTAGGTATTACTGTTGGAGCTAGAAACACAAGCATATTGCTAGGTATTACTGTTGTAGCTAGAAACACAAGCACATTGCTAGGTATTACTATACTGTTTGAGCTGGAAATACAAGCATATTGCTAGGTATTACTGTTGGAGCTAGAAACACAAGCACATTCCTAGGTATTACTATACTGTTGGAGCTGGAAATACAAGCATATTGCTAGGTATTACTGTTGGAGCTAGAAACACAAGCACATTGCTAGGTATTACTGTAATGTTGGAACTGGAAACACAAGCATATTGCTAGGCATTAATGTACAGTTGGAGCTAGAAACACAAGCATATTGCTAGGTATTACTGCACTGTTGGACCTAGAAACACAAGCATATTGCTAGGTATTACTGTTGGAGCTAGAAACACAAGCATATTGCTAGGTATTACTGTACTGTTGGAGCTAGAAACACAAGCATATTGCTAGGTATTACTGTACTGTTGGAGCTAGAAATACAAGCATATTGCTAGGTATTACTGTTGGAGCTAGAAACACAAGCACATTGCTAGGTATTACTGTACTGTTGGAGCTGGAAATACAAGCATATTGCTAGGTATTACTGTTGGAGCTAGAAACACAAGCAAATTGCTAGGTATTACTGTACTGTTGGAACTGGAAACACAAGCATATTGCTAGGTATTAATGTACTGTTGGAGCTAAAAACACAAGCATATTGCTAGGTATTAATGTACTGTTGGAGCTAGAAACACAAGCATATTGCTAGGTATTAACGCACTGTTGGAGCTAGAAACACAAGCATATTGCTAGGTATTAACGTACTGTTGGAGCTAGAAACACAAGCATATTGCTAGGTATTACTGCACTGTTGGAGCTAGAAACACAAGCATATTGCTAGGTATTACTGTTGGAGCTAGAAACACAAGCATATTGCTAGGTATTACTGTTGGCTCTAGAAACACAAGCATATTGCTAGGTATTACTGTTGGAGCTAGAAACACAAGCACATTGCTCGGTATTACTGTACTGTTGGAGCTGGAAACACAAGCATATTGCTAGGCATTAATGTACTGTTGGAGCTAAAAACACAAGCATATTGCTAGGTATTACTGTACTGTTGGAGCTGGAAACAAGCATATTGCTAGGTATTACTGTACTGTTGGAGCTGGAAACAAGCATATTGCGAGGTATTACTGTTGGAGCTAGAAACACAAGCATATTGCTAGTATTACTGTTGGAGCTAGAAACACAAGCATATTGCTAGTATTACTGTTGGAGCTAAAAACACAAGCATATTGCTAGGAATTACTGTTGGAGCTAGAAACACAAGCACATTGCTAGGTATTA
This sequence comes from Salmo salar, assembly GCF_965601325.2. NCBI lineage: Eukaryota > Metazoa > Chordata > Actinopteri > Salmoniformes > Salmonidae > Salmo > Salmo salar. Next base: position 41,968,132 of record NC_138309.1, on the reverse strand, counting down.
CTGTACTGTTGGAACTGGAAACACAAGCATATTGCTAGGTATTAATGTACTGTTGGAGCTAAAAACACAAGCATATTGCTAGGTATTACTGTACTGTTGGAGCTGGAAACAAGCATATTGCTAGGTATTACTGTTGGAGCTAGAAACACAAGCATATTGCTAGGTATTACTGTTGGAGCTAGAAACACAAGCATATTGCTAGGTATTACTGTTGGAGCTAGAAACACAAGCATATTGCGAGGTATTACTGTTGTAGCTAGAAACACAAGCACATTGCTAGGTATTACTATACTGTTTGAGCTGGAAATACAAGCATATTGCTAGGTATTACTGTTGGAGCTAGAAACACAAGCACATTTCTAGGTATTACTATACTGTTGGAGCTGGAAATACAAGCATATTGCTAGGTATTACTGTTGGAGCTAGAAACACAAGCACATTGCTAGGTATTACTGTAATGTTGGAACTGGAAACACAAGCATATTGCTAGGTATTACTGCACTGTTGGACCTAGAAACACAAGCATATTGCTAGGTATTACTGTTGGAGCTAGAAACACAAGCATATTGCTAGGTATTACTGTACTGTTGGAGCTAGAAACACAAGCATATTGCGAGGTATTACTGTTGGAGCTAGAAACAAGAGCATATTGCTAGGCATTACTGTTGGAGCTAGAAACACAAGCATATTGCTAGGTATTACTGTACTGTTGGAGCTAGAAACACAAGCATATTGCTAGGTATTACTGTACTGTTGGAGCTAGAAACACAAGCATATTGCTAGGTATTACTGTACTGTTGGAGCAAGTAACACCAACATTTTGTTAGGTATTACTGTTGGAGCTAGAAACACAAGCATATTGCTTGTTATTACTGTACGGTCGGAGCTAGAAACACAAGCATAATGTTAGATATTACTGTTGGAGCTGGAAACACAAGCATACTGATTGGTATTACTGTTGGAGCTAGAAACACAAGCATTATGCTAGGTATAACTGTTGGAGCAAGAAACACAATCATATTGTTAGGTATTACTGTTGGATCTAGAAACACAAGCAACTGGTTAGGTATTAATGTACTGTTGGAGCTAGAAACAAAAGCATATCGCTAGGTATTACTGTTGGACCAAGAACAACAAGCATATTGCTTGGTATTGCTGCTGGAGCTAGAAACACAATCATATTGCTAGGTATTACTGGTGGAGCTAGAAACACAAGCACATTGCTAGGTATTACTGTAGTGTTGTAACTGGAAACACAAGCATATTGCTAGGTATTAATGTACTGTTGGAGCTAAAAACACAAGCACATTGCTAGGTATTACTATACTGTTGGAGCTGGAAATACAAGCATATTGCTAGGTATTACTGTTGGAGCTAGAAACACAAGCACATTGCTAGGTATTACTGTACTGTTGTAACTGGAAACACAAGCATATTGCTAGGTATTAATGTACTGTTGGAGCTAAAAACACAAGCATATTGCTAGGTATTAATGTACTGTTGGAGCTAGAAACACAAGCATATTGCTAGGTATTACTGTACTGTTGGAGCAAGTAACACCAACATTTTGTTAGGTATTACTGTTGGAGCTAGAAACACAAGCATATTGCTTGTTATTACTGTACGGTCGGAGCTAGAAACACAAGCATAATGTTAGATATTACTGTTGGAGCTGGAAACACAAGCATACTGATTGGTATTACTGTTGGAGCTAGAAACACAAGCATTATGCTAGGTATAACTGTTGGAGCAAGAAACACAATCATATTGTTAGGTATTACTGTTGGATCTAGAAACACAAGCAACTGGTTAGGTATTAATGTACTGTTGGAGCTAGAAACAAAAGCATATCGCTAGGTATTACTGTTGGACCAAGAACAACAAGCATATTGCTTGGTATTGCTGCTGGAGCTAGAAACACAATCATATTGCTAGGTATTACTGGTGGAGCTAGAAACACAAGCACATTGCTAGGTATTACTGTAGTGTTGTAACTGGAAACACAAGCATATTGCTAGGTATTAATGTACTGTTGGAGCTAAAAACACAAGCACATTGCTAGGTATTACTATACTGTTGGAGCTGGAAATACAAGCATATTGCTAGGTATTACTGTTGGAGCTAGAAACACAAGCACATTGCTAGGTATTACTGTACTGTTGTAACTGGAAACACAAGCATATTGCTAGGTATTAATGTACTGTTGGAGCTAAAAACACAAGCATATTGCTAGGTATTAATGTACTGTTGGAGCTAGAAACACAAGCATATTGCTAGGTATTAACGTACTGTTGGAGCTAGAAACACAAGCATATTGCTAGGTATTACTGTAGTGTTGGAGCAAGTAACACCAACATTTTGTTAGGTATTACTGTTGGAGCTAGAAACACAAGCATATTGCTTGTTATTACTGTACGGTCGGAGCTAGAAACACAAGCATAATGTTAGATATTACTGTTGGAGCTGGAAACACAAGCATACTGATTGGTATTACTGTTGGAGCTAGAAACACAAGCATTATGCTAGGTATAACTGTTGGAGCAAGAAACACAATCATATTGTTAGGTATTAAACACAAGCAACTGGTTAGGTATTAATGTACTGTTGGAGCTAGAAACAAAAGCATATCGCTAGGTATTACTGTTGGACCAAGAACAACAAGCATATTGCTTGGTATTGCTGCTGGAGCTAGAAACACAATCATATTGCTAGGTATTACTTGTGGAGCTAGAAACACAAGCACATTGCTAGGTATTACTGTAGTGTTGTAACTGGAAACACAAGCATATTGCTAGGTATTAATGTACTGTTGGAGCTAAAAACACAAGCACATTGCTAGGTATTACTATACTGTTGGAGCTGGAAATACAAGCATATTGCTAGGTATTACTGTTGGAGCTAGAAACACAAGCACATTGCTAGGTATTACTGTACTGTTGTAACTGGAAACACAAGCATATTGCTAGGTATTAATGTACTGTTGGAGCTAAAAACACAAGCATATTGCTAGGTATTAATGTACTGTTGGAGCTAGAAACACAAGCATATTGCTAGGTATTAACGTACTGTTGGAGCTAGAAACACAAGCATATTGCTAGGTATTACTGCACTGTTGGAGCTAGAAACACAAGCATATTGCTAGGTATTACTGTTGGAGCTAGAAACACAAGCATATTGCTAGGTATTACTGTTGGCTCTAGAAACACAAGCATATTGCTAGGTATTACTGTTGGAGCTAGAAACACAAGCACATTGCTCGGTATTACTGTACTGTTGGAGCTGGAAACACAAGCATATTGCTAGGTATTACTGTGCTGTTGGAGCGAGAAACACAAGCATATTGCTAGGTATTACTGTTGGAGCTAGAAACACAAGCATATTGCTAGGTATTACTGTACTGTTGGAGCTAGTAACATAAGCATATTGCGAGGTATTACTGTTGGAGCTAGAAACAAGAGCATATTGCTAGGCATTACTGTTGGAGCTAGAAACACAAGCATATTGCTAGGTATTACTGTACTGTTGGAGCTAGAAACACAAGCATATTGCTAGGTATTACTGTACTGTTGGAGCTAGAAACACAAGCATATTGCTAGGTATCACTGTACTGTTGGAGCAAGTAACACCAACATTTTGTTAGGTATTACTGTTGGAGCTAGAAACACAAGCATATTGCTTGTTATTACTGTACGGTCGGAGCTAGAAACACAAGCATAATGTTAGATATTACTGTTGGAGCTGGAAACACAAGCATACTGATTGGTATTACTGTTGGAGCTAGAAACACAAGCATTATGCTAGGTATAACTGTTGGAGCAAGAAACACAATCATATTGTTAGGTATTACTGTTGGATCTAGAAACACAAGCAACTGGTTAGGTATTAATGTACTGTTGGAGCTAGAAACAAAAGCATATCGCTAGGTATTACTGTTGGACCAAGAACAACAAGCATATTGCTTGGTATTGCTGCTGGAGCTAGAAACACAATCATATTGCTAGGTATTACTGTTGGAGCTAGAAACACAAGCACATTGCTAGGTATTACTGTAGTGTTGGAACTGGAAACACAAGCATATTGCTAGGTATTAATGTACTGTTGGAGCTAAAAACACAATCACATTGCTAGGTATTACTATACTGTTGGAGCTGGAAATACAAGCATATTGCTAGGTATTACTGTTGGAGCTAGAAACACAAGCACATTGCTAGGTATTACTGTACTGTTGTAACTGGAAACACAAGCATATTGCTAGGTATTAATGTACTGTTGGAGCTAAAAACACAAGCATATTGCTAGGTATTACTGTACTGTTGGAGCTGGAAACAAGCATATTGCTAGGTATTACTGTTGGAGCTAGAAACACAAGCATATTGCTAGGTATTACTGTTGGAGCTAGAAACACAAGCATATTGCTAGGTATTACTGTTGGAGCTAGAAACACAAGCATATTGCGAGGTATTACTGTTGTAGCTAGAAACACAAGCACATTGCTAGGTATTACTATACTGTTTGAGCTGGAAATACAAGCATATTGCTAGGTATTACTGTTGGAGCTAGAAACACAAGCACATTTCTAGGTATTACTATACTGTTGGAGCTGGAAATACAAGCATATTGCTAGGTATTACTGTTGGAGCTAGAAACACAAGCACATTGCTAGGTATTACTGTAATGTTGGAACTGGAAACACAAGCATAATGCTAGGCATTAATGTACTGTTGGAGCTAGAAACACAAGCATATTGCTAGGTATTACTGCACTGTTGGACCTAGAAACACAAGCATATTGCTAGGTATTACTGTTGGAGCTAGAAACACAAGCATATTGCTAGGTATTACTGTACTGTTGGAGCTAGAAACACAAGCATATTGCGAGGTATTACTGTTGGAGCTAGAAACAAGAGCATATTGCTAGGCATTACTGTTGGAGCTAGAAACACAAGCATATTGCTAGGTATTACTGTACTGTTGGAGCTAGAAACACAAGCATATTGCTAGGTATTACTGTACTGTTGGAGCTAGAAACACAAGCATATTGCTAGGTATTACTGTACTGTTGGAGCAAGTAACACCAACATTTTGTTAGGTATTACTGTTGGAGCTAGAAACACAAGCATATTGCTTGTTATTACTGTACGGTCGGAGCTAGAAACACAAGCATAATGTTAGATATTACTGTTGGAGCTGGAAACACAAGCATACTGATTGGTATTACTGTTGGAGCTAGAAACACAAGCATTATGATAGGTATAACTGTTGGAGCAAGAAACACAATCATATTGTTAGGTATTACTGTTGGATCTAGAAACACAAGCAACTGGTTAGGTATTAATGTACTGTTGGAGCTAGAAACAAAAGCATATCGCTAGGTATTACTGTTGGACCAAGAACAACAAGCATATTGCTTGGTATTGCTGCTGGAGCTAGAAACACAATCATATTGCTAGGTATTACTGGTGGAGCTAGAAACACAAGCACATTGCTAGGTATTACTGTAGTGTTGTAACTGGAAACACAAGCATATTGCTAGGTATTAATGTACTGTTGGAGCTAAAAACACAAGCACATTGCTAGGTATTACTATACTGTTGGAGCTGGAAATACAAGCATATTGCTAGGTATTACTGTTGGAGCTAGAAACACAAGCACATTGCTAGGTATTACTGTACTGTTGTAACTGGAAACACAAGCATATTGCTAGGTATTAATGTACTGTTGGAGCTAAAAACACAAGCATATTGCTAGGTATTAATGTACTGTTGGAGCTAGAAACACAAGCATATTGCTAGGTATTAACGTACTGTTGGAGCTAGAAACACAAGCATATTGCTAGGTATTACTGCACTGTTGGAGCTAGAAACACAAGCATATTGCTAGGTATTACTGTTGGAGCTAGAAACACAAGCATATTGCTAGGTATTACTGTTGGCTCTAGAAACACAAGCATATTGCTAGGTATTACTGTTGGAGCTAGAAACACAAGCACATTGCTCGGTATTACTGTACTGTTGGAGCTGGAAACACAAGCATATTGCTAGGCATTAATGTACTGTTGGAGCTAAAAACACAAGCATATTGCTAGGTATTACTGTACTGTTGGAGCTGGAAACAAGCATATTGCTAGGTATTACTGTACTGTTGGAGCTGGAAACAAGCATATTGCGAGGTATTACTGTTGGAGCTAGAAACACAAGCATATTGCTAGTATTACTGTTGGAGCTAGAAACACAAGCATATTGCTAGTATTACTGTTGGAGCTAAAAACACAAGCATATTGCTAGGAATTACTGTTGGAGCTAGAAACACAAGCACATTGCTAGGTATTACTGTACTGTTGGAACTGGAAACACAAGCATATTGCTAGGTATTACTGTTGGAGCTAGAAACACAAGCACATTTCTAGGTATTACTATACTGTTGGAGCTGGAAATACAAGCATATTGCTAGGTATTACTGTTGGAGCTAGAAACACAAGCATATTGCTAGGTATTACTGTTGGAGCTAGAAACACAAGCATATTGCGAGGTATTACTGTTGTAGCTAGAAACACAAGCACATTGCTAGGTATTACTATACTGTTTGAGCTGGAAATACAAGCATATTGCTAGGTATTACTGTTGGAGCTAGAAACACAAGCACATTTCTAGGTATTACTATACTGTTGGAGCTGGAAATACAAGCATATTGCTAGGTATTACTGTTGGAGCTAGAAACACAAGCACATTGCTAGGTATTACTGTAATGTTGGAACTGGAAACACAAGCATATTGCTAGGTATTACTGCACTGTTGGACCTAGAAACACAAGCATATTGCTAGGTATTACTGTTGGAGCTAGAAACACAAGCATATTGCTAGGTATTACTGTACTGTTGGAGCTAGAAACACAAGCATATTGCGAGGTATTACTGTTGGAGCTAGAAACAAGAGCATATTGCTAGGCATTACTGTTGGAGCTAGAAACACAAGCATATTGCTAGGTATTACTGTACTGTTGGAGCTAGAAACACAAGCATATTGCTAGGTATTACTGTACTGTTGGAGCTAGAAACACAAGCATATTGCTAGGTATTACTGTACTGTTGGAGCAAGTAACACCAACATTTTGTTAGGTATTACTGTTGGAGCTAGAAACACAAGCATATTGCTTGTTATTACTGTACGGTCGGAGCTAGAAACACAAGCATAATGTTAGATATTACTGTTGGAGCTGGAAACACAAGCATACTGATTGGTATTACTGTTGGAGCTAGAAACACAAGCATTATGCTAGGTATAACTGTTGGAGCAAGAAACACAATCATATTGTTAGGTATTACTGTTGGATCTAGAAACACAAGCAACTGGTTAGGTATTAATGTACTGTTGGAGCTAGAAACAAAAGCATATCGCTAGGTATTACTGTTGGACCAAGAACAACAAGCATATTGCTTGGTATTGCTGCTGGAGCTAGAAACACAATCATATTGCTAGGTATTACTGGTGGAGCTAGAAACACAAGCACATTGCTAGGTATTACTGTAGTGTTGTAACTGGAAACACAAGCATATTGCTAGGTATTAATGTACTGTTGGAGCTAAAAACACAAGCACATTGCTAGGTATTACTATACTGTTGGAGCTGGAAATACAAGCATATTGCTAGGTATTACTGTTGGAGCTAGAAACACAAGCACATTGCTAGGTATTACTGTACTGTTGTAACTGGAAACACAAGCATATTGCTAGGTATTAATGTACTGTTGGAGCTAAAAACACAAGCATATTGCTAGGTATTAATGTACTGTTGGAGCTAGAAACACAAGCATATTGCTAGGTATTAACGTACTGTTGGAGCTAGAAACACAAGCATATTGCTAGGTATTACTGCACTGTTGGAGCTAGAAACACAAGCATATTGCTAGGTATTACTGTTGGAGCTAGAAACACAAGCATATTGCTAGGTATTACTGTTGGCTCTAGAAACACAAGCATATTGCTAGGTATTACTGTACTGTTGGAGCTGGAAACACAAGCATATTGCTAGGCATTAATGTACTGTTGGAGCTAAAAACACAAGCATATTGCTAGGTATTACTGTACTGTTGGAGCTGGAAACAAGCATATTGCTAGGTATTACTGTACTGTTGGAGCTGGAAACAAGCATATTGCGAGGTATTACTGTTGGAGCTAGAAACACAAGCATATTGCTAGTATTACTGTTGGAGCTAGAAACACAAGCATATTGCTAGTATTACTGTTGGAGCTAAAAACACAAGCATATTGCTAGGAATTACTGTTGGAGCTAGAAACACAAGCACATTGCTAGGTATTACTGTACTGTTGGAACTGGAAACACAAGCATATTGCTAGGTATTAATGTACTGTTGGAGCTAAAAACACAAGCATATTGCTAGGTATTACTGTACTGTTGGAGCTGGAAACAAGCATATTGCTAGGTATTACTGTTGGAGCTAGAAACACAAGCATATTGCTAGGTATTACTGTTGGAGCTAGAAACACAAGCATATTGCTAGGTATTACTGTTGGAGCTAGAAACACAAGCATATTGCGAGGTATTACTGTTGTAGCTAGAAACACAAGCACATTGCTAGGTATTACTATACTGTTTGAGCTGGAAATACAAGCATATTGCTAGGTATTACTGTTGGAGCTAGAAACACAAGCACATTTCTAGGTATTACTATACTGTTGGAGCTGGAAATACAAGCATATTGCTAGGTATTACTGTTGGAGCTAGAAACACAAGCACATTGCTAGGTATTACTGTAATGTTGGAACTGGAAACACAAGCATATTGCTAGGCATTAATGTACTGTTGGAGCTAGAAACACAAGCATATTGCTAGGTATTACTGTTGGAGCTAGAAACACAAGCATATTGCTAGGTATTACTGTTGGCTCTAGAAACACAAGCATATTGCTAGGTATTACTGTTGGAGCTAGAAACACAAGCACATTGCTCGGTATTACTGTACTGTTGGAGCTGGAAACACAAGCATATTGCTAGGCATTAATGTACTGTTGGAGCTAAAAACACAAGCATATTGCTAGGTATTACTGTACTGTTGGAGCTGGAAACAAGCATATTGCTAGGTATTACTGTACTGTTGGAGCTGGAAACAAGCATATTGCGAGGTATTACTGTTGGAGCTAGAAACACAAGCATATTGCTAGTATTACTGTTGGAGCTAGAAACACAAGCATATTGCTAGTATTACTGTTGGAGCTAAAAACACAAGCATATTGCTAGGAATTACTGTTGGAGCTAGAAACACAAGCACATTGCTAGGTATTACTGTACTGTTGGAACTGGAAACACAAGCATATTGCTAGGTATTACTGCACTGTTGGAGCTAGAAACACAAGCATATTGCTAGGTATTACTGTTGGAGCTAGAAACACAAGCATATTGCTAGGTATTACTGTTGGCTCTAGAAACACAAGCATATTGCTAGGTATTACTGTTGGAGCTAGAAACACAAGCACATTGCTCGGTATTACTGTACTGTTGGAGCTGGAAACACAAGCATATTGCTAGGCATTAATGTACTGTTGGAGCTAAAAACACAAGCATATTGCTAGGTATTACTGTACTGTTGGAGCTGGAAACAAGCATATTGCTAGGTATTACTGTACTGTTGGAGCTGGAAACAAGCATATTGCGAGGTATTACTGTTGGAGCTAGAAACACAAGCATATTGCTAGTATTACTGTTGGAGCTAGAAACACAAGCATATTGCTAGTATTACTGTTGGAGCTAAAAACACAAGCATATTGCTAGGAATTACTGTTGGAGCTAGAAACACAAGCACCTTGCTAGGTATTACTGTACTGTTGGAACTGGAAACACAAGCATATTGCTAGGTATTAATGTACTGTTGGAGCTAAAAACACAAGCATATTGCTAGGTATTACTGTACTGTTGGAGCTGGAAACAAGAATATTGCTAGGTATTACTGTTGGAGCTAGAAACACAAGCATATTGCTAGGTATTACTGTTGGAGCTAGAAACACAAGCATATTGCTAGGTATTACTGTTGGAGCTAGAAACACAAGCATATTGCGAGGTATTACTGTTGTAGCTAGAAACACAAGCACATTGCTAGGTATTACTATACTGTTTGAGCTGGAAATACAAGCATATTGCTAGGTATTACTGTTGGAGCTAGAAACACAAGCATATTGCTAGGTATTACTGTTGGCTCTAGAAACACAAGCATATTGCTAGGTATTACTGTACTGTTGGAGCTGGAAACACAAGCATATTGCTAGGCATTAATGTACTGTTGGAGCTAAAAACACAAGCATATTGCTAGGTATTACTGTACTGTTGGAGCTGGAAACAAGCATATTGCTAGGTATTACTGTACTGTTGGAGCTGGAAACAAGCATATTGCGAGGTATTACTGTTGGAGCTAGAAACACAAGCATATTGCTAGTATTACTGTTGGAGCTAGAAACACAAGCATATTGCTAGTATTACTGTTGGAGCTAAAAACACAAGCATATTGCTAGGAATTACTGTTGGAGCTAGAAACACAAGCACATTGCTAGGTATTACTGTACTGTTGGAACTGGAAACACAAGCATATTGCTAGGTATTAATGTACTGTTGGAGCTAAAAACACAAGCATATTGCTAGGTATTACTGTACTGTTGGAGCTGGAAACAAGCATATTGCTAGGTATTACTGTTGGAGCTAGAAACACAAGCATATTGCTAGGTATTACTGTTGGAGCTAGAAACACAAGCATATTGCTAGGTATTACTGTTGGAGCTAGAAACACAAGCATATTGCGAGGTATTACTGTTGTAGCTAGAAACACAAGCACATTGCTAGGTATTACTATACTGTTTGAGCTGGAAATACAAGCATATTGCTAGGTATTACTGTTGGAGCTAGAAACACAAGCACATTTCTAGGTATTACTATACTGTTGGAGCTGGAAATACAAGCATATTGCTAGGTATTACTGTTGGAGCTAGAAACACAAGCACATTGCTAGGTATTACTGTAATGTTGGAACTGGAAACACAAGCATATTGCTAGGCATTAATGTACTGTTGGAGCTAGAAACACAAGCATATTGCTAGGTATTACTGTTGGAGCTAGAAACACAAGCATATTGCTAGGTATTACTGTTGGCTCTAGAAACACAAGCATATTGCTAGGTATTACTGTTGGAGCTAGAAACACAAGCACATTGCTCGGTATTACTGTACTGTTGGAGCTGGAAACACAAGCATATTGCTAGGCATTAATGTACTGTTGGAGCTAAAAACACAAGCATATTGCTAGGTATTACTGTACTGTTGGAGCTGGAAACAAGCATATTGCTAGGTATTACTGTACTGTTGGAGCTGGAAACAAGCATATTGCGAGGTATTACTGTTGGAGCTAGAAACACAAGCATATTGCTAGTATTACTGTTGGAGCTAGAAACACAAGCATATTGCTAGTATTACTGTTGGAGCTAAAAACACAAGCATATTGCTAGGAATTACTGTTGGAGCTAGAAACACAAGCACATTGCTAGGTATTACTGTACTGTTGGAACTGGAAACACAAGCATATTGCTAGGTATTACTGCACTGTTGGAGCTAGAAACACAAGCATATTGCTAGGTATTACTGTTGGAGCTAGAAACACAAGCATATTGCTAGGTATTACTGTTGGCTCTAGAAACACAAGCATATTGCTAGGTATTACTGTTGGAGCTAGAAACACAAGCACATTGCTCGGTATTACTGTACTGTTGGAGCTGGAAACACAAGCATATTGCTAGGCATTAATGTACTGTTGGAGCTAAAAACACAAGCATATTGCTAGGTATTACTGTACTGTTGGAGCTGGAAACAAGCATATTGCTAGGTATTACTGTACTGTTGGAGCTGGAAACAAGCATATTGCGAGGTATTACTGTTGGAGCTAGAAACACAAGCATATTGCTAGTATTACTGTTGGAGCTAGAAACACAAGCATATTGCTAGTATTACTGTTGGAGCTAAAAACACAAGCATATTGCTAGGAATTACTGTTGGAGCTAGAAACACAAGCACATTGCTAGGTATTACTGTACTGTTGGAACTGGAAACACAAGCATATTGCTAGGTATTAATGTACTGTTGGAGCTAAAAACACAAGCATATTGCTAGGTATTACTGTACTGTTGGAGCTGGAAACAAGAATATTGCTAGGTATTACTGTTGGAGCTAGAAACACAAGCATATTGCTAGGTATTACTGTTGGAGCTAGAAACACAAGCATATTGCTAGGTATTACTGTTGGAGCTAGAAACACAAGCATATTGCGAGGTATTACTGTTGTAGCTAGAAACACAAGCACATTGCTAGGTATTACTATACTGTTTGAGCTGGAAATACAAGCATATTGCTAGGTATTACTGTTGGAGCTAGAAACACAAGCACATTTCTAGGTATTACTATACTGTTGGAGCTGGAAATACAAGCATATTGCTAGGTATTACTGTTGGAGCTAGAAACACAAGCACATTGCTAGGTATTACTGTAATGTTGGAACTGGAAACACAAGCATATTGCTAGGTATTACTGCACTGTTGGACCTAGAAACACAAGCATATTGCTAGGTATTACTGTTGGAGCTAGAAACACAAGCATATTGCTAGATATTACTGTACTGTTGGAGCTAGAAACACAAGCATATTGCGAGGTATTACTGTTGGAGCTAGAAACAAGAGCATATTGCTAGGCATTACTGTTGGAGCTAGAAACACAAGCATATTGCTAGGTATTACTGTACTGTTGGAGCTAGAAACACAAGCATATTGCTAGGTATTACTGTACTGTTGGAGCTAGAAACACAAGCATATTGCTAGGTATTACTGTACTGTTGGAGCAAGTAACACCAACATTTTGTTAGGTATTACTGTTGGAGCTAGAAACACAAGCATATTGCTTGTTATTACTGTACGGTCGGAGCTAGAAACACAAGCATAATGTTAGATATTACTGTTGGAGCTGGAAACACAAGCATACTGATTGGTATTACTGTTGGATCTAGAAACACAAGCAACTGGTTAGGTATTAATGTACTGTTGGAGCTAGAAACAAAAGCATATCGCTAGGTATTACTGTTGGACCAAGAACAACAAGCATATTGCTTGGTATTGCTGCTGGAGCTAGAAACACAATCATATTGCTAGGTATTACTGGTGGAGCTAGAAACACAAGCACATTGCTAGGTATTACTGTAGTGTTGTAACTGGAAACACAAGCATATTGCTAGGTATTAATGTACTGTTGGAGCTAAAAACACAAGCACATTGCTAGGTATTACTATACTGTTGGAGCTGGAAATACAAGCATATTGCTAGGTATTACTGTTGGAGCTAGAAACACAAGCACATTGCTAGGTATTACTGTACTGTTGTAACTGGAAACACAAGCATATTGCTAGGTATTAATGTACTGTTGGAGCTAAAAACACAAGCATATTGCTAGGTATTAATGTACTGTTGGAGCTAGAAACACAAGCACATTGCTAGGTATTACTGTAATGTTGGAACTGGAAACACAAGCATATTGCTAGGCATTAATGTACTGTTGGAGCTAGAAACACAAGCATATTGCTAGGTATTACTGTTGGAGCTAGAAACACAAGCATATTGCTAGGTATTACTGTACTGTTGGAGCTAGAAACACAAGCATATTGCGAGGTATTACTGTTGGAGCTAGAAACAAGAGCATATTGCTAGGCATTACTGTTGGAGCTAGAAACACAAGCATATTGCTAGGTATTACTGTACTGTTGGAGCTAGAAACACAAGCATATTGCTAGGTATTACTGTACTGTTGGAGCTAGAAACACAAGCATATTGCTAGGTATTACTGTACTGTTGGAGCTAGAAACACAAGCATATTGCTAGGTATTACTGTACTGTTGGAGCAAGTAACACCAACATTTTGTTAGGTATTACTGTTGGAGCTAGAAACACAAGCATATTGCTTGTTATTACTGTACGGTCGGAGCTAGAAACACAAGCATAATGTTAGATATTACTGTTGGAGCTGGAAACACAAGCATACTGATTGGTATTACTGTTGGAGCTAGAAACACAAGCATTATGCTAGGTATAACTGTTGGAGCAAGAAACACAATCATATTGTTAGGTATTACTGTTGGATCTAGAAACACAAGCAACTGGTTAGGTATTAATGTACTGTTGGAGCTAGAAACAAAAGCATATCGCTAGGTATTACTGTTGGACCAAGAACAACAAGCATATTGCTTGGTATTGCTGCTGGAGCTAGAAACACAATCATATTGCTAGGTATTACTGGTGGAGCTAGAAACACAAGCACATTGCTAGGTATTACTGTAGTGTTGTAACTGGAAACACAAGCATATTGCTAGGTATTAATGTACTGTTGGAGCTAAAAACACAATCACATTGCTAGGTATTACTATACTGTTGGAGCTGGAAATACAAGCATATGCTAGGTATTACTGTTGGAGCTAGAAACACAAGCACATTGCTAGGTATTACTGTACTGTTGTAACTGGAAACACAAGCATATTGCTAGGTATTAATGTACTGTTGGAGCTAAAAACACAAGCATATTGCTAGGTATTAATGTACTGTTGGAGCTAGAAACACAAGCATATTGCTAGGTATTAACGTACTGTTGATGCTAGAAACACAAGCATATTGCTAGGTATTACTGCACTGTTGGAGCTAGAAACACAAGCATATTGCTAGGTATTACTGTTGGAGCTAGAAACACAAGCATATTGCTAGGTATTACTGTTGGCTCTAGAAACACAAGCATATTGCTAGGTATTACTGTTGGAGCTAGAAACACAAGCACATTGCTCGGTATTACTGTACTGTTGGAGCTGGAAACACAAGCATATTGCTAGGCATTAATGTACTGTTGGAGCTAAAAACACAAGCATATTGCTAGGTATTACTGTACTGTTGGAGCTGGAAACAAGCATATTGCTAGGTATTACTGTACTGTTGGAGCTGGAAACAAGCATATTGCGAGGTATTACTGTTGGAGCTAGAAACACAAGCATATTGCTAGTATTACTGTTGGAGCTAGAAACACAAGCATATTGCTAGTATTACTGTTGGAGCTAAAAACACAAGCATATTGCTAGGAATTACTGTTGGAGCTAGAAACACAAGCACATTGCTAGGTATTACTGTACTGTTGGAACTGGAAACACAAGCATATTGCTAGGTATTACTGTACTGTTGGAGCTGGAAACAAGCATATTGCTAGGTATTACTGTTGGAGCTAGAAACACAAGCATATTGCTAGGTATTACTGTTGGCTCTAGAAACACAAGCATATTGCTAGGTATTACTGTTGGAGCTAGAAACACAAGCACATTGCTCGGTATTACTGTACTGTTGGAGCTGGAAACACAAGCATATTGCTAGGCATTAATGTACTGTTGGAGCTAAAAACACAAGCATATTGCTAGGTATTACTGTACTGTTGGAGCTGGAAACAAGCATATTGCTAGGTATTACTGTACTGTTGGAGCTGGAAACAAGCATATTGCGAGGTATTACTGTTGGAGCTAGAAACACAAGCATATTGCTAGTATTACTGTTGGAGCTAGAAACACAAGCATAT
>NC_138309.1:41862500-41950000 GCF_965601325.2 Salmo salar | reverse complement strand
GAAGTGTCCTACCTCCTAAAGGAACAGCCTTACCTCCTAAAGGAACAGCCTTACCTCCTAAAGGAACAGCCTTACCTCCTAAAGGAACAGCCTTACCTCCTAAAGGAACAGCCTTACCTCCTCTGGTTAGGAGCTCTCTCCTAACCGGAGCTCTCTCCTAACCGGAGCTCTCTCCTAACCGGAGCTCTCTCCTAACCGGAGCTCTCTCTGTGATAAATGAAAAGGCAGGGAAAACACTCACATGGGACTGAACACAGGGGGGGGGGGGGGGGGTGTCTAAGCACGCACACACACATGTCTGGAACTAGCGACTCAAAGACGTAGGTTGACTGCTGGGTGGTGGTGACAAAGGCGGACGGACGGACGGGAGGAGGGCGTGATTTAATGAATGATAGACACGAGTGGAGTGTACATTTCCTGCTATACGTTGATATGAGTCTCAGGCTCAGCTGACTGGCTTAAGGCTTCCATATTTCTGATACGATCCCTGTCTGTCTGTCTGTCTGTCTGTCTGTCTGTCTGTCTGTCTGTCTGTCTGTCTGTCTGTCTGTCTGTCTGTCTGTCTGTCTGTCTGTCGCCGGCATCTGATCTGAAAGAGAGTCCCCCAGGGAGCATTGATCCAACGTAATGAGTTTTTGTGGAAAGGGCTCTCTCTCCCTC
This sequence comes from Salmo salar, assembly GCF_965601325.2. Classification (NCBI taxonomy): domain Eukaryota; kingdom Metazoa; phylum Chordata; class Actinopteri; order Salmoniformes; family Salmonidae; genus Salmo; species Salmo salar. Next base: position 41,949,340 of record NC_138309.1, on the reverse strand, counting down.
TATCTGTCTGTCTTTTACGCTCTTCCTCTCCCCTCTCTAGCTTTCTGTCTTTTATGCCCTTCTTCTCTCTCCTCTCTTGCTTTCTATCTTTTATGCCCTTCCTCTCTCTCTCATCTCCTTCTCTCCTCTCTTGCTGTCTGTCTTTTACTCTCCTTCTCTCTCCACCTCCCACCCAATGGACAGCCCACCTCCCACCATATGTATTATCAGGTTAGAGACACATCACTGTGGGATGCATCCTTTCAACCTTACAACCGTTCTTTCATTGAACTGGGTACAAGAAACGATTATGTTTTATAACAAGGCTATATAATTATAGCATTTCATCTTCATGCATGTTTTTTTTTTTAAACGACTCCTCATTTTCCCCCCAGAAAAAAAATGAAATCTATTTGGCTGAATATAATAACTAGCACAAAAATAAGTTGCCAAAAACATCGCTAGGAAAATACAATCACATTTTTATAATTGAACAGAAACGGCATTGTTCTCTATTGGTTAAATGGAAGCAAAAATAATGATTTTCTTCTCTGTGGCATCACAGCAGCAGCACGTCTCCAACGCGGTTAACCTATATCCCCCATCGCCCCAGTTCACCCTTAATAAACATTAGCTGATTCTAGATCAGCACTCCTCCTCTGAATCGCGCTATGAATAGAGCATTGTAAAGAGTCTCAGAACAAGAGAGCTGATCTAGGATCAGGTCCCCACTGTCCATGCTAAACTGCCATTACAATCGTATTAATTATGATAAAAGGTGAATAAATATATAATAACAACTGATTGCAGATCAGCGTTCCTACTCTGAGAACACCGGACCTGGGACCTCATTTAACACTAAATATCTGCGTGCGCCATTTCTTAAAATACTGCCTACGTCCAAAAATATTAAGATTTATAAACTTGGCGCACGACAGACATGCACGTGTTTCCCGTTCTAAATCAGACCTGTCGTAAACTCCGCGCTGTTGTGAACGAGCGTCATAATTCCGCCTGGAAAACTCCCATCATTTACATTTGTGACAATTACACCTTTATTTGTTCTAAAAGAAAGAGCCATGGCAAATTACAACAAATGTTCTCCGAGGTATAGCCAGACGGCAGAATGTTTTGCAGTGACTTTCACCGATTTCTAAACTTTCAACTATTTCTAAAAGAAAACTACCATGACAAATTGTTGTGAAGTTTGCAGAACATTTTATTTAACAATGTTTTGCATTTACTCCCCCCAAACCTAAATATGCTCCACAACTCACTGAAACATTGTCAAGGCATACTCCCTGTCTGTTCTTCCATTATGTTCTAAAGTAGCCAACATTTTACATTAAAAAAATTATTACAACTAACACTAAAAAACATGAAGAAATGTGATCAGTGTTATTTCCTGATACAATCTACACAGGTCCTTCTAAATCAGCCTGTTTGTATTGGCGGTAGTTTCGGCTTGCCTGGTGACATCACCAGGCGGTAAATTGGTTAATAGACCAATAAGAAAGAGAGTTCCAAACCTCTCTGCCAATAAGAAAGAGAGTTCCAAACCTTTCTGCCAATAACAGCTAGTTTTCCCCTCCCCACTCAGACCACTGCCAGACAGTTCTAGCAGTCTTGCTTTAGAAATATTATTTTGCTAAAAAGCTGTTTTTGTCTATTTTAATGGGAAACGATTATTTACTAAAAAATACTAGACTGTTGCCATGCAACAGTTGTACATGCATGGTACGTTAAGCACATTATCACTTTAAATAACTGTTTTATAAATAAATGCTTTTGCTGTAAACTGGTGTAGCACATTTTTTTTTACATACGCAGCATTTATAAATTTGGCGCCTGGTTTCAATCTAACCGACAATTTTAAACGCAGGTTAGCAACAATAATAACCTTTTCCAGCATACTAAAATGACCGAAGCATTATAAAAGGAGATTGATAACCATATCAACAAAAATACCACAGCTCAATGTCCATATCAAAACACAAGTAACAAATACAGTGCACTTGGAAAGCATTCAGACCCCTTCACTTTTTCCACATTTTTGTTACATTACAGCCTTATTCTAAAAGTGATTAAATAAATACAAATCCTCATCAATCTACACACAATACCGCATAATGACAAGTTAAAACAGGTTTTTAGAATTTCTGGCAAATTTATAAAAAATAAAAAACTGAAATACATTATTTAAATAAGTATTCAGACCCTTTGCTATGAGACTCCAAATTGAGCTCAAGTGCATCCTGTTTCCATTGATCATCCTTGAGATGTTTCTACAACTTGATTGGAGTCCACCTGTGGTCAATTCAATTGATTGTACATGATTTGGAAAAGCACAAACCTGTCTATTTAAGGTCCCACAGTTGACAGTGCATGTCAGAGCAAAAACCAAGCCATGAGGTCAAAGGAACTGTCCGTAGAGCTCCAAGACAGGATTGTGTCGAGGCACAGATCTGTGGAAGGGTACCAAAAACTGTCTGCAGCATTGAAGGTCCCCAAGAACACAGTGGCCTCCATCATTCATAAATGTAAGAAGTTTGGAATCACCAAGACTCTTCCTAGAGCTGGCCACCCGGCCAAACTGAGCAATTGGGGGAGAAGGGCCTTGGTCAGGGAGGTGACCAATAACCCGATGGTCACTTTGAAAGAGCTCTAGAGTTCCTCTGTGGAGATGGGAGAAACTTCCAGAAGGACAACCATCTCTGCAGCACTCCACCAATCAGGCCTTTATGGTAGAGTGGCCAGACGGAAGTCACTCCTCAGTAAAAATGCACATGACAGCCCGCTTGGAGTTTGCTAAAAGGCACCTAAAGGATTCTCAGACCATATGAAACAAGATTCTCTGGTCTGATGAGACCAAGATTGAACTCTTTGGCCTGAATGTTAAGCGTCACGTCTGGAGGAAACCTGGCACCTTCCCTACTGGGGAAGCATGATGGTGGCAGCATCATGCTGTGGGGATGTTTTTCAGCGATAGGGACTAGGAAACTAGTCCGGATCGAGGCAAAGCTGAACGGAGCAAAGTACAGAGAGATCTTTGATGAGGTCATGAGCGCTCTGGAGCAGGTTCTCAGACTGGGGCAACGGTTCACCTTCCAACAGGACAACGACCCTAAGCACACAGCCAAGACAACGCAGGAGTGGCTTTGGAACAAGTCTCTGAATGTCCATCTCTGGAGAGACCTGAAAATAGCTGTGCAGTGACGCTTCTCATCCAACCTGACAGAGCTTTAGAGGATCTGCAGAGAAGAATGGGAGAAACTCCCCAAATACAGGTGTGCCAAGCTTGTAACATCATACCCAATAAGACTCGATGCTGTAATCGCTGCCAAAGGTGCTTCAACAAAGTACTGAGTAAAGGGTCTGAATACTTATGTAAATGTTATATTTTGTTTTTGCTTTGTCATTTTGGGGTATTGTGTGTAGATTGATGAGGGGGGAAAAACAATCGAATCTATTTTAGAATAAGGCTGTTACATAACAATATTTGGAAAAAGTGAAGGGGTCAGAACATAAGACGTTGGCCTTAATTGACCAAAACATTATAAAAGTCGATTTAAGGCAAAAGGCAGTAAATATCTAATAATATTTTAAAAAGGGGAAAATAAGAAGATTGTCAAAACAATATGAAGACCTTAGATGAACCTCAGGGCATTGTAGCCTGGCAAAGACCACTGGGCTGTGTGTGTGTGTGTGTGTGTGTGTGTGTGTGTGTGTGTGTGTGTGTGTGTGTGTGTGTGTGTTTCTAGAAAAAAAACTGAACAATTAGGATATTAGAGGAAACAGACTCTTCCTCCATCCACCACACAGAGAGGTTGTATCCCAAATGGCATCCTATTCACCCATTTGGGCACCATTCAAAAGTAACGAACTCCATAGGGAATAGGGTGCCATTTGGGCTCGAGTCAAAAGCAGTGCACTATATAGGGAATAGGGTGCCATTTGGGACGCACGCTGAATGATAATGGTAATCCAAGCCAGCATACAGGACATGTTCAGCTATTGAATTTGAGATGATGGCATTAACACCATAAAATGGTGTAAGATGTCAACTAAAGGGCAGAAGGAGACGATCAAACAGGACATGATGTTACTGTGTGTTCATGTATCAGCAACAGGTTGAATTTAGTTGAGTTGCCACATCATTTCTACTACGTTTATTTATTTATTTAGTTGTTTATTTTATAATTTCTTAAGATCTAAAATGTATAGATCAACACGTTTTGTTCTTTATCGTGATTCAACACGCTCCTGCAAAGTTCACGTGTTCAGCAGAAAGCACTTCAAAAACGGTTGTGTTTAATCACCACAGATGGAAACCACTGGCCTATCTTTGACTTCCCCACAGATGGAAACCACTGGCCTATCTTTGACTTCCCCACAGATGGAAACCACTGGCCTATCTTTGACTTCGCCACAGATGGAAACCACTGGCCTATCTTTGACTTCGCCACAGATGGAAACCACTGGCCTATCTTTGACTTCCCCACAGATGGAAACCACTGGCCTATCTTTGACTTCCCCACAGATGGAAACCACTGGCCTATCTTTGACTTCCCCACAGATGAAAACCACTGGCTTCGCCATCTATTGTTATCTCCAAAGTTGAGCATTTTTCCATAGATTGCGTCCGTGAATCCGCCATAAATAGAGTTAGAAAGTATAAAATGAAGCTACATTGTATTGGACATGGTGTAACCTTTAGTAAGTATGATTGGGGAACTATTTCATGCTGGGAAGATTCGTACATGAGACCGTACAGCAAAGTCAAGTCAGCCCGTGGTCATGGTTCTCACGGGGGAAGTCAAATGATAGGCTACAATGACTTTGCTCATGATCATGCACGCCGCCAACTACATGTACTGTAACTACACTTTTCTTGAATTTTTCTTTTGCGGGTGTCTTTTCACTATCTGGATAGACACTTGTGGTTTCTGGCTAACGTTACACCAGTCTGCATTTTCCATGTGAAAGCTATGATCCCTTTTTTGATGGAGATGGAGACGGAGGGGAGGAGAAGAAAGGAAACAAGATTAAAGAAGGATTTTTTTTACATTGGTTGTGTTTGTGTGCCATTCAGAGGGTGAATGGACAAGACAAAAGATTTAAGTGTCTTTAAATGGGGTATGGTACTAGGTGCCAGGCACACGGGTTTGTGTCAATAACTGCAATGCTGCTGGGTTTTTCATGTTCAACAGTTTCCCGTGTGTATCAAGAACGGTCCACCATCCAAAGGACATTCAGCCAACTGGTCACAACTCTAGGAATAATTGGAGTCAACATGGGCCAGTATCCCTATGGAATTATTTTTGACACATTGTAGAGTCCATAAGCAATCATAAACAATGGTAAGTGTTGAAATCCTCTTTCTTGTGCTTTTTGAGGTAGAACGACCCAGCCGTTAAATTCCACAATCACCTAAAGGAACGATACGTCCAAACCTTCCATCGCAAAGCCCTAACCTTCTAGGAGATTAACCTAGAGAAGAGTCCCCTCAGCCAACTGGTTCTGGGACTCTGTTCATAAACAGACACCACAAAGCCCCTGTTTCTAACAACAGAAAGGATTTCAGACCAATCTGCGATGGTGGGGGTCAAAAATCCTCTTTCCTCTTTTTTTGGTCAATTTTTTAGGTGGAACGACCCAGCAGCAATTTCAAAAGACCTGCTTTTTAGTCACCTTTACACAGTGGGAAGGATTAACACACTCTTTGTTTGAGTGTTTATAGTTTTAAAGATTTTTGTATTAGTTGTTCAGTTCGAAAAGTGAAGCTCCCTTTAGCCATGACTCTCTCTAAAGCACTTCCACACTATGGCAGTTTTTAGCATAAAGCTAAAGAGGAGAAGAAAAGGATGTAGTTGTTATTGTAGGTTAAAGGAATACTTCAGGATTTTGGCAATGAACTAGCATTAGCGAAATGACTGGAAGTCTATGGGTATCTGCTAGCAGGAAGTCTATGGGTATCTGCGAGCAGGAAGTCTATGGGTATCTGCTAGCAGGAAGTCTATGGGTATCTGCTAGCAGGAAGTCTATGGGTATCTGCTAGCAGGAGGTCTATGGGTATCTGCTAGCAGGAGGTCTATGGGTATCTGCTAGCAGGAAGTCTATGGTATTCAACCACTTTGTTATGGGAAGCCTAAACAGTTCAGGAGTAAAAATGTGCTTAACAAGTCACATAACATGTTGCATAGACCCACTCTGTGTACAATATTCTACAACGGGTTGGTCACAACAAGCATTGTGATTGCTTAAAAGAGAGAAAGAGAGAAAGAGAAAGGGAGAGACAGACAGACAGACAGAGAAAGAGAGAGAGCGAGACACAGACCCACAAAGAATTTGAAAACAAATCCAATTTTGATAAACTCCCATATCTATTGGGTGAAAAACCACAGTGTGCCATCACAGCAGCAAAACATTTTCACTTTTGTTAATTATATATTTCACTTGCTTTGGCAATGTAAACATATGTATCCCATGCCAATAAAGCTCTTAAATTGAATTGAGACAGAGAAGGACAGACAGAGACAGGTAGAGACAGACAGAGAGCTAGACAGACCAAGAGAGCAAGAGCGAGAGATAGAGAGACAGACAGACAGATACAGATAGAGAGACAGACAGACAGAGCAAGAGCGAGGAATAGATAGAGAGACAGACAGAGAAAGAGCGAGGGATAGATAGAGAGACAGACAGACAGAGAGAGACAGAGAGATAGAGACAGAGAGAGAGACAGACAGAGAGACAGACACAGATAGAGACAGACAGAGACAGACAGACAGAGACAGATAGCAAGAGACAGAGACAGATAGATAGAGAGAGACATACACAGATAGAGACATACACAGATAGAGAGACATACACAGATATAGAGACAGATAGAGAGACAGATAAACAGAGAAGTATAGAGAGAGACAGAGACAGACAGACAGACAGATAGATAGAGAGACAGAGACAGACAGAAACAGAGACAGTGAGCGACAGACAGAGACAGACAGAAACAGAGACAGTGAGAGACAGACAGATAGAGACAGACAGACAGATAGAGACAGAGACACAGACAGAGAGACAGACAGAGAGAGAACAATAATTATTGGAAAAACGACACTCTACAACCCAAAAAGGCCTGTGGATCTGATGGTATTTTAAATGAAGCGATCAAGTATACAGAGCACAAATTCAACACTATCCTCACAGCAGGTTATTTTCCCCGATATTTGGAACCAAGGAATGATGACACCAATCTATAAAAATGGAGACCAAATTGGACCCAAATAATTACAGAGGAATTTGCATTAACAGAAACTTGTGGACAATTCTCTGCAGTATCATAAACAGCACACTACGTCATTCCCTTGACGAACTCAACGTTCTGAGCAGAAGCCAGATTATCTCACATTTCCACCCGCCACACTCTAATTGACAAACAAGTAAACCAAAACAAAATAATAAAAAATAAAAAAATCTACTCCTGTTTTGTAGACTTCAAGAAAGCATTTGATTCAATTTGGCACAAAGGTCTTTTTATAGACTAATAGAAAGTGGTATTGGAGGGAAAACATATGATGTTATTAAATCAATATAAACTAAAAATGAATGTGTGGTTAAAATTGGCAACAAACCAACAGACTTCTTCTCTCAGGGACGGGGAGTGAAACAGGGCTGTCCAATAAGTCCAACACTATTTAACATCTACATTAATGAATTGGCAAAAAACATTAAATAATCGGCAGCACCTGGTATCACCCTAAACAACACTGAAATCAAGTGTCTGCTGTACACAAATTACCTGGTGTTACTGTCTCCCACTAAGGAGGGTCTGCTGTAGACAGATGACCTGGTGCTGTTGTCTCCCACTAAGGAGGGTCTGCTGTAGACAGATGACCTGGTGCTGTTGTCTCCCACTAAGGTGGGTCTGCTGTAGACAGACGACCTGGTGCTGCTGTCTCCCACTAAGGAGGGTCTGCTGTAGACAGATGACCTGGTGCTGCTGTCTCCCACTAAGGAGGGTCTGCTGTAGACAGATGACCTGGTGCTGCTGTCTCCCACTAAGGAGGGTCTGCTGTAGACAGATGACCTGGTGCTGCTGTCTCCCACTAAGGAGGGTCTGCTGTAGACAGATGACCTGGTGCTGCTGTCTCCCACTAAGGAGGAGTTACAGCAGCACATAGATCATCTCTACGGGTTCTGTCTGGGCTCTGACCGTTAACCACAGGTTCTGTCAGACCTGGGCTCTGACCGTTAACCACAGGTTCTGTCAGACCTGGGCTCTGACCGTTAACCACAGGTTCTGTCAGACCTGGGCTCTGACCGTTAACCACAGGTTCTGTCAGACCTGGGCTCTGACCGTTAACCACAGGTTCTGTCAGACCTGGACTCTGACCGTTAACCACAGGTTCTGTCAGACCTGGGCTCTGACCGTTAATCACAGGTTCTGTCAGACCTGGGCTCTGACCGTTAATCACAGGTTCTGTTAGACCTGGGCTCTGACCGTTAACCTAAAGGAAAAAAATGACTATAATTATATTCCAAAAGAGGTCCAGAAATCAGGACGACAAATATAAATTCTATTTGGACACAGTTCTATTGGAACACACCAATAATAACACGTATCTAGGACTAAATATCAGCAACACAGGAAGCGTTCACATGTGAACGAGCTGAGAGACAAAAAGAGCATTCAATACTATTAAAAGGAACATTAAAATATAAATTCCAATTAGAATCTGGCTCAACATTTTCCAGTCAGTTCTAGAACCAATTCCTTTATATGGGGAGTAAAGCACGGGGTCCAATAATGAATTTACCAAATGGGACAAACATCCAATTGAAATACTGCATGCAGAGTTTTTCAACACTGTATTGCAAGTACAAAGAAGAACTCTAAATAACGCCTGTAGAGCAGAACTGGGCCAATACCACCTCCTCATTCAAATAGAAGAAAGATTTTACAACCATCTTCATCACACTTCATCACACAGCTCTACAATGTCAAGAGATGAAACAAGAGAAGAGTTCCCTCAGCCAGCTGGTTCTGAGGTTCAGTTCACTAACCCAAACCAACCCCATAGAGACTCAGGACAGCACTCAGCCAGCTGGTTCTGAGGTTCAGTTCACTAACCCAAACCAACCCAGTAGAGCCTCAGGACAGCACTCAGCCAGCTGGTTCTGAGGCTCAGTTCACTAACCCAAACCAACCCCATAGAGACTCAGGACAGCACTCAGCCAGCTGGTTCTGAGGCTCAGTTCACTAACCCAAACCAACCCCATAGAGACTCAGGACAGCACTCAGCCAGCAGGTTCTGAGGCTCAGTTCACTAACCCAAACCAACCCCATAGAGACTCAGGACAGCACTCAGCCAGCTGGTTCTGAGGTTCAGTTCACTAACCCAAACCAACCCCATAGAGACTCAGGACAGCACTCAGCCAGCTGGTTCTGAGGTTCAGTTCACTAACCCAAACCAACCCCATAGAGACTCAGGACAGCACTCAGCCAGCTGGTTCTGAGGTTCAGTTCACTAACCCAAACCAACCCCATAGAGACTCAGGACAGCACTCAGCCAGCAGGTTCTGAGGCTCAGTTCACTAACCCAAACCAACCCCATAGAGACTCAGAACATCTGGCCCAACCAAATCATCACAAAACAAAAAGGAAAAATATATCACCTATTGGAAAGACACCACAAGGGAGAGAGAGAGGGAGACAGAGTCTTATCCCTGTATTGTGTGAAAGTTAGGGGGGGTGTGTGTGTGTGTGTGTGTGTGTGTGTGTGTGTGTGTGTGTGTGTGTGTGTGTGTGTGTGTGTGTGTGTGTGTGTGTGTGTTTTAACAGCCTGTCTGCTGCTACAGCTGCTGATACCACTGGATGCTACAATAGAATATAAGGTAAAAGAAGACATGAAATCCTCAAGACTCTCTCTCTCTCTCTCTCTCTCTAGTTAATGGTAATACCCTCTTAATAACACTTCATCAAATGTATGTTAGATGAGAAGCTAGGTTGTCAGACAGCATGTACGGATCAGATTCTCAACACGAGGTGAGACAGTAAAATAGCTATACAGACACCCATTCCCTATGTAATACACTATCTTTGACCAATACCCCTAAGGACCCTGGTTAGTCTTGGTCAGAACTGTAGGGAATAAGGTGCCATTTAGGATTCTGCCCTGGCCAAGGCACCATGCCAGTCTAGCACAGGAACCATGTGATCCAGATGGCTATGACAGATATTACTGTGTAGTAAACAACCACACACACACACACACAGAGAGACAGACAGAGAGAGACAGAGAGAGAGAGAGAGAGACAGAGAGAGACACAGAGAGACACAGAGAGAGAGAGACAGAGAGAGAGAGAGAGAATGTATAATTCAAATAGTATAGTTAATATGGCTACTGTTCAGTTGCAACGCAATACCAAACCCTGGTGCCTTAACAATTTGGTTTATGTGCCAGACAAGTAGCAGGGTGACACAACCACCCCCTTTTATCTTGTTCTCTCTCTCTGTCCCCCTTTACCTTGTTCTCTCGCCCCCTGTGTGTGTCTCTCTCTCTCTCTCTCTCTCTCTCTCTCTCTCTCTCTCTCTCTCTCTCTCTCTCTCTCTCTCCCATTTATCTTGCTCTCTCTGTCCCCCATATCTTGTTCTCTCCCCTTTATCTTGTTCTCTCTCTCCCCGTATTATTGTTCTCTCTCCCCCCTATTTATCTTGTTCTCTCTCTCTCCCCCATTTAGTGTAGTCTGGCCCAGGAGTGTGAAGGTGAACGGAAAGGCTCTGGAGGAACGAACCGCCCTTGCTGTCTCTGCCTGGCCAGTTCCCCTCTCTCCACTGGGATTCTCTGGCTCTAACCCTATTACAGGGGCCGAGTCGCTGGCTTACTGGTGTTCTTCCATACCGTCCCTAGGAGGGGTGCGTAGCTTGAGTGGGTTGAGTCACTGACGTGGTCTTCCTGTTTGGGTTGGCGCCCCCCCTTGGGTTGTGCCGTGGCGGAGATCTTTGTGGGCTATACTCGGCCTTGTCTCAGGATGGTAAGTTGGTGGTTGAAGATATCCCTCTAGTGGTGTGGGGGGCTGTGCTTTGGCAAAGTGGGTAGGGTTATATCCTTCCTGTTTGGCCCTGTCTGGGGGTATCGTCGGATGGGGCCACAGTGTCTCCTGACCCCTCCAAAGACCATGCCTCAGGACTACCTGACATGATGACTCCTTGCTGTCCCCAGTCCACCTGGCCGTGCTGCTGCTCCAGTTTCAACTGTTCTGCCTGCGGCTATGGAACCCTGACCTGTTCACTGGACGTGCTACCTGTCCCAGACCTGCTATTTTCAACTCTCTAGAGACAGCAGGAGCGGTAGAGATACTCTCAATGATTGGCTATGAAAAGCCAACTGACAATTACTCTAGAGGTGCTGACCTGTTGCACCCTCGACAACTGTGATTATTATTATTTGACCATGCTGGTCATTTATGAACATTTGAACATCTTGGTCATGTGCTGTTATAATCTCTACCCAGCACAGCCAGAAGAGGACTGGCCCCCCCTCAAAGCCTGGATCCTCTCTAGGTTTCTGTCTAGGTTTTGGCCTTTCTTGGGAGTTTTTCCTAGCCACCGTGCTTCTACACCTGCATTGCTTGCTGTTTGGGGTTTTAGGCTGGGTTTCTGTACAGCACTTTGAGATATCAGCTGATGTAAGAAGGGCGATATAAATACATTTGATTTGATTTGATTTATCTTGTTCTCTCTCGCCCCTATTCATCTTGTTCTCTCTCTCCCTCTAAATCTTGTTTCATCTCTGTCCCCATTTATCTTGTTTTCTATCTCCCCCCTAAATCTTGTTCTCTCTCTGTCCCCCTTTATCTTGTTCTCTCTCTCTCTGTCCCCCTTTCTATTGTTCTCTGTCTCTCTCCCCTTTATCTTGTTCTCTCTCTCTCCCCCATTTTCTTGTTCTCTCTCGCTCTCTCCCCCTTTATCTTGTTCCCTCTCTCCCCCATGTATCTTGTTCTCTCTCTCTGTCCCCCTTTATCTTGTTCTCTCTGTCCCTCTTTATCTTGTTCTCTCTGTCCCTCTTTATCTTGTTCTCTCTGTCCCTCTTTATCTTGTTCTCTCTGTCCCTCTTTATCTTGTTCTCTCTCTCTCTCTCTGTCCCACATTTATTTTGCTCCCTCTCTCCCCCCCATTTATCTTGTTCTCTCTCCCTCCCCCCTTTATCTTGTTCTCTCTCTCTCCCCCTTTATCTTGTTCTCTCTCTCTCTACCCCCTTATCTTGTTCTCTCTCTCTCTGCCCCCTTATCTTGTTCTCTCTCTCCCCCTTATCTTGTTCTCTCTCTCCCCCTTATCTTGTTCTCTCTCTCCCCGGTATTCTTGTTCTCTCTCTCCCCCGTATTCTTCTTCTCTCTCCCCTATTTATCTTGTTCTCTCTCTCCCCCATTTATCTTGTTCTCTCTCTCCCCCCTAAATCTTGTTCTCTCTTTCTCTGTCCCCCTTTTTCTTGTTCTCTCTCTGTCCCCCCTTAATCTTGTTCTCTCTCTCTCCCCCTTTATCTTGTTCTTTATCTCTCTCTCTCCCCTTTATCTTGTTCTCTCCCTCCCCCTTTATCTTGTTCTCTCTCCCCTCCTTTATCTTGTTCTCGCTCGCTCCCCTCCTTTATCTTGTTCTCTCTCTCCCCCCTTTATCTTCTTCTCTCCCTGTCCCCCCTTTATCTTGTTCTCTCTCTCCCCCATTTATCTTGTTCTCTCTCTCTCTCCCCCATTTATCTTGTTCTCTCTCTCTCCCCCATTTATCTTGTTCTCTCTCTCTTTCCCCCTTTATCTTGTTCTCTCTCTCCCCCATTTATCTTGTTCTCTCTCTCCCCCATTTATCTCATTCTCTCTCTCTGTCCCCCTTTATCTTGTTCTCTCTCTCGGTCCCCCCTTTCTTGTTCTCTCTCTTTGTCCCCCCTTAATCTTGTTCTCTCTCTCTCCTCCTTTTTTCTTGTTCTCTCTCTCTGTCCCCATTTATCTTGTTCTCTCTCTCTCCCCCTTTATCTTGTTCTCTCTCTCTCCCCCTTTATCTTGTTCTCTCTCTCTCCCCCCTTTATCTTGTTATCTCAATCTCTGTCCCCTTTATCTTGTTCTCTCTCTTCCTCCCTCCCTCTCTCCCTCCCTCTCTCCCACTGGTTGAGCAGCCCATCCTCCTTTAGTCTTCCAGCGAGAGTGTGGGGTCAAATCTCTTGATATTTGGAGGGGGGGGGCAACTGTTCAAGCAAAGCACATTTGGTGCACTGCTGTGTTAACAGACCGACCCAGAGGGCTGAGGGCTGCTGGGAATAACTCACATTCTGATGTTAACAGACCGACCCAGAGGGCTGCTGGGAATAACTCACATTCTGGTGTTAACAGACCGACCCAGAGGGCTGAGGGCTGCTGGGAATAACTCACATTCTGATGTTAACAGACCGACCCAGAGGGCTGAGGGCTGCTGGGAATAACTCACATTCTGATGTTAACAGACCGACCCAGAGGGCTGCTGGGAATAACTCACATTCTGGTGTTAACAGACCGACCCAGAGGGCTGAGGGCTGCTGGGAATAACTCACATTCTGATGTTAACAGACCGACCCAGAGGGCTGAGGGCTGCTGGGAATAACTCACATTCTGATGTTAACAGACCGACCCAGAGGGCTGCTGGGAATAACTCACATTCTGGTGTTAACAGACTGACCCAGAGGGCTGCTGGGAATAACTCACATTCTGATGTTAACAGACCGACCCAGAGGGCTGAGGGCTGCTGGGAATAACTCACATTCTGATGTTAACAGACCGACCCAGAGGGCTGCTGGGAATAACTCACATTTTGGTGTTAACAGACCGACCCAGAGGGCTGAGGCTGCTGGGAATAACTCACATTCTGATGTTAACAGACCGACCCAGAGGGCTGAGGGCTGCTGGGAATAACTCACATTCTGATGTTAACAGACCGACCCAGAGGGCTGCTGGGAATAACTCACATTCTGATGTTAACAGACTGACCCAGAGGGCTGAGGACTGCTGGGAATAACTCACATTCTGGTGTTAACAGACTGACCCAGAGGGCTGCTGGGAATAACTCACATTCTGATGTTAACAGACCGACCCAGAGGGCTGAGGGCTGCTGGGAATAACTCACATTCTGGTGTTAACAGACTGACCCAGAGGGCTGAGGGCTGCTGGGAATAACTCACATTCTGGTGTTAACAGACCGACCCAGAGGGCTGCTGGGAATAACTCACATTCTGATGTCCCAGGCTGGGTGGAAGGGAGTGGAGACACGAAGAGGGGAGAGAGGAGAGACGAAGAGGGGAGAGAGAAGAGGGGGATTTATTTGTGGTTTTACTTGTGCTTACCACTATGTTTTTCCATTCTAATATGTGTGTATATATATTGAGATAGTGTTTATTGTGTATTTTATATTGTATTTTGGAAAAGAAACCTAAGCTTAATATATCTTCTCTGTTAAAAAAAACTGGTGAGATAACAACATGTAGAAACAAGAAGAGCATGTTTACAATAGAGCCATATTAGCTAAACAGAGAAATACTTGTTACATTCAGCTATAGATGACTAGCCTATTTGATTAGCCTGCCATGCTAATAGCCCCAGCAAGAGTCCTGTACCATTTCATAAGTCAATCAGCATCTTTCTCAAACGTGTTCTCAATATATATTACAGAGGGCTATTCATTCATATGTTGGCTTTGGAAGCATAGCATATTAAGCTCATTTAATCAAACTGGAAAGAAAATTGTCAAATTAACCAAAATCTGCCTGCATGCGTTCTCGCTCAAAGAAGATGTCAAATTTTAATTTCACAATGTCGTCAAAGTTAATTAGTATTTATTCATTTGTTTAATATTTCTTATTATAATAATTATCTTTGTTTCACATTTTTTATGTATTTATTAAACACAGAACATCTATAGGGAAAAATACTATCTAGAAAATGAACGGGGAGGGGGGGTTAAAAGATGAACTAGCTAGGAATGCTAGTAATGCTAGCAAAGTTCATCTGGAGGTCAAGACATTTATTAGGAACCTCCTCTTGGCATTAGTCATGGGAGTGGACTTAAGAAGGCTCCCTACTCCACACACACGCGCGCGCGCACACACACACACACACACACACACACACACACACACACACACACACACACACACACACACACACACACACACACACACACACACACACACACACACACACACACACACACACACACACACACACACACACACACACACTCCCTCTGCCTTGCGGCTCAGCATACAGCAGCCAACCCAAACCAACCAGGCCAACTGTATGGCATATTTATCCAACTGATGGATACAATGGCCTTCATATGTAGGTCTGCAAACCAAATATGTTGTCCAACCAAGCACTATCCCAGTGTTTATAGCAAGTAAGACCAACCAAACACTATCCCAGTGTTATTAGCAGGTAGGACAAACCAAACACTATACCAGTGTTTATAGCAAAAGGTACCAACCAAACACTATCCCAGTGTTTATAGCAAGTAGGACCAACCAAACACTATCCCAGTGTTTATAGCAAGTAGGACCAACCAAACACTATCCCAGTGTTTATAGCAAGTAGGACCAACCAAACACTATCCCAGTGTTTATAACAAGTATATAACAGTTCACTGAGAGAACAGACAGGCTCTAAAGTCTATTTACAGTAACAAGCCTCTCCTGCTGTCTTCCAGCCACCAGCTATCTGTGACATTTCCTCAACAAGCAGGGAGTTTTCCTGAGAATGAATGAAGTGAACAACACTCATCAGGAATAGTTTAGGGATCTAGACATCCGCTGAATGACCGTAAAGCCCGATTACCACTATTCTGACCCAAAGCAAAAACAATGCACTTTCCAGCATGGTTTCAGATGCAAAACCAGGCCAGTCCAGTACAATCCAGCTCAGTTTGGCTCAGTCCAGTACAACCCAGCTCAGCTTGGCTCTGCCCAGTACAATCCAGCTCAGCTTGGCTCTGCCCAGTACAACCCAGCTCAGCTTGGCTCTGCCCAGTACAACCCAGCTCAGCTTGGCTCTGCCCAGTACAACCCAGCTCAGCTTGGCTCTGCCCAGTACAACCCAGCTCAGCTTGGCTCTGCCCAGTACAACCCAGCTCAGCTTGGCTCTGCCCAGTACAACCCAGCTCAGGCTCTGTGGTGGGAAAAGGACGAGATGGTTTAATGAGGAAAGGAACTCACCTGTGTTGACTGTAAATCCTGGATTCTTCTTCTTCCTCCGTCTCTCTCTGTCTGCCGCCACCTCAGACCCCCCCACCCCCCCCCACCCAGTCACATGTCAGGTAGGGGTCCTCCACCCCAGATTCTGCTGCTCCTAAAAAAAAAAAACATTGAAGAAGTTTAGTTTATTTGCTCTGACAGTTGTCATTAAAAACGCTTAAGTACTTTGCTTTTACAAATTAAAAAAAATGTTTTGACAATTTTTAAACTGTCACCCCATATTTCATTTCACATCTGTCACCAAATTAATTAATTAATTCATTCATTCATTCATTCATACCAACCTATTCTCTACATAGTGCACCTACTTTTTTTATACCAGGGAACATAAGGAACCCTAAGGGGCTTTGGGACGTAGGATAAACAATAAACCTCTCTCTATAACACTACTGGTCCTCTCTCTATAGACAGTACCGGTCCTCTCTCTATAGACACTACCGGTCCCCTCTCTATAGACACTACCGGTCCCCTCTCTATAGACACTACCGGTCCCCTCTCTATAGACACTACCGGTCCCCTCTCTATAGACACTACCGGTCCTCTCTCTATAGACACTACCGGTCCTCTCTATAGACACTACCGGTCCTCTCTATAGACACTACCGGTCCTCTCTATAGACACTACCGGTCCTCTCTCTACAGACACTACCGGTCCTCTCTCTACAGACACTACCGGTCCTCTCTCTACAGACACTACTGGTCCTCTCTCTATAACACTACTGGTCCTCTCTCTATAGACACTACTGGTCCTCTCTCTATAACACTACTGGTCCTCTCTCTATAGACAATACTGGTCCTCTATATCACTACCGGTCCTCTCTCTATAACACTACCGGTCCTCTCTCTATAGACACTACCGGTCCCCTCTCTATAGACACTACCGGTCCCCTCTCTATAGACACTACCGGTCCTCTCTATAGACACTACCGGTCCTCTCTATAGACACTAACGGTCCTCTCTATAGACACTAACGGTCCTCTCTATAGACACTACCGGTCCTCTCTCTATAAACACTACCGGTCCTCTCTCTATAAACACTACCGGTCCTCTCTCTATAGACACTACTGGTCCTCTCTCTATAGACACTACTGGTCCTCTCTCTATAGATACTACTGGTCCTCTCTCTATAAACACTACTGGTCCTCTCTCTATAGACACTACTGGTCCTCTCTCTATAGACACTACTGGTCCTCTCTCTATAGATACTACTGGTCCTCTCTCTATAAACACTACTGGTCCTCTCTCTATAGACACTACTGGTCCTCTCTCTATAGACACTACTGGTCCTCTCTCTACAGATACTACTGGTCCTCTCTCTAGACACTACTGGTCCTCTCTCGAGACACTACTGGTCCTCTCTCTACAGATACTACTGGTCCTCTCTCTAGACACCACTGGTCCTCTCTCTATAGACACTACTGGTCCTCTCTCTATAGACACTACTGGTCCTCTCTCTATAAACACTACTGGTCCTCTCTCTATAGACACTACTGGTCCTCTCTCTATAGACACTACTGGTCCTCTCTCTATAGACACTACTGGTCCTCTCTCTATAGATACTACTGGCCCTCTCTCTATAAACACTACTGGTCCTCTCTCTATAGACACTACTGGTCCTCTCTCTATAGACACTACTGGTCCTCTCTCTATAGACACTACTGGTCCTCTCTCTACAGACACTACCGGTCCTCTCCCTACAGACACTACCGGTCCTCTCCCTACAGACACTACCGGTCCTCTCTCTACAGACACTACCGGTCCTCTCTCTACAGACACTACCGGTCCTCTCTTTACAGACACTACCGGTCCTCTCTCTACAGACACTACCGGTCCTCTCTCTACAGACACTACCGGTCCTCTCTCTACAGACACTACCGGTCCTCTCTCTACAGACACTACTGGTCCTCTCTCTACAGACACTACTGGTCCTCTCTCTATAGACACTACTGGTCCTCTCTCTATAACACTACTGGTCCTCTCTCTATAGACAATACTGGTCCTCTATATCACTACCGGTCCTCTCTCTATAACACTACCGGTCCTCTCTCTATAGACACTACCGGTCCCCTCTCTATAGACACTACCGGTCCCCTCTCTATAGACACTACCGGTCCTCTCTATAGACACTACCGGTCCTCTCTATAGACACTAACGGTCCTCTCTATAGACACTAACGGTCCTCTCTATAGACACTACCGGTCCTCTCTCTATAAACACTACTGGTCCTCTCTCTATAGACAATACTGGTCCTCTATATCACTACCGGTCCTCTCTCTATAACACTACCGGTCCTCTCTCTATAGACACTACCGGTCCCCTCTCTATAGACACTACCGGTCCCCTCTCTATAGACACTACCGGTCCTCTCTATAGACACTACCGGTCCTCTCTATAGACACTAACGGTCCTCTCTATAGACACTAACGGTCCTCTCTATAGACACTACCGGTCCTCTCTCTATAAACACTACCGGTCCTCTCTCTATAAACACTACCGGTCCTCTCTCTATAGACACTACTGGTCCTCTCTCTATAGACACTACTGGTCCTCTCTCTATAGATACTACTGGTCCTCTCTCTATAAACACTACTGGTCCTCTCTCTATAGACACTACTGGTCCTCTCTCTATAGACACTACTGGTCCTCTCTCTATAGATACTACTGGTCCTCTCTCTATAAACACTACTGGTCCTCTCTCTATAGACACTACTGGTCCTCTCTCTATAGACACTACTGGTCCTCTCTCTACAGATACTACTGGTCCTCTCTCTAGACACTACTGGTCCTCTCTCGAGACACTACTGGTCCTCTCTCTACAGATACTACTGGTCCTCTCTCTAGACACCACTGGTCCTCTCTCTATAGACACTACTGGTCCTCTCTCTATAGACACTACTGGTCCTCTCTCTATAAACACTACTGGTCCTCTCTCTATAGACACTACTGGTCCTCTCTCTATAGACACTACTGGTCCTCTCTCTATAGACACTACTGGTCCTCTCTCTATAGATACTACTGGCCCTCTCTCTATAAACACTACTGGTCCTCTCTCTATAGACACTACTGGTCCTCTCTCTATAGACACTACTGGTCCTCTCTCTATAGACACTACTGGTCCTCTCTCTACAGACACTACCGGTCCTCTCCCTACAGACACTACCGGTCCTCTCCCTACAGACACTACCGGTCCTCTCTCTACAGACACTACCGGTCCTCTCTCTACAGACACTACCGGTCCTCTCTTTACAGACACTACCGGTCCTCTCTCTACAGACACTACCGGTCCTCTCTCTACAGACACTACCGGTCCTCTCTCTACAGACACTACCGGTCCTCTCTCTACAGACACTACTGGTCCTCTCTCTACAGACACTACTGGTCCTCTCTCTACAGACACTACTGGTCCTCTCTCTACAGACACTACTGGTCCTCTCTCTACAGATACTACTGGTCTTCTCTCTACAGACACTACTGGTCCTCTCTCTACAGACACTACTGGTCCTCTCTCTAGACCCTACTGGTCCTCTCTCGAGACACTACTGGTCCTCTCTCTACAGATACTACTGCTCCTCTCTCTAGACACTACTGGTCCTCTCTCTACAGACACTACTGGTCCTCTCTCTACAGACACTACTGGTCCTCTCTCTACAGATACTACTGGTCTTCTCTCTACAGACACTACTGGTCCTCTCTCTAGACCCTACTGGTCCTCTCTCGAGACACTACTGGTCCTCTCTCTACAGATACTACTGCTCCTCTCTCTAGACACCACTGGTCCTCTCTCTATAGACACTACTGGTCCTCTCTCTATAGACACTACTGGTCCTCTCTCTATAGACACTACTGGTCCTCTCTCTATAAACACTACTGGTCCTCTCTCTATAAACACTACTGGTCCTCTCTCTATAAACACTACTGGTCCTCTCTCTATAGACACTACTGGTCCTCTCTCTATAGACACTACTGGTCCTCTCTCTATAGACACTACTGGTCCTCTCTCTATAGACACTACTGGTCCTCTCTCTATAGACACTAATGGTCCTCTCTCTATAAACACTACCGGTCCTCTCTCTATAAACACTACCGGTCCTCTCTCTATAAACACTACTGGTCCTCTCTCTACAGACACTACTGGTCCTCTCTCTACAGACACTACTGGTCCTCTCTCTACAGACACTACTGGTCCTCTCTCTACAGACACTACTGGTCCTCTCTCTACAGACACTACTGGTCTTCTCTCTATAGACACTACTGGTCCTCTCCCTACAGACACTACTGGTCCTCTCTTTACAGATACTACTGGTCCTCTCTCTAGACACTACTGGTCCTCTCTCTAGACAATACTGGTCCTCTCTCTACAGATGCTACTGGTCCTCTCTCTAGACACTACTGGTCCTCTCTCTATAGACACTACTGGTCCTCTCTCTATAGACACTACTGGTCCTCTCTCTATAAACACTACCGGTCCTCTCTCTATAAACACTACTGGTCCTCTCTCTACAGACACTACTGGTCCTCTCTCTACAGACACTACTGGTCCTCTCTCTACAGACACTACTGGTCCTCTCTCTATAACACTACTGGTCCTCTCTCTATAGACACTACTGGTCCTCTCTCTATAGACACTACTGGTCCTCTGTCTATAGACACTACTGGTCCTCTGTCTATAGACACTACTGGTCCTCTCTCTATAGACACTACTGGTCCTCTCTCTATAGACACTACTGGTCCTCTCTCTATAGACACTACTGGTCCTCTCTCTAGAAACACTACTGGTCCTCTCTCTATAGACACTACTGGCCCTCTCTCTATAAACACTACTGGTCCTCTCTCTATAGACACTACTGGTCCTCTCTATAGACACTACTGGTCCTCTCTCTATAGACACTACTGGTCCTCTCTCTATAGACACTACTGGTCCTCTCTCTATAGACACTACTGGTCCTCTCTCTATAGACACTACTGGTCCTCTCTCTATAGACACTACTGGTCCTCTCTCTATAGACACTACTGGTCCTCTCTCTATAGACACTACTGGTCCTCTCTCTATAGACACTACTGGTCCTCTCTCTACAGACACACCATTCCTAACAGTTGCTAGTAGGTTTGACTCCTAATGTGGTTTAATACATTTCTTCGCTGCATGGATAAGCTGCATGCTCCGCTGCTTACAGAGGACGAGTCAGAGGACAGGGGTGATACACACACAGGAAACGGTAGAGCTAGCTATTCCAATCCCCAGCACACAGCTCCTGGGTTTGATTCATCTCTCTCAGCAGAGCTCATGCTTTGGTTGACAGCACAGGGTTAATGCAGGCTATAAAGGCCGGTCCAACCACAAGGAATCATTTCGTATCGGGTGGGAGACAAGGGGGGGGGGGGGGGGGCTCTCTCCTTTTCAAAACCAGATTCTCTTCCTCTACTCCTTGGCTGTGGTCTGATGTGTGCTCTGTACTGGAAACAACAATGACAGAGGGAGGATAGAGAGGAGAGGATAGAGAGGAGAGAAGTGGATAGAGAGGAGAGGAGAGTAGAGTAAAGAGAGGAGAGGAAAGAGAGGAGGAGAGTAGAGGAAAGAGAGGAGAGGAAAGAGAGAAAAGAGAGGAGAGGAAAGAGAGGAGGAGTGGATAGAGAGGAGAGGAAAGAGAGGGGAGGAGTGGATAGAGAGGAGAGGACAGAGAGGGGAGGACAGAGAGGGGAGGAGTGGATAGAGAGGCGAGAAGATGAAAGATAGAAGAGGAAAGAGAGAAGAAAGAGAGGAGGAAAATGCTCAACTGCAACAGAATTGATTTGTTGAAGTATATTACACAGCTCTGCAGCACAGAGAGAGAGAGAGACAGAGAGAGCTCAGACACTTGCCCCAGACTGAGACTGAGTGACAGAATGAAACCACAAGCAGTAATTGATAAACTGCCTGCACACTGCAAACATATTATAGAATAACACAGGGGGTTGTTACCTAATTAAATGATTGTATGACTGTCTGGTGGGACAACAGCAAGGATGTGTTCTAAATGGTATTCTATTCCCTTGATAGTGTACTACTTTTGACCAGAGTCTATAGGGCTGTGGTCAAAATGCTAGTAGGAAATAGTGCCATTTGGAACACAAGGGGAATAGGTGCCATTTGGAACTAAGTGGAATAGGTGCCATTTGGAACACAGTGGAATAGGTGCCATTTGGAACACAGTGGAACAGGTGCCATTTGGAACACAGTGGAACAGGTGCCATTTGGAACACAGTGGAACAGGTGCCATTTGGAACACAGTGGAACAGGTGCCATTTGGAACACAGTGGAACAGGTGCCATTTGGAACACAAGGGAATAGGTGCTATTTGGAACACAGAGGAACACATGCCATTTGGAACACAGTGGAACAGGTGCCATTTGGAACACAGAGGAACAGGTGCCATTTGGAACACAGAGGAACAGGTGCCATTTGGAACACAGAGGGAATAGGTGCCATTTGGAACTAAGTGGAATAGGTGCCATTTGGAACACAGTGGAATAGGTGCCATTTGGAACACAGTGGAATAGGTGCCATTTGGAACACAGTGGAATAGGTGCCATTTGGAACACAGTGGAACAGGTGCCATTTGGAACACAGTGGAACAGGTGCCATTTGGAACACAGTGGAACAGGTGCCATTTGGAACACAGTGGAACAGGTGCCATTTGGAACACAGTGGAACAGGTGCCATTTGGAACACAGAGGAATAGGTGCTATTTGGAACACAGAGGAACACATGCCATTTGGAACACAGTGGAACAGGTGCCATTTGGAACACAGAGGAACAGGTGCCATTTGGAACACAGAGGAACAGGTGCCATTTGGAACACAGAGGGAACAGGTGCCATTTGGAACACAGAGGGAACACGTGCCATTTGGAACACAGGGAAATAGGTGCCATTTGGAACACAGGGGAACACATGCCATTTGGAACACAGTGGGAATAGGTGCCATTTGGAACACGTGCCATTTGGAACACAGAGGAATAGGTGCCATTTGGAACACAGAGGAACACGTGCCATTTGGAACACAGAGGAATAGGTGCCCTTTTGGAACACAGAGGAATAGGTGCCATTTGGAACACAGAGTTATAGGTGCCATTTGGAACACAGAGGAATAGGTGCCATTTGGAACACAGAGGAATAGGTGCCATTTGGAAAACAGTGGAATAGGTGCCATTTGGAACACAGTGGAAAGGGTGCCATTTGGAACACAGTTGAAAGGGTGCCATTTGGAACACAGTGGCAAAGGTGTCATTTGGAACATGGTTTAATAGCTGCCATTTGGAACACACATGAATAGGTGCCATTTGGAACATGGTAGAACTGGTGCCATTAAGAACGCGGTGGAATAGGTGCCATTTGGAACACAGTGGAAAGGGTGCCATTTGGAACTGAGGGGAATAGGTGCCATTTGGAACACAATGGAATAGGTGCAATTTGGAACACAGTGGAATAGGTGCCATTTGGAACACAAAGGGAATAGGTACCATTTGGAACACAAAGGGAATAGGTGTCATTTGGAACACAGCGAAACAGGTGTTATTTGGAACACTGATGAACAGGTGCCATTTGGAACACAGGGGAATAGGTGCCATTTGGAACACAGCGGAATAGGTGCCATTTGGAACACAGGGGAATAGGTGCCATTTGGAACACAGAGGAATAGGTGCCATTTGGAACACAGTGGGAATAGGTGCCATTTGGAACACAGAGGGAATAGGTGACATTTGAAACACAGGGGGAATAGGTGACATTTGGAACACAGGGGGAATAGGTGACATTTGGAACACAATTACCATGTTGCTCTGTGTGACAGTGAAAAATCCTCCCAGGCTATGTCTAGAAATGACAAACTGCAACGTAAGCCCCTCCCACACACAGGATCAAGATCACAACAACTACAAATTAATGTGTTATAATGTGTTATGTGTTATAATCTGTTTCTTGCTGTCACCTTCCCAATCTGTTATGTGTTATAATGTGTTATGTGTTATAATCTGTTTCTTGCTGTCACCTTCTCAATCTGTTATGTGTTATAATGTGTTATGATGTGTTATAATCTGTTTCCTGCTGTCACCTTCCCAATCTGTTATCAAATACTTGGACCCCTAAACATTAATTATTTGTATTTTGGATAATATTTTTATGTGAAAAATAATAATAATAAAAAAACTAAGCGTTTAACTGTCCTCTTCTCTCTGTGTGTGTGTGTGTGTGTGTGTGTGTGTGTGTGTGTGTGTGTGTGTGTGTGTGTGTGTGTGTGTGTGAGAGATCCAGCAAAGTAAACTTGAAGTTAAATGTGTTTTTATTCCCTGTGGGGCCCCTGAGAAATACCTGTGTTCAGTGGTTTCAGCAAAGGCAGCAATAACAGCAGGATACACTTCCTGTTAAGACTGCTCTCCTGTTTGTCTATTTTGTTCTACTGGTTGATACAGACTGTAGTAGGGGACATGGTGGTCAGTCATATAGACTGTTAGACTACTGGTTGATACAGACTGCAGTAGGGGACATGGTGGTCAGTCATATAGACTGTTAGACTACTGGTTGATACAGACTGCAGTAGGGGATATTCCAAACGTATTGAACAACAGGAACCATAGGGGCATGGTCAAAACTGGTGCACTATAGAGAATACCATTCAATTTGGGATGCAGCTTACAGGCGTATTCTGTTGACATGGAACTACAGCACTTTATGTCCACAGACTCAGGTATATGTGAGATATCTCTCTCTCTGTCTCACGCTTCATCTGCAAATCAAATGGACCCCTATTCCCTACATAGTGCACTACTTTTGACCAGAGCCCTATGGACCCTGGTGAAAAGTAATGCACTATGCAGTGAATAGCGGTCCATTGATGATTCTGTGGTCTGGTTCTTTGGTGTGGTTCTGTGGTGTGGTTGTGTGGTGTGGTTCTGTGGTTACAGTGCTTCCTCCTGGGCTGAGACACCTGGCTATCTGGAATCATTATGACCGCATTGCCCGGGAGGAATCAGTAGCAGGGTAATGAAGAGAGTGCGAGATGGGATGGGGGAGGGGGGTACAGAGAGAGAACAAGGCAGAAAGAGAGAGAGATGGGGGGGAGAGAGAAAGAGAGGGGAGAGAGAGCGAAAGAGACAAAGATAAAGAATAAGATAGAAAGAGAGATGGGGAGAGAGAGAGGAGGGAGAAAAAGAGAGATGGGAGAGGGGGGAGAGAGAGACAAAGAGGGAGAAATAATAAGACAGAAAGAGAGCGAGATTTTTTATTTCACCTTTATTTAACCAGGTAGGCTAGTTGAGAACAAGTTCTCATTTGCAACTGCGACCTGGCCAAGATAAAGCATAGCAATTCGACACATACAACAACACAGAGTTACACATGGAATGAACAAAACATACAGTCAATAAATAATACAGTAGAACAAAAGAAAACAAAAAGTCTATATACAGTGAGTGCAAATGAGGTAAGACAAGGGAGTTAAGGCAATAAATAGGCCATGGTGGTGAAGTAATTACAATATAGCAATTAAACACTGGAATGGTAGATGTGCAGAAGGTGAATGTGCAAGTAGAGATACTGGGGTGCAAAGGAGCAAGATAAATAAATAAATACAGTATGGGGATGAGGTAGGTAGATAGATAGATGGGCTGTTTACAGATGGGCTATGTGCAGTGATCTGTGAGCTGCTCTGAGAGCTGGTGCTTAAAGCTAGTGAGGGAGATATGAGTCTCCAGCTTCAGAGATTTTTGCAGTTCGTTCCAGTCATTGGCAGCAGAGAACTGGAAGGAGAGGCGGCCAAAGGAGGAATTGGCTTTGGGGGTAACCAGTGAGATATACCTGCTGGAGCGCGTGCTACGAGTGGGTGCTGCTATGGTGACCAGTAAGCTGAGATAAGGCGGGGCTTTACCTAGCAGAGACTTGTAGATAACCTGTAGCCAGTGGGTTTGGCGATGAGTATGAAGCGAGAGCCTTCCCTGTAGCTCAGTTGGTAGAGCATGGTGTTTGCAACGCCAGGGTTGTGGGTTCGATTCCCACGGGGGGCCAGAAAATGAAATGTATGTAATGTAAGTCGCTCTGGATAAGAGCGTCTGCTAAATGACTAAAATGTAAAAAAAATGTAAAATGTAAGAGTGTACAGGTCGCAGTGGTGGGTAGTGTATGGGGCTTTGGTGACAAAACGGATGGCACTGCGATAGACTGCATCCAATTTGTTGAGTAGAGTGTTGGAGGCTATTTTATAGATGACATCACCGAAGTCGAGGACCGGTAGGATGGTCAGTTTTACGAGGGTATGTTTGGCAGCATGAGTAAAGGATGCTTTGTTGCGATATAGGAAGCCGATTCTAAATTTAATTTTGGATTGTAGATGCTTAATGTGAGTCTGGAAGAAGAGTTTACAGTCTAACCAGACACCTAGGTATTTGTAGTTGTCTACTATTCTAAGTCAGAGCCATCCAGAGTAGTGATGCTGGACGGGCGAGCAGGTGCGGGCAGTGATCGATTAAATAGCATGCATTTTGTTTTACTTGCGTTTAAGAGCAGTTGGAGGCCACGGAAGGAGAGTTGTATGGCATTGAAGCTCGTCTGGAGGTTAGTTAACACAGTGTCCAAAGAGGGGCCAGAAGTATACAGAATGGTGTCGTCTGCGTAGAGGTGGATCATAGAATCACCAGCAGCAAGAGCGACATCATTGATGTATACAGAGAAGAGAGTCGGCCCGAGAATTTAACCCTGTGGCACCCCCATAGAGACTGCCAGAGGTCCGCACAACAGGCCCTCCGATTTGACACACTGAACTCTATCAGAGAAGTAGTTGGTAAACCAGGCGTGGCAATCATTTGAGAAACCAAGGCTGTCGAGTCTGCCAATAAGAATGTGGTGATTGACAAAGTCGAAAGCCTTGGCCAGGTCGATGAATACGGCTGCACAGTAATGTCTCTTATCAATGGCGGTTATGATGTCGTTTAGGACCTTGAGCGTGGCTGAGGTGCACCCATGACCAGCTCTGAAACCAGATTGCATAGCGGAGAAGGTATGGTGGGATTTGAAATTGTCGGTAATTTGTTTGTTAAATTGGCTTTGGAAGACCTTTGAAAGACAGGGTAGGGAAGGATAGATATAGGTCTGTTGCAGTTTGGGTCTAGAGTGTCACCCCGTTTGAAGAGGGGGATGACGGCAGCAGCTTTCCAATCTTTGGGAATCTCAGACGATACGAAAGAAAGGTTGAACAGGCTAGTAGTAGGGGTTGCAACAATTTCGGCAGATAAGTTTAGAAAGAGAGGGTCCAGATTGTCTAGCCCGGCTGATTTGTAGGGGTCCAGATTTTGCAGCTCTTTCAGAACATCAGCTATCTGGATTTGGGTGAAGGAGAAATGGTGTGGGCTTTGGCGGGTTGCTGTGGAGGGTGCTGGGCAGTTGACCGGGGTAGGGGTAGCCAGGTGGAAAGCATGGCCAGCCGTAGAGAAATGCTTATTGAAATTCTCAATTATAGTGGATTTATCGGTGGTAACAGTGTTTCCTAGCCTCAGAGCAGTGGGCAGCTGGGAGGAGGTGCTCTTATTCTCCATGGACTTTACAGTGTCCAGGAACTTTTTTGAGTTAGTACTACCGGATACAAATTTCTGTTTGAAAAAGCTAGCCTTATCTTTCCTAACTGCCTGTGTATATTTGTTCCTAACTTCCCTGAAAAGTTGCATATCACGGGGGCTATTCGATGCTAATGCAGAACGCCACAGGATGTTTTTGTGCTGGTCGAGGGCAGACAGGTCTGGAGTGAACCAACGACTATATCTGTTCCTAGTTAAATTTTTTGTTGAATGGGGCATGCTTATTTAAGATGGTGAGAAAGGCACTTTTAAAGAATAGCCAGGCATCATCTACTGACGGGATGAGGTCAATGTCATTCCAGGATACCCCGGTTGGGTCGATTAGAAAGGCCTGCTTGCAGAAGTGTTTTAGGGAGCGTTTGACAGTGATGAGGGGTGGTCGTTTGGTCGCAGAACCATTACGGATGCAGGCAATGAGGCAGTGATCGCTGAGATCTTGATTGAAAACAGCAGAGGTGTATTTGGAGGGCGAGTTAGTTTGGATGATATCTATGAGGGTGCCCGTGTTTACGGATTTGGGGTTGTACCTGGTAGGTTCATTGATAATTTTTGTGACATTGAGGGCATCAAGCTTAGATTGTAGGATGGCCGGGGTGTTAAACATGTCGCAGTTTAGGTCACCTAGTAGCACGAGCTCAGAAGATAGATGGGGGGCAATCAATTCACATATGGTATTGAGGGCACAGCTGGGGGCAGAGGGTGGTCTATAGCAAGCGGCAACAGTAAGAGACTTGTTTCTGGAAAGGTGAATTTTTAGAAGTAGAAGCTCGAATTGTTTGGGTACAGACTTGGATAGTAATACAGAACTCTGCAGGCTATCTTTGCAGTAGATTGCAACACCGCCCCCTTTGGCAGTTCTATCTTGGCGGAAAATGGTATAGTTAGTGATGGAGATTTCAGGGTTTTATGTGGTTTTCCTAAACCAGGATTCAGACACAGCTAAGACATCCGGGTTGGCAGAGTGTGCTAAAGCAGTAAGTAAAACAAACTTAGGGAGTAGGCTTCTAATGTTAACGTGCATGAAACCAAGGTGTTTATGGTTACAGAAGTCAACAAATGAGAGCACCTGGGGAGTGGGAGTGGAGCTAGGCACTGCAGGACCTGGATTAACCTCTACATCACCAGAGGAACAGGGGAGAAGTAGGATAAGGGTACGGCTAAAGGCTATACGAACTGGCCGTCTAGCGCGTTCAGAAGAGAGAGTAAAAGGAGCATAGATTCAAGGCATAGTGTACAGAAAGGTAAGGTATGATGTGAGTACATTGGAGGTAAACCTAGGCATTGAGTAATGTCATCGCATATGTAGGAGGTGGAACAACATGGTTGGTTAAGGCATATTGAGCAGGGCTAGAGGCTCTACAGTGAAATAAGACAGTAATCACTAACCAGGACAGTAATGGATGAGGCATATTGATATTAGAGAGAGGCATGCATAGCCAAGTGAACATATGGGTCCAGTGAGTGGTTGGGCTGACTGGGGGCACAGCGATTCAGACAGTTAGCAGGCCGATGCTAATAAGCTAACAGTTAGTAGGCCGGGGCTAAACAAGCTAGCTGACCGGGGCTAGCAAGCTAGCAGTTAGCAGACCGTGTTAGCAAGCTAGCAGTTAGCGGACCGGGGCAAGCAAGCTAGCAGACCGGAGCTAGCAAGTTAGCAGAAGGGCCTTTTGGGGGCGTCGCGATGGGGGTAAGTCTATTTTTGCCTCCTCGTGCAGTGCCGTCGAAAGACCAGTCGTGGATTAGTAGTTAGGGTTCCAAGTAGCTCTAGCTAGCTAGCAGGCCGCGGTTAGCAGAATGGGCCTTCAGCGGACGTCGCGCCTGAAGGGCCTGTTGGAATCCTCGGGCAGATTATGTCGGTATTCCAGTCGTAGAAGATCGGCGGGGTTCCATGCCCCGTACCGGCAGTAGAAGGGGTCCGGATATTGTAGCCCAGGAGTGGGCTTCGGTGGTAACACAGGAGCCCTGGCCGGGCTAGCTTCAGGCTAATTGGTGCTTGCTCCGTGATGGAAACGGTAGCCAGGAGTAGTCACCTGGGATTGCGGTTAGCTAGTTGCGAAGATCCAGATGAAAATGTTCTGAGTTTGCGGTAGGAATCCGGGGATATGGGGAAAAAATATATATAAAATAATAATAGGTCCATTATGCTCTGGTTTGAGTCACGTTGTTCGAACTGGCGAGAGCTTTCCGAGCTAAAGGTTAGCTGATGACCGCTAGCAATGGTTTGCTGACTGATAGCTGGTAGGTAGTTAGCTGGCTAGCTTCAGTTGAGGGATTCCAGATCCAAAGTAAATAGAAATACTTTAGAAAAAAAACAGATCCACGCCACATTGGGTGAGGCAGGTTGCAGGAGAGTATTTAGAAGTTGAGGTTTAGGAAATTTAAAAAAGATATGCGAAGAAAAAGATGTCAAAAGATACATACAAGGGACACGACAGGACAAAGACAAAGACTACTACGCCATCTTGGGAAAAAATAAGATGGGGGAGAGGGAGGGAAGAAAAGAGGAGAGAGAGGGGAGAGAGGAGAGAGGGAAGTGAAGAGAGCAAAAGCTCATCCTGAACCAATTCCAATAGAGAGGTAAAAGTAATGAGGCTTGATCTGTCACAGGGCTAAGCATTTTCAACCTCTTTCTTTACCTCCCTCCCTCGTCTCGTTCTTTCTTTCCTTCCAACCAATCTAATAACATGAATAGAGAAAAAAGATGGGAGGGAGGGATCATATACACAGAGGAATGGGGGGATGGAGGAGGAGAGAGAGAACATCACTACAGGGAGAGAGAGAGCTAAAGGAGAAATGAATATAATCTGGTGGCTGAGGCGGAAAGACAATGGGATTTCCACCACCTAGAAGCAGTGCCTTATGGGAGTGGACGCTGCCCCTCCTACTAGTCATAGGAGAGATGGAGACTTGTCGAAAATGTGGAAAAATCCAAACCGGAAGCTTAATGCAGAAATAAAGATTCTTTATTCGGATGATGCTCATAATATGCACAGACAAAAGGTGAAAACAGAACAGCATCGATAATAAAGAGCTGTGTGGGGGGGTGAAAACAAAGGGTACTCGTAACAAATGAGCAACTAAGCTGAGCGTCTCATCACAGAGCTAACGTCTACCAATTAGCAACAGCTCATGATCTTTATGTGTGGAGGAGGAGGAGGAGTGGAAGACTTGAAGAAGGTACCCTAACGAACCAGCATTTTCATTTCCATTACCCTCCTCCCTAATTCTCCTCCTCCCCTCTTCTTCCCCCTCGTCCTTCTCCTCCCTCCTCCTCCTCCTCTTCCTTCTCCCTCTCCTATCCCTTCTCCTCCTCGTCCTCCTCCTCTATCCCTCCTCCTCTCCTATCCCCCCGCCTCCTCTCCTATCCCTACCTACTCCTCCTCCTCGTCCTCCTCCTCTCTCTCCTCTCCCTCTCCAATCCCTCCTCCTCCTCCCTAAAGCCCAGGGTTATGTGTCCCAGGACCAGCTTGCTTAGGAGACTCTTCCCCAGATTCATCTCTCTGTAGGTGTTGGCTTTGTAATGGAAGGTTTGGGAATCACTTGTGGAATTTAACATCTCTTTTCTGGATTTTGATAAATAGCGGGTATAGGCCTAATTCTGCTCTCCATGCATTAGTTGGTGTTTTACGTTGTACACATAGAATATTTTTGCAGAATTCTGCATGCAGAGTATCAATTTGGTGTTTGTCCCAGTTTGTGAATTCTTGGTTGGTGAGCGGACCACAGACCTCACAACCATAAAGGGCAATGTGTTCTATAACCGATTCAAGTATTTTTAGCCAGATCCTAATTGGTATGTCGAATTTTATGTTCCTTTTGATGGTATAGAATGCCCTTCTTGCCTTGTCTCTCAGATTGTTCACAGCTCTGTGGAAGTTACCTGTGGCGCTGATGTTTAGACCGATGTATGAATAGATTGAGTGCTTTTAGGCAACGGTGTCTAGATGGAATTTGAATTTGTGGTCCTGGCGACTGGACCTTCTTTGGAACACTATTATTTGGTAGGCCCTCCTTGATTGGGGACAGAAGCACCAGATCATCAGCAAACAGTAGACATTCTCCTTCAGATTGTAGTAAGGCTGGGTGCTGCAGACTGTTCTAGTGCCCTCGCCAATTCGTTGATATATATGTTGAAGAGGGTGGGGCTTAAGTTGCATCTCTGTCTCACCCCACGGCCTTGTTCAAAGAAATGTGTGTCTTTTTAGCCCAATTTTAACCACACAGTCGCAGTTTGTGTACATGGATTTTATAATGTCGTATTTTTTCCCCCAACACCACTTTCCATTAATTTGTATAGCAGGCCCTTATGCCAAATTGAGTCGAAATCTTTTTTGAAATCAACAAAGCATGAGAAGACTTTGCCTTTGTTTTGGTTTGTTTGTTTGTCAATTAGGGTGTGCAGGGTGAATACGTGGTCTGTCGTACGATAATTTGCTAAAAAGCCAATTTGTCATTTTCTCAGTATTGTTTTCACTGAGGAAATGTACAAGTCTGCTGTTAATGATAATGCAGAGGATTTTCCCAAGGTTGCTGTTGACGCATATCCCATGGTAGTTATTGGGGTCAAATTGGTCTCCACTTGTGTGGATTGGGGTAATCAGTCCTTGGTTCCAAATATTGGGGAACATGCAAGAGCTGAGGATGATGTTAAAGAGTTTAAGTGTAGCCAATTGGAGTTTGTGGTCTGTATATTTTATCATTTCATTTAGGATACCATCAACACCACAGGCCTTTTTGGGTTGGAGGGTTTGTATTTTGTCCTGTAGATCATTCAAGGTAATTGGAGAATCCAGTGGGTTCTGGTAGTGTGTAATATTTGATTCTAAGATTTGTATTTGATCATGTATATGTTTTTGATGTTTGTTCTTTATTATAGAGCCAAAAATAATGGAGAAGTGGTCTACCCATACATCTCCGTTTTGGATAGATACAGTTGAAGTCGGAAGTTTACATACACCTTAGCCAAATATATTTAAACTCAGTTTTTAACAATTTGCTGACATTTAATCCTAGTAAAAATTCCTTGTCTTAGGTCAGTTAGAATCACCACTTTATTTTAAGAATGTGAAATGTCAGAATAATAGTAGAGAGAATGATTTATTTCAGCTTTTATTTCTTTCATCACATTCCCAGTGGGTCAGAAGTTTACACTCAATTAGTATTTGGTATCATTACCTTTAAATTGTTAAACTTGGGTCAAATGTTTCGGGTAGCCTTCTACAAACTTCCCACAAAAAGTTGGGTGAATTTTGGCCCATTCCTCCTGACAGAGCTGGTGTAACTGAGTCAGGTTTGTAGGCCTCCTTTTTTATGGATGGCAACTCCAACACCTTGACTTTGTTGCCAAACAGTTCTATTTTTGTTTCATCAGACCAGAGGACATTTCTCCAAAAAGTACAATTTTTGTCCCCATGTGCAGTTGCAAACCGTAGTCTGGCTTTTTCATGGCGGTTTTGGACCAGTGGCTTCTTCCTTGCTGAGCGGCCTTTTCAGGTTACGTCGATATAGGACTCGTTTTACTGTGGATATAGATACTTTTGTACCTGTTTCCTCCAGCATCTTCACAGAGTCCTTTGCTGTTGTTTTGGGATTGATTTGCACTTTTCGCACCAAAGTACTTTCATCTCTAGGAGACAGAACGAGTCTCCTTCCTGAGCGGTATGACGGCTGCGTGGTCCCATGGTGTTTATACTTGCGTACTATTGTTTATACAGATGAACGTGGTACCTTCAGGCATTTGGAAATTGCTCCCAAGGATGAACCAGACTTCTGGAGGGCTACAATTATTTTCCTGAGGTCTTGGCTGATTTCCCCATGATGTCAAGCAAAGAGGCACTGAGTTTGAAGATAGGCCTTGAAATACGTCCACAGGTACACCTCCAATTGACTCAAATGATGTCAATTAGCCTATCAGAAGCTTCTAAAGTCATGACATCATTTTCTGGAATTTTCAAGCCGTTTAAAGGCACAGTCAACTTAGTGTATGTAAACATCTGACCCACTGGAATTGGGTCAGAATTGTTGGAAAAATGACTCATGAACAAAGTAGATGTCCTAACTGACTTGCCAAAACTAAAGTTTGTTAACAAGAAATTTGTGGTGGTTGAAAAATGATTTTTAATTGACTCCAACCTAAGTGTATGTAAACTTCCGACTTCAACTGTAACTCTTTGTGTTGTTGTTTGTTTAGTGTTTTCCAATGTTTCCAGAAGTGGTTAGAGTCTATAGATTCTTCAATTACATTGAGCAGATTTCTGATGTTCTGTTCCTTCTTTTTCCAAAGTGTATTTCTGTATAGTTTTAATGATTCACCATAGTGAAGGCGTAGACTCAGGTTTTCAGTTGGATAAGTTCGCGATTTAATTTATTCGTTTTTCATCAAACCATTTGTCATTCATTTTCTTAGGTTGTCCACTTGAAATGTCTAGATTTTGAAAGGGAAGCTGCGAGGTCAAATCTACTGTTTAGGTTTTCTACTGCCAGTGTCTCTCTCCACTCAGCTACAAAACACAGCGGAAATAATCTCCCTGCTAGCTCCAGCCCAGCCACTGAATACTGTGCTTATCACAACGCTCAACACCATTAGTCCTAATAGCTGCAGTCACGATCTGCTCCCAGTCGCCTTGAGAGGAGGTGTGAGAGAGAGAGATGGCCTCGGTTCTGCAGGCTCTAGCCGAGAGAGACAGAGGCAGGTGATCGTCATCAGCAGCCTCTACACAACGAGTCCCAAATGGCACCCTATTCCCTAATTAGTGCACTACTTTTGACCAAGGGTAGTAGGGTCAATAGTGCACTGTAGAGGAAATAGGTAGCCATTTGCAAAAGCAACACTGCACGGCAGAGAAATGTCCGTCTGGTAGCTTATTGAAGCAAAACTCCTTGTGAACCGACACGACAGGTCGCTACCATTACCGGAGCCATATGTTCTTATCCAACCGGCATCAATCAAAGACAAATTAAGGATTGAATTAATTGGAGATGATTTAAACTGTGAGCCTATAAGGACAGAATAATGAGGAATGTTCCCTCCTCTTGAAAGACACAGCTAATAATAGTTGTATTGCTAGTGTGTGTGTGTGTGTGTGTGCGCGTGAGTGCGTGCGTGTGAGAGAGTTAGGGAGAGGAAGAGTGTCTGTGACTACAGTTACTGTACATTCCTTAGAATTCGTGTGTGAGAGTGTGTGTGTTTGCGTGTCTCTGTGCATGCGTACGTGTGTGTGTGTGTGTGTGTGTGTGTGTGTGGTGTGGTGTGGTGTGTGTGTGTTTTGATCTAAAGGTTACCTACTGAAGCCCACTGAGTGTTAGTGTAGAATGGAGCCACACAGGACTTTCTTTTAGAAATAAAGGAGGGAAATTGGAACCTATGAAGACTGACCCTTTGATTGACAAAATATAACTTTCAGTCCCTTCAGAAAGTATCCACACCCCTTGACTTTTTCCACATTTTGACCTACACATAATACCCCATAATGTCAAAGTGGAATTACGTTTTTAAAAACTTTCTACAAATTAATAAAAAATGAAAAGCTGAAATGTTGTGAGTCAATAAGTATTCAACCCCTTTGTTAGGGCAAAGTAAGTTCAGGAGTAAAACATGTGCTTAACAAGTCACATAATAAGTTGCATGGACCATCTACCAAAAGTGTTTAACATGATTTTTTGAATGACTACCTCATCTCTGTACCCCACACATACAATTATCTGTAGCTGTTTTAAAGTCACCAGACTCACAGCTGTAATCACGGCCAAAGGTGATTCTAACACGTATGTACTTTCTGAAGGCACTGTGAGTGTATCCACTCCCACTATGTTTTCTTCCTCTCCAGTTGTAGGCCTGGCTATGCTTTGCTGTATTGAACAGAGCCAACTCCATCTCTGTCTCAACACGCAAGAAAACAATATTTTGGGGGTAAAAATAAATCACAAGTCACAACTTGTCTCCAGTGTTCATGGAAGCAGAGAGACCACGGGCCTGAGAAAACACCCCACACAATGCTGCTATGCTCTCCTCTCCTACCCTCTACACTTCCTCTCCTCCACCCTTCCTCTTCTCCTCCCCTCCTCTCCTCTACCCTTCCTCTCCTCTCTTTCTCTCTTCCACCCTTACCATTCCTCTCCTCCTCTTCCACCCTTCCTCTCCTCTCTTCCACCCTTCCTCGCCTCCCTCCCCTCTCTTCCACCCTTCCTCTACTCTCCCCTTCCTTCTCCTTCCTCACCCGTCCTCCACCCTCTCCTCCTCACCTCTCCTCTCCCTCTCCTCCACCCTCTCCTCTCCTCCTCTCCTATAGCTAGTGCCTATAGGACCATGTCAATATGCTGTTGTGTTTAGACAGGTCAGGCCTGGAGGGGTAGAATCACATTGATTTACTGAGTCATGTCTTCCTCTATTGACAGGAGTCCTTCCCTCTGTCCCTCTGCTCAACATGTGGTAGAGTAGAGGGGACTACCTCTGGCTATACGATTCCACAGACACACAACCTAGAAACACCAAACATGGTAGCTTAGTTTAAGGTCAAGTTGTTAGAATGGTAATAATGAAGTACTATTAATCAGGTAATAAGCAGAGTAGCAGCAGGGTGTGTGAACAGTGTGAAAAGCATGTATATGTTTGAGTGTGTGTGTATGAATGAATGAATGAATTATTTTTTATTTGTGTCAAATCACCAATTGGCAACCCATCCCTTATGGGATTAATTGACACAAACAAACATTACAAAAATTCACAATGGTAATTAAATGATCATTCTT
Source organism: Salmo salar (assembly GCF_965601325.2). NCBI lineage: Eukaryota > Metazoa > Chordata > Actinopteri > Salmoniformes > Salmonidae > Salmo > Salmo salar. Next base: position 41,912,756 of record NC_138309.1, on the reverse strand, counting down.
CCTTCAGTGTGTGTGTGTGTGTGTGTGTGTGTGTGTGTGTGTGTGTGTGTGTGTGTGTGTGTGTGTGTGTATGTATGTATATGTGTATATATATATATATACACCCCATATTTTATTATAATTCTTTTTTTTTTTTGCACTGACTCTATATATATATATATATATATATATATATATATATAGAGAGAGAGAGAGAGAGAGAGAGTCCAGTGACTGCACATAGAGTCAGTGCAAAAAAAAAAAGAATTATTATAAAATATGGGGTGTCAATGTAAATAGTCCTGGTAGCCATTTTATTAAACGTTCAGCGGTCTTATGGCTTGGGGGTAGAAGTTGTTCAGGAGCCTTTTAGTTCTGCTTGTCGTGCGGTAGCAGAGAGAACAGTCCATGACTTGGGTGGCTGGAGTCTTTGACAATTTTTAGGGCTTTTCTCTGACACCGCCTGGTATAGAGGTCCTGGATGGCAGAAAGCTTGGCCCCAGTGATGTACTGGGCCATACACTGTAGTGCTTTGCAGTCGGATGCAAAGTCTGGGCTTGCAGCCTTGAGCATGTTAACCTGTTTAAAGGTCTTACATCGGCTATGGAGAGCATGATCACATAGTCATCCGGAACAGCTGGTGCTCTCATGCATGGTTCAGTGTTGCTTGCCTCGAAGTGAGCATAGAAGGCATTTATTCACTTTTTAGCTCGCAGCTGGGTTTACCTTCGTAATCTGTTATAGTTTACAAGCCCTACCACATCCGACGAGCGTCAAAGCCGATGTAGTAGGATTCAATCTTAGTCCTGTATTGACACTTTGCCTGTTTGATGGTTCGTAGGAGGGCATAACAGGATTTCTTATAAGCATCCAGATTTGTGTCCCGCTGCTTGCACTTATTAATGAAGCCGGTGACTGATGTGGTCAACATTTGAATGCCATCGAATGAATCCCGGAACATATTCCAGTCTGTGCTAGCCAAACAGTCCTGTAGCTTAGCATCCGCTTCATCGGACAAATTCTGCATTGAGCGCATCACTGATACTTCCTGTTTGGATTTTTGCTTGTAAGCAGGAATCAGGAGGATAGAGTTATGGTCAGATTTTCCAAATGGATGGCAAGGGGGAGTTTTGTATGCATCTCTGTGTGTGGAGTAAAGGTGATCTAGAGTTTTTTCACCTCTAGTTGCAGAGGTGACATGCTGGTAGAAATGAAGTAAAACGGATTTCAGTTTTCCTGCATTAAAATCACCGGCCACTAGGAGCGCCGCCTCTGGGTGAGCATTTTCCTGTTTGTTTATGGCCCTATAATGCTCGTTGAGTGCAGTCTTGGTGCCAGCATTGGTTTGTGGTGGTAAATAGACAGCTTTGAAAAATACAGATGAAAACTCTCTTGGTAAATAGTATGGTCTACAGCTTATCATGAGGTACTCTACCTCAGGAGAGCAGAACCTCCAGGTGTCCTTAATATTAGAGATTACACATCAGCTGTTGTTAACAAAGAGAAACACCCCACGCCCCATTACTTCTGACACCACCAGTCCGTTCTGGCAATATAAAGAAAAAAAACAGCTAGATTTACATGTTTCATGTCCTTGTTCGGTGAAACCTAGGATATTACAGTTCTTTCAGATCACGTTGATAGGATAGTCTCGAACGGAGCTTGTTCAGTTTATTCTCCAGTGATTGCACGTTCGCCAATAGAACGGAGGGTAGAGGAGGTTTATTGTCGCAGTCTCGTCAGGTATCTATAACGCCCCTTTTATTTGTCCATGTGTCAGGGATTTGGGCCTGGTCCGGGATGAGCAGTATTTCCTTCGTCTCCGATTCGTTAAAGTATTTCTGGGCCGCACACACGCACACACACTGTGCTGAACAATGGCAGGATGACATGGGCCCTGACAGGCCAGTAACAGCAACAGGAGAAGTACTGCTTCAACAGAAAAACAATCAACTGTCTCTCACTCCTCCTTCTTCCTCTGCCTCCCATACTTTATGTGTTTTGGCACCTCTTGTATTTTATGACTCAAAAGGGTGAACAGTCAAACATTTAGATTGCATACAAGCTGAGCAGGAGAAAGCACACCCTTGATGGAAGGCAGGGAACAAAAGAGAGATAGAGAGAGAGACAACCCCCCATTTTATGGTTGTCGTGTAAAAAAGTTAAAATGATGGCTCACACACAACAAATACACTATATATACAAAAGTATGTGGACACCCCTTCAAATTAATGAATTCGGTTATTTCAGCCACACCCGCTGCTGACAGGTGTACAAAAACAGTTAAACAGCCATGTAATCTCCATAGACAAACATTGGCAATAGAATGGCCTTACTGAAGAGCTCAGTGACTTTCAACGTGGCACCGTCATAGGATGCCACCTTTACAACAAGTCAGTTTGTCAGATTCCTGCCCTGCTAGAGCTGCCCTGGTCAACTGTAAGTGCTGTTATTGTGAAGTGGAAACATCTAGGAGCAACAACGGCTCAGCCATGAAGTGGTTGGCTACACAAGCTCACAGAACAGAATCGCTGAGTGCTGAAGCGAGTAGCGCGTAAACATTGTCTGTCCCTGGTTGCAACACTCACTACCGAGTTCCAAACTGCCTCTGGAAGCAACATCAGCACAATAACTGTTTGTCAGGAGCTTCATGAAATGGGTTTCCATGGCCGAGCAGCCGCACACAAGCCTAAGATCATCATGAGCAATGCCAAGCATCGGCTGGAGTGATGTGCTACCTGTCCCAGACCTGCTGTTTTCAACTCTCTAGAGACAGCAGGAGCGGTAGAGATACTCTCAATGATCGGCTATGAAAAGTCAACTGACATTTACTCTCGAGGTGCTGACCTGTTGCACCCTCGACAACTACTGTGATTATTATTATTTGACCATGCTGGTCATTTATGAACATTTCAACATCTTGGCCATGTTCTGTTATAATCTCCACCCAGCACAGCCAGAAGAGGACTGGCCACCCCTCATAGCCTGGTTCCTGTCTAGGTTTCTTCCTAGGTTTTGGCCTTTCTAGGGAGTTTTTCCTAGCCACCGTGCTTCTACACCTGCATTGCTTGCTGTTTGGGGTTTTAGGCTGGGTTTCTGTACAGCACTTTGAGATATCAGCTGATGTAAGAAGGGCTATATAAATACATTTGATTTGATTTGATGTGAAGCTCACCGCCATTGGACTCTGGAGCAGTGGAAACGCGTTCTCTGGAGTGATGAATCATGCTTCACCATCTGGCAGGCCGACGGACGAATCTGGGCTGGCAGATGCCAGGAGAATGCTACGTGCCCGAATGCTACGTGCCAACTGTGAAGTTTGGTGGAGGAGGAATAATGGTCTGGGATTGTTTTTCATGTTGGGGCTAGGCCCCTTAGTTCCAGTGAAGGGAAATCTTAACTCTACAGCATACAGTGACATTCTAGATGATTCTGTGTTTCTAACTTTGTGGCAACTGTTTGGGGAAGGCCCTTTCCTGTTTCAGCATGACAATGCCCCTGTGCACAAAGCGAGGTCCATACAGAAATGGTTTGCCAAGATCGGTGTGGAAGAACTTGACTGGCCTGCACAGAACCCTGACCTCAATCCCATCGAACACTTTTGGGATTAATTGGAATACCGACTGCGAGCCAGGCCTAATCGGCCAACAATACTAATGCTTTTGTGGCTGAATGGAAGCAAGTCCCCACAGCAATGTTCCAACAAAAAGCCTTCCCAGAAGAGTGGAGGCTGTTATAACAGCAAAGGGGGGACCAACTCCATATTAATGGCCATGATTTTGGAATGAGATGTTTGATGAGCAAGTGTCCACATCCTGTTGGTCATGTAGTGTACATGTTTGGTAAAGAAGACTCCAAACTAATTCCTCTGCCAAAAATGATGTGGAGTAAGTTCATGGTGTGATAAAACCTCTAAAATCTCCTACTACTGTCTGCATCCCAAATATCACCCTTTTCCCTACAAACATAAGGCACTACTTTTGACCAGAGCCTCAGGGCCATGGACAAAAGTAGTGCACTATATAGGGAATAGGGGCCCATTGGGCTCTGGTCAAAAGTAGTGCACTATATAGGGAATAGGGTTCCATAGGGCTCTGGTCAAAAGTAATACACTATATGGGGAATAGGCTGACATTTGGGACACAACGACTGTGTTATTGACGTGTTCAGAGCAGGACTTTAGGAAGCTTTCCTGCTGTGTTATTGATGTGTTCAGAGCAGGACTTTAGGAAGCTTTCCTGCTCTGTTATTGACGTGTTCAGAGCAGGACTTCAGGAAGCTTTCCTGCTGTGTTATTGATGTGTTCAGAGCAGGACTTTAGGAAGCTTTCCTGCTCTGTTATTGACGTGTTCAGAGCAGGACTTCAGGAAGCTTTCCTGCTCTGTTATTGACGTGTTCAGAGCAGGACTTCAGGAAGCTTTCCTGCTGTGTTATTGATGTGTTCAGAGCAGGACTTTAAGAAGCTTTCCTGCTGTGTTATTGATGTGTTCAGAGCAGGACTTTAGGAAGCTTTCCTGCTGTGTTATTGACGTGTTCAGAGCAGGACTTCAGGAAGCTTTCCTGCTGTGTTATTGATGTGTTCAGAGCAGGACTTTAGGAAGCTTTTCTGCTGTGTTATTGACGTGTTCAGAGCAGGACTTTAGGAAGCTTTCCTGCTGTGTTATTGGTGTGTTCAGAGCAGAACTTTAGGAAGCTTTCCTGCAGTGTTATTGACGTGTTCAGAGCAGGACTTTAGGAAGCTTTCCAGCTGTGTTATTGATGTGTTCAGAGCAGGAATTTAGGAAGCTTTCCTGCTGTGTTATTGACGTGTTCAGAGCCGGACTTTAGGAAGCTTTCCTGCTGTGTTATTTACGTGTTCAAAGGGACTTTAGAAGCTTTGCTTGTCTTATCAATCATTCATTAGAAGGCCAGCATCCCAGAGTTGCCTCTTCAACTGTTGACGTTGAGACTGGTGTTTTGCAGGTACTATTTAATGAAGCTACCAGTTGAGGACTTGTGAGGCGTCTGTTTCTCAAACAATACACTCTAATGTACTTGCCCTCTTGCTCAGTTGTGCACCGGGGCCTCCCACTCCTCTTTCTATTCTGGTTAGAGCCAGTTTGTGCTGCTCTGTGAAGGGAGTAGTACACAGTGTTGTACAAGATCTTCAGTTTATTGGCAATTTCTCACATGGAATAGCCTTAATTTCTCAGAACAAGAATAGACTGATGAGTTTCAATAGAAAGTTATTTGTTTCTGGCCACTTTGAGCCTGTAATCGAACCCACAAATGCTGATGCTCCAGATACTCAACTTGTCTAAAGGTGGCCATTTTTATTCCTTCTTTAAATCAGCACAACAGTTTTCAACTGTGCTAACATAATTGCAAAAAGGTTTTCTAATGATCAATTAGCCTTTTAAAATGATAAACTTGGATTAGCTAACACAACGTGCCACTGGAACACAGGAGTAATGTTTGCTGATAATGGGCCTCTGTGCGCCTATGTAGATATTCCATTTTAACCTGTTAGGGCTAGGGGGCAGTATTTGCACGGCTGGATAAAAAAAATGTACCCGATTTAATCTGGTTACTAATCCTACCCAGTAACTAGAATATGCATATACTTATTATATATGGATAGAAAACACCCTAAAGTTTCTAAAACTGTTTGAATGGTGTCTGTGAGTATAACAGAACTCATTTGGCAGGCAAAACCCTGAGACATTTTCTGACAGGAAGTGGATACCTGATGTGTTGTATTACCTTTAAACCTATGCCATTGAAAAACACAGGGCTGAGGAATATTTTGGCACTTCCTATTGCTTCCACTAGATGTCACCAGCCTTTACAAAGTGTTTTGAGTCTTCTGGAGGGAGATCTGACCGAACAAGAGCCATGGAACGATGATGGCCCATTAGACACCTGGCGCGCGAGTTCATGTTGGGTACCCTCGTTCCAATACGTTATAAAAGAGAATGCATTCGTCCACCTTGAATATTATTCATGTTCTGGTTAAAAAAGGCCCTAATGATTTATGCTATACAACGTTTGACATGTTTGAACGAACGTAAATATATTTTTTCCCCTCGTTCATGACGAGAAGTCCGGCTGGCTTAGATCATGTGCTAACAAGACGGAGATTTTTGGACATAAATGATGAGCTTTTTTGAACAAAACTACATTCGTTATGGACCTGTGATACCTGGAAGTGACATCTGATGAAGAGAATCAAAGGTAATGGATTATTTACATAGTATTTTCGATTTTAGATCTCCCCAACATGACGTCTAGTCTGTATCGCAACGCGTATTTTTCTGGGCGCAGTGCTCAGATTATTGCAAAGTGTGATTTCCCAGTAAGGTTATTTTTAAATCTGGCAAGTTGATTGCGTTCAAGAGATGTAAATCTATAATTCTTTAAATGACAATATAATATTTTACCAATGTTTTCTAATTTTAATTATTTAATTTGTGGTACTGACTTGACTGCCGGTTATTGGAGGGAAACGATTTCCTCAACATCAATGCCATAGTAAAACGCTGTTTTTGGATATAAATATGAACTTGATAGAACTAAAAATGCATGCATTGTCTAACATAATGTCCTAGGAGTGTCATCTGATGGAGATTGTAAAAGGTTAGTGCATCATTTTAGCTGGTTTTATGGTTTTGGTGACCCTGTCTTTGAATTGACAAAACATTACACACAACTCTTGTAAATGTACTGTCCTAACATACTCTAAATTTATGCTTTCGCCGTAAAACCTTTTTGAAATCGTAAAACGTGGTTAGATTAAGGAGATGTTTATCTTTCAAAGGGTGTAAAATAGTTGTATGTTTGAAAAATTTGAATTTTGACATTTATTTGGATTCAAATTTGCCGCTCTTGAAATGCACCTGCTGTTGATGGAGTGCACCACGGGTGGCACGCTAGCGTCCCACATAGCCCATAGAGGTTAAAAAATCTTCAGTTTCCAGCTTCAATAGTCATTTACAAAATTAACAATATCTACAATGTATTTCTGATCAATTTAATGTTATTTTAATGGTCAAACAAAATTGCTTTTCTTTCAAAAACAAGGTCATTTATAAGTGACCCCAAACTTTTGAACAGTAGTGTATGTACAGTACATGCACATACACTATCAGTCAACAGTTTGGACACACCTACTCATTTCTTCATTTTTACATTGTAGAATAATAGTGAAGACCGTAAAACCATGAAATAACACATATGGAATCATGTAGTAACCACAAAAGTGTTAAACAAATCAAAATATATTCTATATTTGAGATTCTTCAAAGTAGCCACCCTTTGCCTTGATGACAGCTTTGCACATTCTTGGCATTCTCTCAACCAGCTTCACCTGGAATGCATTTCAATTAACAGGTGTACTTTGTTAACCTCTATGGGCTAGGTGGGACGCTAGCGTCCCCCCCGTGGTGCACTCCATCAACAGCAGGTGCATTTCAAGAGCGGCAAATTTGAAACCAAATAAATGTCAAAATTCAAATTTTTCAAACATACAACTATCTTACACCCTTTGAAAGATAAACATCTCCTTAATCTAACCACGTTGTCCGATTTCAAAAAGGTTTTACGGCGAAAGCATAAAGTTAGATTATGTTAGGAGAGTACATTGACAATAGCTGTGTGTAATGTTTTGTCAATTCAAAGACAGGGTCACCAAAACCATAAAACCAGCTAAAACGATGCACTAACCTTTTACAATCTCCATCAGATGACACTCCTAGGACATTATGTTAGACAATGCATGCATTTTTAGTTCTATCAAGTTCATATTTATATCCAAAAACAGCGTTTTACTATGGCATTGATGTTGAGGAAATCGTTTCCCTCCAATAACCGGCAGTCAAGTCAGCACCACAAATTAAATAATTAAAATTAGAAAACATTGGTAAAATATTATATTGTCATTTAAAGAATTATAGATTTACATCTCTTGAACGCAATCAACTTGCCAGATTTAAAAATAACCTTACTGGGAAATCACACTTTGCAATAATCTGAGCACTGCGCCCAGAAAAATACGCGTTGCGATACAGACTAGCCGCCATGTTGGGGAGATCTAAAATCGAAAATACTATGTAAATAATCCATTACCTTTGATTCTCTTCATCAGATGTCACTTCCAGGTATCACAGGTCCATAACGAATGTAGTTTTGTTCAAAAAAGCTCATCATTTATGTCCAAAAATCTCCGTCTTGTTAGCACATGATCTAAGCCCGCCGGACTTCACTTCATGAACGAGGGGAAAAAATATATTTACGTTCGTTCAAACATGTCAAACGTTGTATAGCATAAATCATTAGGGCCTTTTTTAACCAGAACATGAATAATATTCAAGGTGGACGAATGCATTCTCTTTTATAACGTATTGGAACGAGGGTACCCAACATGAACTCGCGCGCCAGAGTCTAATCGGCCATCACCGTTCCATGGCTCTTGTTCGGTCAGATCTCACAGTAAAAGACTCAAAACACTTTGTAAAGGCTGGTGACATCTAGTGGAAGCAATAGGAAGTGCCAAAACATTAATCAACCCCTGTGTGTTTCAATGGCATAGCCTTAAAGGTAATTCAACACATCAGGTATCCACTTCCTGTCAGAAAATGTCTCAGGGTTTTGCCTGCCAAATGAGTTCTGTTATACTCACAGACACCATTCAAACAGTTTTAGAAACTTTAGGGTGTTTTCTATCCATATATAATAAGTATATGCATATTCTAGTTACTGGGTAGGATTAGTAACCAGATTAAATCGGGTACGTTTTTTTATCCAGCCGTGAAAATACTGCCCACTAGCCCCAACAGGTTAAAAGTTAATTTGTGGATTTTCTTTCCTTCTTAATGTGACTGAGCCAATCAGTTGAGTTGTGACAAGGTAGGGGTGGTATATAAAATATAAACCTATTTGGTAAAAGACCAAGTCCATATTATGGCAAGAACAGCTTCAAATAAGCAAAGAGAAATGACAGTCCATCATTACTTTAAGATATGAAGGTCAGTCAATCTGGAAAAATTCAAAAACTATGGAAGTTTCTTCAAGTGCAGTTGCAAAAACCATCGAGCGCTAGGATGAAACTGGCTCGCATGAGGACTGCCACAAGAAAGAAAGACCCAGAGTTACCTCTGCTGCAGAGCATAAGTTCATTAGAGTTACCAGCCTCAGAAATTGCAGCCCAAATAAATGCTTCACAGACTTCAAGTAACAGACACATCTCAACATCAACTGTTCAGAGGAGACTCCGTGAATCAGGCCTTCATGGTCAAATTGCTGCAAAGAAACCACTACTAAAAGGACACCAATAAAAAGACGGCTGACCGTGAAGCATGGAGGAGGAGGTGTGGTGGTGTGGTGGTGCGTTGTTGGTGCGGTGTCTGTGATTTATTTTGAATTCAAGGCACACTTAACCAGCATGGCTACCACAGCATTCTGCACCGATATGCCATCCCATCTGGTTCACGCTTAGTGGGAATATCATTTGTTTTTCAACAGACAATGACCCAACACACCTCCAAGCTGTGTAAGGGCTATTTCACCAAGAAGGAGAGTCATGGAGTGCTGCATCAGATGACCTGGCCTCCACAATCACGTGACCTCAACCCAATTGAGATGGTTTGGGATGAGCCGGACTGCTGAGTGAAGGAAAAGCAGCCAACAAGTGCTCAGCATGTGGGAAATGCTTCAAGACTGTTGGAAAATAATTCCAGGTAAGGCTGGTTGAGAGAATGCAAGAGTGTTCAAAACTGTCATCAAGGCAAAGGGTGGCTACTTTGAAGAATCTCAAATATATTTTGATTTTTAACACATTTTTGGTTACTACATGATTCCATATGTGTTATTTCATAGTTGATGTCTTCACTATTATTCAACAATGTAGAAAATAGTAAAAATAAAGAAAAACCTTCAAAGAGTAGGTGTGTCCAAACTTTTGACTGATACTGTTATAAACTGAACAAAAACAAAAAGTGTTGGGTCTATGTTTCATGAGCTGAAATAAACGATAACCAGAAACTTTCCAGATGCACATAAAGCGTATTTCTCTCAAATTCTGTGCACAAATTTTACATCCCTGTTAGTGAACATTTCTCCTTTGCCAAAATAATCTATCCACCTGACAGATGGTGTGGCAAATCAAGAAACTGATTAAACAGCTGGGGACAATAAAAGGCCACTCTAAAATGTGCAGTTTTGTCACACAACACAATGCCACAGATGTCTCAAGTTTTGAGGGAGCGTACAATTGCCATGCTGACTGCAGTAATGTCCACCAGAGCTGTTGCCAGATAATTTCGTTTTGAAGAATTTGGCAGTACATCCAACTGGCCTCACAACCGCAGACCACGCCAGCCCAGCACCTCCACATCTGACTTCTTCAACTGGATGATTGTGGGTAAAACAGTATGCAAACATTATTAATGTGACCAGTGTTCAATGACTGGAGAGAGCAAAGCAGTCTCTAAGGTTCAGGGCAGGGTACTGGGCGGAGGCCAGCTAGTGGTGGCTGTTTAACAGTCTGATGGCCTGGAGATGGAAGCTGTTAATCAGTCTCTTGGTCCCAGTTCTTATACACCTCTACTACCTCTGTCTTCTAGATGGTAGTGCGGTGAACAAGCCACACTCCAGTCCTCAAGTATCAAATCACACATGAAGTGGGTGGAGAGAGCAAGAACGGAAATACAAAGATCCCCCCCCCCCCCCCCCCCTTCCATAATTTGATGAGTTAATGTGATCCTCTAAAGTCCTGCTTTCAAAATGATTAAGTGGGTGATTTTTGAAAATGTGGGACTTGAAAGCAGCAATCCCTAGCTATTTGATAGGCTACTTCCCATTATAGTCTCATGAATTAAGAATAGGAGGCCAAGGTTTTTATTTCACTACTAGTTGATTCTCCCTCACTTGTCAGGAAAGGCAAAGTTCAAATGCAGACATACAGGCTACTCCTGAAAACACTACTATAATAATCACACTTCTGGTATGAAAACACTAATATAATAATCACACTTCTGGTATGAAAACCCTACTATAATAATCACACTTCTGGTATGAAAACAATACTATAATAATCACACTTCTGGTATGAAAACACTACTATAATACTAACACTTCTGGTATGAAAACACTACTATAACAATCACACTTCTGGTATGAAAACCCTACTATAATAATCACACTTCTGGTATGAAAACAATATTATAATAATCACACTTCTGGTATGAAAACACTACTATAATACTCACACTTCTGGTATGAAAACACTACTATAACAATCACACTTCTGGTATGAAAACACTACTATAACAATCACACTTCTGGTATGAAAACACTACTATAACAATCACACTTCTGGTATGAAAACACTACGACAATAATCACACTTCTGGTATGAAAACACTACTAAACTCAGCAAAAAAAAGAAATGTCCCTTTTTCAGGACCCTGCCTTTCAAAGATAATTCGTAAAAATCCAAATAACTTCACAGATCTTCATTGTAAAGGGTTTAAACAATGTTTACGATGTTTGTTCAATGAACCATAAACAATTAATGAACATGCACCTGTGGAACGGTCATTAAGACACTAACAGCTTACAGACGGTAGCCAATTAAGGTCACCGTTATGAAAACTTAGGACACTAAAGAGGCCTTTCTACTGACTCTAAAAAACACCAAAAGAAAGATGCCCAGGGTCCCTGCTCATCTGCGTGAACGTGCCTTAGGCATGATGCAAGGAGGCATGAGGACTGCAAATGTGGCCAGGGCAATAAATTGCCATGTCCGTACTGTGAGACGCCTAAGACAGCGCTACAGGGAGACAGGACTGACAGCTGATTGTCCTCACAGTCGCAGACCACAAATAACAACACCTGCACAGGATCGGTACATCCGAACATCACAGCCGCGGGACAGGTACTGCCCGAGTTACACCAGGACCGCACAATCCCTCCATCAGTGCTAAGACTGTCCACGATAGGCTGAGAGAGGCTGAGAGAGGCTGGACTGAGTGCTTGTAGGCCTGTTGTAGGTCCTCGCCAGACATCACCGGCAACAACGTCGCCTATGGGCACAAACCCACCGTCGCTGGATCAGACAGGACTGGCAAAAAGTGCTCTTCACTGACGAGTCGCGGTTTTGTCTCACCAAGGGTGATGGTCGGATTCGCGTTGATCGTCAAAGCAATGAGCGTTCGTTACACCGAGGCTTGTACATCTTCCTCCCTCATGTGGTACCCTTCCTGCAGGCTCATCCTGACATGACCCTCCAGCATGACAATCCCACCAGCCATACTGCTCGTTCTGTGCATGATTTTCTGCAAGACAGGGATGTCAGTGTTCTGCCATGGCCAGTGAAGAGCCCGGATCTCAATCCCATTGAGCACGTCTGAGACCTGTTGGATCGGAGGGTGAGGGCTAGGGCCATTCCCCCAGAAATGTCCGGGAACTTGCAGGTGTCTTGGTGGAAGAGTGAGGTAACATCTCACAGCAAGAACGGGCAAATCTGGTGCAGTCCATGAGGAGGAGTTGCACTGCAGTACTTAATGCAGCTGGTGGCCACACCAGATACTGACTGTTACTTTTGATTTTGACCCCCCCCCCCTCTTTGTTCAGGGACACATTATTCCATTTCTGTTAGTCACATGTCTGTGGAACTTGTTCAGTGTATGTCTCAGTTGCTGAATCTTGTTATGTTCATACAAATATTTACACATGTTAAGTTCGCTGAAAATAAACGCAGTTGACAGTGAGAGGACGTTTTTTTTTTGCTGAGTTTATAATAACCACACTTCTGGTATGAAAACGTTGCTATAATAATCACACTGCTTGTAAGTGAAAAACGAAGAATTAGATGTGCATTTAATGCCAACCACTGCCTTGTCCCGAGGCTCACTTTCAGAAACACAGCTCCATTTCACTGCCACTGTAGTCAGCTGACAGCAAATATAATCAAAGTTTGTGGTCTCTCTCTCTCCCTCCCTCCAATTCAATGGCCTTTATTGGCATGGGAAACGTGTTTACATTGCCAAAGCTCTCTCTCTCTCCCATCTCTCTCTCTCTCTCTCCCCCATCTCTCTCTCCCCCATCTCTTCCCTCTCTGTAGTGGAATTGAAAGCTGCTTCGTGCAGTGAGTTCTTCGGTGGCAATCTCCAATTACCTTGCTGCGTGTGAGTGTTCACTGCACTGGAACTTTTCCATTTCATCATTACACCCCAAGCCAAGCGGCAGGCAGAGAGGGAGGGAGGGAGGGGCAGCTACAAAGCCAACCATGTCCTCCAGGCTCCACAGGGGGCCTTACAAGCTCCACACACACACACACACACACACACACACACACACACACACACACACACACACACACACACACACACACACACACAACAGGGGGCCTTCCAAGCTCCAGCAGATTCCTGGATTTGTCTGCATGAAAAATATATATTCCTTTACAAACGCACAGGTGCAGGGAGCTTTAAAAGCAACGTTTCCCAAACTTGGTCCTGGTCCTAAATAGTACCCCTCCCTGCCTTCAGCTATGTTTTGGTTCAACTTTCTCCAAGGTGGCATCTCAAATGGCACCCTATTCCCTATGTAGGGCCCTGGTCAAAAGTAGTGCACTACCCATAGAGCCCTGGTCAAAAGTAGTGCACTACCCATAGAGCCCTGGTCAAAAGTAGTGCACTTAATAAGGGACCAGTGGGATCCAGCCCAAATATGATCAAGAGGTGGATGACCTTTTAAAAACGCAGAGGAGGGCAGAAGATAAAAACCAGTCTGTTTGCAGTACGATGACCTTAAACTTTATTGTCCCTGCAGGACATTCCCCAGCATGTTGTTGTGCACCCTATTCCCTACGTAGTGCACTACTTTTGACCAGGGCCCTACATAGGGAATAGTGCGTCATTTGGAACATTTTGGCTTCAGTAGCATTGTCTCCCTGATCTTGGACAACGGATTACGGGAGACGAGAATGAGGGAATCATTTGATCCAACTTCCATTCAAGTGGTCAATTCATCCACCGATCAATATTAATCAATGTGTGTTACCACATCCCCAGACATCAGGCCTTTCAATCCCCCTCTACTGGGTGTGTGTGTGTGTGTGTGTGTGTGTGTGTGTGTGTGTGTGTGTGTGTGTGTGTGTGTGTGTGTGTGTGTGTGTGTGTGTGTGTGTCAGCCAAGACCGATGTATCAGGACTTAACCTGGGGTGAGGGCCTAAGGCAGTCAGCTTTCTCTCCTCTCCCTTCTTGTTCATAGCAAGCCAGAGATCTCATTGCAACATTCTGAAAATGATTCACCAACAGCTTTAGACAAAGGCGTCGGTATAAAGCAGCCAGCTAGCAATCACACACACATACACACACACACACACACACACACACACACACACACACACACACACAGTGGCCGTGTCCAAATACCCATCCCTGCCTCCTAAATAGTAGGCCGTTTTGAGTATGGATAGTGCCTGTCGGCCAACCCCCCCCCACAATACGATGGTATCACCTCATATTGGCCAACCCCCCCCCCCCCCCAACAATACGATGGTATCACCTCCTATTGGCCAACCCCCCCCCAACAATACGATGGTATCACCCCCTACTGGCCAACCCCCCCAACAATACGATGGTATCACCTCTTATTGGCCAATCCCCCCCCCCCCCAACAATACGATGGTATCACCTCCGATTGGCCAACCAACACCAACAATACGATGGTATCACCTCCTATTGGCCAACCCCCCCCCCCCAACAATACGATGGTATCACCTTCTATTAGCCAACCCCCCCCAACAATACGATGGTATCACCTCTTATTGGCCAACCCCCCCCCCCCCCCAACAATACGATGGTATCAGCTCTTATTGGCCAACCCCCCCCAAACAATACAATGGTATCACCTCCTATTGGCCAACCCCCCCCCCCCCCAACAATACGATGGTATCACCTCCTATTGGCCAACCCCCCCCCCCAACAATACGATGGTATCACCTCCTATTGGCCAACATCCCCAACAATACGATGGTATCACCTCTTATTGGGCAACCCCCCCAACAATACGATGGTATCACCTCCTATTGGCCAACCCCCCCCCCAACAATACGATGGTATCACATCCTATTGGCCAACCCCCCAACAATACGATGGTATCACCTCTTATTGGCCAACCCCCCCAACAATACGATGGTATCACCTCCTATTGGCCAACCCCCCCAACAATACGATGGTATCACGTCCTATTGGCCAACAATACGAGGGTATCACCTCCTATTGGCCAACCCCCCCCCCCCCCAAAAAATACGATGGTATCACCTCCTATTGGCCAACCCCCCCCCAACAATACGATGGTATCACCTCCTATTGGCCAACCCCCCCAACAATACGATGGTATCACCTCTTATTGGCCAACCCCCCCAACAATACGAGGGTATCATCTCCTATTGGCCAACCCCCCCCCCCCCCCAACAATACGATGGTATCACCTTCTTTTGGCCAACCCCCCCCCCCCAACAATACGGTGGTATCACCTCTTATTGGCCAAACCCCCCAACAATACGATGGTATCACCTCTTATTGGCCAACCCCCCCCCACCCCAACAATACGATGGCGTCACCTCCTATTGGCCAACCCCCCCCAAACAATACGATGGTATCACCTCCTATTGGCCAACCCCCCCCCCCCAACAATACGATGGTATCACCTTCTATTAGCCAACCCCCCCCAACAATACGATGGTATCAGCTCTTATTGGCCAACCCCCCCCAAACAATACAATGGTATCACCTCCTATTGGCCAACCCCCCCCCCCCAACAATACGATGGTATCACCTCCTATTGGCCAACCCCCCCCCCCAACAATACGATGGTATCACCTCCTATTGGCCAACATCCCCAACAATACGATGGTATCACCTCTTATTGGGCAACCCCCCCAACAATACGATGGTATCACCTCCTATTGGCCAACCCCCCCCCCCCCAACAATACGATGGTATCACATCCTATTGGCCAACCCCCCAACAATACGGTGGTATCACCTCTTATTGGCCAACCCCCCCAACAATACGATGGTATCACCTCTTATTGGCCAACCCCCCCCCCCCCCCAACAATACGATGGCATCACCATCACCTCCTATTGGCCAACCCCCCCCAAACAATACGATGGTATCACCTCCTATTGGCCAACCCCCCCCCCCCCCCAACAATACGATGGCATCACCTCCTATTGGCCAACCCCCCCCAAACAATACGATGGCATCACCTCCTATTGGCCAACCCCCCCCAAACAATACGATAGTATCACCTCCTATTGGCCAACCCCCCCCCCCCCCCCCCAACAATACGATGGTATCACCTCCTATTGGCCAACCCCCCCAACAATATGATGTTATCACCTCCTATTGGCCAACCCCCCAACAATACGATGGTATCAGCTCCTATTGGCCAACCCCCCCCCACCAATACGATGGTATCACCTCCTATTGGCCAACCCCCCCAACAATATGATGGTATCACATCCTATTGGCCACCCCCCCAACAATACGATGGTATCAGCTCTTATTGGCCAACCCCCCCCAAACAATACAATGGTATCACCTCCTATTGGCCAACCCCCCCCCAACAATACGATGGTATCACCTCCTATTGGCCAACCCCCCCAACAATACGATGGTATCACCTCTTATTGGCCAACCCCCCCAACAATACGAGGGTATCATCTCCTATTGGCCAACCCCCCCCCCCCCCCCAACAATACGATGGTATCACCTTCTATTGGCCAACCCCCCCCCCCCCAACAATACGGTGGTATCACCTCTTATTGGCCAACCCCCCCAACAATACGATGGTATCACCTCTTATTGGCCAACCCCCCCCCACCCCAACAATACGATGGCGTCACCTCCTATTGGCCAACCCCCCCCAAACAATACGATGGTATCACCTCCTATTGGCCAACCCCCCCCCCCCCAACAATACGATGGTATCACCTTCTATTAGCCAACCCCCCCCAACAATACGATGGTATCAGCTCTTATTGGCCAACCCCCCCCAAACAATACAATGGTATCACCTCCTATTGGCCAACCCCCCCCCCCCAACAATACGATGGTATCACCTCCTATTGGCCAACCCCCCCCCCAACAATACGATGGTATCACCTCCTATTGGCCAACATCCCCAACAATACGATGGTATCACCTCTTATTGGGCAACCCCCCCAACAATACGATGGTATCACCTCCTATTGGCCAACCCCCCCCCCCCCAACAATACGATGGTATCACATCCTATTGGCCAACCCCCCAACAATACGGTGGTATCACCTCTTATTGGCCAACCCCCCCAACAATACGATGGTATCACCTCTTATTGGCCAACCCCCCCCCCCCCCAACAATACGATGGCATCACCTCCTATTGGCCAACCCCCCCCAAACAATACGATGGTATCACCTCCTATTGGCCAACCCCCCCCCCCCCCCCAACAATACGATGGCATCACCTCCTATTGGCCAACCCCCCCCAAACAATACGATGGTATCACCTCCTATTGGCCAACCCCCCCCCCCCAACAATACGATGGTATCACCTTCTATTAGCCAACCCCCCCAACAATACGATGGTATCACCTCTTATTGGCCAACCCCCCCCCCCCCCCCCAACAATACGATGGTATCAGTTCTTATTGGCCAACCCCCCCCAAACAATACAATGGTATCACCTCCTATTGGCCAACCCCCCCCCCCCCCCAACAATACGATGGTATCACCTCCTATTGGCCAACCCCCCCCCCCAACAATACGATGGTATCACCTCCTATTGGCCAACATCCCCAACAATACGATGGTATCACCTCTTATTGGGCAACCCCCCCAACAATACGATGGTATCACCTCCTATTGGCCAACCTCCCCCCCCAACAATACGATGGTATCACATCCTATTGGCCAACCCCCCAACAATACGATGGTATCACCTCTTATTGGCCAACCCCCCCAACAATACGATGGTATCACCTCTTATTGGCCAACCCCCCCAACAATACGATGGTATCACCTCCTATTGGCCAACCCCCCCAACAATACGATGGTATCACGTCCTATTGGCCAACAATACGAGGGTATCACCTCCTATTGGCCAACCCCCCCCCCCCCCCCCAAAAATACGATGGTATCACCTCCTATTGGCCAACCCCCCCCCAACAATACGATGGTATCACCTCCTATTGGCCAACCCCCCCAACAATACGATGGTATCACCTCTTATTGGCCAACCCCCCCAACAATACGAGGGTATCACCTCCTATTGGCCAACCCCCCCCCCCCCCCAACAATACGATGGCATCACCTCCTATTGGCAAACCCCCCCAAACAATACGATGGTATCACCTCCTATTGGCCAACCCCCCCCCCCCCCAACAATACGATGGTATCACCTCCTATTGGCCAACCCCCCCAACAATATGATGGTATCAGCTCCTATTGGCCAACCCCCCCCCCCCCCCAACAATACGATGGTATCACCTCCTATTGGCCAAACCCCCCCCCCCCCTCCCCAACAATACGATGCTATCACCTCTTATTGGCCAACCCCCCCCCCCCCCAACAATACGATGGCATCACCTCCTATTGGCCAACCCCCCCCAAACAATACGATAGTATCACCTCCTATTGGCCAACCCCCCCCCCCCCCCCCCCCCAACAATACGATGGTATCACCTCCTATTGGCCAACCCCCCCAACAATATGATGTTATCACCTCCTATTGGCCAACCCCCCAACAATACGATGGTATCAGCTCCTATTGGCCAACCCCCCCCCCCCCCGCCCCCCAACAATACGATGGTATCACCTCCAATTGCCCAACCCCCCCAACAATACGATGGTATCACCTCCTATTGGCCAACCCCAACAATACGATGGTATCACCTCTTATTGGCCAACCCCCCCCCCCCCCCCACCAATACGATGGTATCACCTCCTATTGGCCAACCCCCCCAACAATATGATGGTATCACATCCTATTGGCCACCCCCCCAACAATACGATGGTATCAGCTCTTATTGGCCAACCCCCCCCAAACAATACAATGGTATCACCTCCTATTGGCCAACCCCCCCCCAACAATACGATGGTATCACCTCCTATTGGCCAACCCCCCCAACAATACGATGGTATCACCTCTTATTGGCCAACCCCCCCAACAATACGATGGTATCACCTCCTATTGGCCAACCCCCCCCCGCCAACATTACGATGGTATCACCTCCTATTGGCCAACCCCCCCCAACAATACGATGGTATCACCTCTTATTGGCCAATTCCCCCCCCCCCCCAACAATACGATGGTATCACCTCCTATTGGCCAACCCCCCCCAACAATACGATGGTATCACCTCTTATTGGCCAATTCCCCCCCCCCCCCCCCCCCCAACAATACGATGGTATCATTTCTTATTGGCCAACCCCCCCCCCCAACAATACGATGGTATCACCTCCTATTGGCCAACCCCCCCCAACAATACGAGGGTATCACCTCCTATTGGCCAACCCCCCCCAACAATACGATGGTATCACCTCTTATTGGCCAACCCCCCCCAACAATACGATGGTATCACCTCTTATTGGCCAACCCCCCCCCCAACAATACGATGGCATCACCTCCTATTGGCCAACCCCCCCCAAACAATACGATGGTATCACCTCCTATTGGCCAACCCCCCCCCAACAATACGATGGTATCACCTCCTATTGGCCAACCCCCCCAACAATATGATGGTATCACCTCCTATTGGCCACCCCCCCAACTATACGATGGTATCAGCTCCTATTGGCCAACCCCCCCCGCCAACAATACGATGGTATCACCTCCTATTGGCCAACCCCCCCCCCCAACAATACGATGGTATCACCTCCTATTGGCCAACCCCCCCAACAATACGATGGTATCACCTCTTATTGGCCAACCCCCCCAACAATACGATGGTATCACCTCCTATTGGCCAACCCCCCCCCCCAACAATACGATGGTATCACCTCCTATTGGCCAACCCCCCCCAACAATACGAGGGTATCACCTCCTATTGGCCAACCCCCCCCAACAATACGATGGTATCACCTCTTATTGGCCAATCCCCCCCCCCCAACAATACGATGGTATCACCTCTTATTTGCCAACCCCCCCCCCCCCCAACAACATGATGGTATCACCTCCTATTGGCCAACCCCCTCCCCCCCCAACAATACGATGGTATCACCTCCTATTGGCCAACCCCCCCCCCAACAATACGATGGTATCACCTCCTATTGGCCAACCCCCCCCCAACAATACGATGGTATCACCTCTTATTGGCCAACCCCCCCCAACAATACGATGGTATCACCTCTTATTGGCCAACCCCCCCCCCCCCCAACAATACGATGGCATCACCTCCTATTGGCCAACCCCCCCCAAACAATACGATGGTATCACCTCCTATTGGCCAACCCCCCCCCCCCCCCCCCCAACAATACGATGGTATCACCTCCTATTGGCCAACCCCCCCAACAATATGATGGTATAACCTCCTATTGGCCACCCCCCCAACAATACGATGGTATCAGCTCCTATTGGCCAACCCCCCCCCCCCCCCAACAATACGATGGTATCACCTCCTATTGGCCAACCCCCCCCCCCAACAATACGATGGTATCACCTCCTATTGGCCAACATCCCCAACAATACGATGGTATCACCTCTTATTGGGCAACCCCCCCAACAATACGATGGTATCACCTCCTATTGGCCAACCTCCCCCCCCAACAATACGATGGTATCACATCCTATTGGCCAACCCCCCAACAATACGATGGTATCACCTCTTATTGGCCAACCCCCCCAACAATACGATGGTATCACCTCTTATTGGCCAACCCCCCCAACAATACGATGGTATCACCTCCTATTGGCCAACCCCCCCAACAATACGATGGTATCACGTCCTATTGGCCAACAATACGAGGGTATCACCTCCTATTGGCCAACCCCCCCCCCCCCCCCCCAAAAATACGATGGTATCACCTCCTATTGGCCAACCCCCCCCCAACAATACGATGGTATCACCTCCTATTGGCCAACCCCCCCAACAATACGATGGTATCACCTCTTATTGGCCAACCCCCCCAACAATACGAGGGTATCACCTCCTATTGGCCAACCCCCCCCCCCCCCCCAACAATACGATGGTATCACCTTCTATTGGCCAACCCCCCCCCCCCCCCCCCCAACAATACGGTGGTATCACCTCTTATTGGCCAACCCCCCCAACAATACGATGGTATCACCTCTTATTGGCCAACCCCCCCCCCCCCCCAACAATACGATGGCATCACCTCCTATTGGCAAACCCCCCCAAACAATACGATGGTATCACCTCCTATTGGCCAACCCCCCCCCCCCCCCAACAATACGATGGTATCACCTCCTATTGGCCAACCCCCCCAACAATATGATGGTATCAGCTCCTATTGGCCAACCCCCCCCCCCCCCCCCCCCCAACAATACGATGGTATCACCTCCTATTGGCCAAACCCCCCCCCCCCCTCCCCAACAATACGATGCTATCACCTCTTATTGGCCAACCCCCCCCCCCCCCAACAATACGATGGCATCACCTCCTATTGGCCAACCCCCCCCAAACAATACGATAGTATCACCTCCTATTGGCCAACCCCCCCCCCCCCCCCCCCCAACAATACGATGGTATCACCTCCTATTGGCCAACCCCCCAACAATACGATGGTATCAGCTCCTATTGGCCAACCCCCCCCCCCCCCCGCCCCCCAACAATACGATGGTATCACCTCCAATTGCCCAACCCCCCCAACAATACGATGGTATCACCTCCTATTGGCCAACCCCAACAATACGATGGTATCACCTCTTATTGGCCAACCCCCCCCCCCCCCCCCAACAATACGATGGTATCACCTCCTATTGGCCAACCCCCCCCCAACAATACGATGGTATCACCTCTTATTGGCCAACCCCCCCCCCCACCAATACGATGGTATCACCTCCTATTGGCCAACCCCCCCAACAATATGATGGTATCACATCCTATTGGCCACCCCCCCAACAATACGATGGTATCAGCTCTTATTGGCCAACCCCCCCCAAACAATACAATGGTATCACCTCCTATTGGCCAACCCCCCCCCAACAATACGATGGTATCACCTCCTATTGGCCAACCCCCCCAACAATACGATGGTATCACCTCTTATTGGCCAACCCCCCCAACAATACGATGGTATCACCTCCTATTGGCCAACCCCCCCCCGCCAACATTACGATGGTATCACCTCCTATTGGCCAACCCCCCCCAACAATACGATGGTATCACCTCTTATTGGCCAATTCCCCCCCCCCCCCAACAATACGATGGTATCACCTCCTATTGGCCAACCCCCCCCAACAATACGATGGTATCACCTCTTATTGGCCAATTCCCCCCCCCCCCCCCCCCCAACAATACGATGGTATCATTTCTTATTGGCCAACCCCCCCCCCCAACAATACGATGGTATCACCTCCTATTGGCCAACCCCCCCCAACAATACGAGGGTATCACCTCCTATTGGCCAACCCCCCCCAACAATACGATGGTATCACCTCTTATTGGCCAACCCCCCCCAACAATACGATGGTATCACCTCTTATTGGCCAACCCCCCCCCCAACAATACGATGGCATCACCTCCTATTGGCCAACCCCCCCCAAACAATACGATGGTATCACCTCCTATTGGCCAACCCCCCCCCAACAATACGATGGTATCACCTCCTATTGGCCAACCCCCCCAACAATATGATGGTATCACCTCCTATTGGCCACCCCCCCAACTATACGATGGTATCAGCTCCTATTGGCCAACCCCCCCCGCCAACAATACGATGGTATCACCTCCTATTGGCCAACCCCCCCCCCCAACAATACGATGGTATCACCTCCTATTGGCCAACCCCCCCAACAATACGATGGTATCACCTCTTATTGGCCAACCCCCCCAACAATACGATGGTATCACCTCCTATTGGCCAACCCCCCCCCCCAACAATACGATGGTATCACCTCCTATTGGCCAACCCCCCCCAACAATACGAGGGTATCACCTCCTATTGGCCAACCCCCCCCAACAATACGATGGTATCACCTCTTATTGGCCAATCCCCCCCCCCCAACAATACGATGGTATCACCTCTTATTTGCCAACCCCCCCCCCCCCAACAACATGATGGTATCACCTCCTATTGGCCAACCCCCTCCCCCCCCAACAATACGATGGTATCACCTCCTATTGGCCAACCCCCCCCCAACAATACGATGGTATCACCTCCTATTGGCCAACCCCCCCCCCCCCCCCCAACAATACGATGGTATCACCTCTTATTGGCCAACCCCCCCCAACAATACGATGGTATCACCTCTTATTGGCCAACCCCCCCCCCCCCCAACAATACGATGGCATCACCTCCTATTGGCCAACCCCCCCCAAACAATACGATGGTATCACCTCCTATTGGCCAACCCCCCCCCCCCCCCCCCCCAACAATACGATGGTATCACCTCCTATTGGCCAACCCCCCCAACAATATGATGGTATAACCTCCTATTGGCCACCCCCCCAACAATACGATGGTATCAGCTCCTATTGGCCAACCCCCCCCCCCCCCCGCCCCCCAACAATACGATGGTATCACCTCCTATTGCCCAACCCCCCCAACAATACGATGGTATCACCTCCTATTGGCCAACCCCCCCCCCCCCAACAATACGATGGTATCACCTCCTATTGGCCAACCCCCCCCCCCCCCCCCAACAATACGATGGTATCACCTCTTATTGGCCAACCCCCCCCCCCCCAACAATACGATGGCATCACCTCCTATTGGCCAACCCCCCCAAACAATACGAGGGTATCACCTCCTATTGGCCAACCCCCCCAACAATACAATGGTATCACCTCCTATTGGCCAACCCCCCCCCCCCCCCAACAATACGATGGTATCACCTCTTATTGGCCAACCCCCCCCAACAATACGATGGTATCACCTCTTATTGGCCAACCCCCCCAACAATACGATGGCATCACCTCCTATTGGCCAACCCCCCCCAAACAATACGATGGTATCACCTCCTATTGGCCAACCCCCCCCCCCCCCCAACAATACGATGGTATCACCTCCTATTGGCCAACCCCCCATACAATATGATGGTATCACCTCCTATTGGCCAACCCCCCCAACAATACGATGGTATCACCTCCTATTGGCCAACCCCCCCCCAACAATACGAGGGTATCACCTCCTATTGGCCAACCCCCCCCAACAATAGGATGGTATCACCTCCTATTGGCCAACCCCCTCCCCCCCCAACAATACGATGGTATCACCTCCTATTGGCCAACCCCCCCCAACAATACGATGGTATCATCTCTTATTGGCCAACCCCCCCAATAATACGAGGGTATCACCTCCTATTGGCCAACCCCCCCAACAATACAATGGTATCACCTCCTATTGGCCAACCCCCCCCCCCCCCCCCAACAATACGATGGTATCACCTCTTATTGGCCAACCCCCCCCAACAATACGATGGTATCACCTCCTATTGGCCAACCCCCTCCCCCCCCAACAATACGATGGTATCACCTCCTATTGGCCAACCCCCCCCAACAATACGATGGTATCACCTCCTATTGGCCAACCCCCCATACAATATGATGGTATCACCTCCTATTGGCCAACCCCCCCAACAATACGATGGTATCACCTCCTATTGGCCAACCCCCCCCCAACAATACGAGGGTATCACCTCCTATTGGCCAACCCCCCCCAACAATAGGATGGTATCACCTCCTATTGGCCAACCCCCTCCCCCCCCAACAATACGATGGTATCACCTCCTATTGGCCAACCCCCCCCAACAATACGATGGTATCATCTCTTATTGGCCAACCCCCCCAATAATACGAGGGTATCACCTCCTATTGGCCAACCCCCCCAACAATACAATGGTATCACCTCCTATTGGCCAACCCCCCCCCCCCCCCCCCCCCAACAATACGATGGTATCACCTCTTATTGGCCAACCCCCCCCAACAATACGAGGGTATCACCTCCTATTGGCCAACCCCCCCAACAATACAATGGTATCACCTCCTATTGGCCAACCCCCCCCCCCCAATAATACGATGGTATCACCTCTTATTGGCCAACCCCCCCCAACAATACGATGGCATCACCTCCTATTGGCCAACCCCCCCAAACAATACGAGGGTATCACCTCCTATTGGCCAACCCCTCCAACAATACAATGGTATCACCTCCTATTGGCCAACCCCCCCCCCCCCCAACAATACGATGGTATCACCTCTTATTGGCCAACCCCCCCCAACAATACGATGGTATCACCTCTTATTGGCCAACCCCCCCAACAATACGATGGCATCACCTCCTATTGGCCAACCCCCCCCAAACAATACGATGGTATCACCTCCTATTGGCCAACCCCCCCCCCCCCCCCCAACAATACGATGGTATCACCTCCTATTGGCCAACCCCCCATACAATATGATGGTATCACCTCCTATTGGCCAACCCCCCCAACAATACGATGGTATCACCTCCTATTGGCCAACCCCCCCCCAACAATACGATGGTATCACCTCCTATTGGCCAACCCCCCCCAACAATACGAGGGTATCACCTCCTATTGGCCAACCCCCCCCAACAATACGATGGTATCACCTCCTATTGGCCAACCCCCTCCCCCCCAACAATACGATGGTATCACCTCCTATTGGCCAACCCCCCCCAACAATACGATGGTATCATCTCTTATTGGCCAACCCCCCCAATAATACGAGGGTATCACCTCCTATTGGCCAACCCCCCCACCCCCCAACAATACAATGGTATCACCTCCTATTGGCCAACCCCCCCCCCCCCCAACAATACGATGGTATCACCTCTTATTGGCCAACCCCCCCCAACAATACGATGGTATCACCTCCTATTGGCCAACCCCCTCCCCCCCCAACAATACGATGGTATCACCTCCTATTGGCCAACCCCCCCCAACAATACGATGGTATCATCTCTTATTGGCCAACCCCCCCAATAATACGAGGGTATCACCTCCTATTGGCCAACCCCCCCAACAATACAATGGTATCACCTCCTATTGGCCAACCCCCCCCCCCCCCCAATAATACGATGGTATCACCTCTTATTGGCCAACCCCCCCCAACAATACGATGGTATCACCTCTTATTGGCCAACCCCCCCCCCCCCCCCAACAATACGATGGCATCACCTCCTATTGGCCAACCCCCCCCAAACAATACGATGGTATCACCTCCTATTGGCCAACCCCCCCCCCCCCCAACAATACGATGGTATCACCTCCTATTGGCCAACCCCCCCAACAATATGATGGTATCACCTCCTATTGGCCACCCCCCCAACAATACGATGGTATCAGCTCCTATTGGCCAACCCCCCCCCCCCCCGCCCCCCAACAATACGATGGTATCACCTCCTATTGCCCAACCCCCCCAACAATACGATGGTATCACCTCCAATTGGCCAACCCCCCCCCCCCCAACAATACGATGGTATCACCTCCTATTGGCCAACCCCCCCCCCCCCCCCAACAATACGATGGTATCACCTCTTATTGGCCAACCCCCCCCAACAATACGATGGTATCACCTCTTATTGGCCAACCCCCCCCCCCCCAACAATACGATGGCATCACCTCCTATTGGCTACCCCCCCAACAATACGATGGTATCAGCTCCTATTGGCCAACCCCCCCCCCCCCCCCCCCGCCCCCCAACAATACGATGGTATCATCTCCTATTGCCCAACCCCCCCAACAATACGATGGTATCACCTCCTATTGGCCAACCCCCCCCCCCCCAACAATACGATGGTATCACCTCCTATTGGCCAACCCCCCCCCCCCCCCCCCCCAACAATACGATGGTATCACCTCTTATTGGCCAACCCCCCCCCCCCCCAACAATACGATGGCATCACCTCCTATTGGCCAACCCCCCCAAACAATACGATGGTATCACCTCCTATTGGCAAACCCCCTCCCCCCCAACAATACGATGGTATCACCTCCTATTGGCCAACCCCCCCAACAATATGATGTTATCACCTCCTATTGGCCAACCCCCCAACAATACGATGGTATCAGCTCCTATTGGCCAACCCCCCCCCCCCCCGCCCCCCAACAATACGATGGTATCACCTCCTATTGCCCAACCCCCCCAACAATACGAGGGTATCACCTCCTATTGGCCAACCCCCCCCAACAATACGATGGTATCACCTCTTATTGGCCAATTACCCCCCCCCCCCCCCCAACAATACGATGGTATCACCTCTTATTGGCCAACACCCCCCCCCCCCCCCCCCAACAATACGATGGTATCACCTCCTATTGGCCAACCCCCCCCCAACAATACGAGGGTATCACCTCCTATTGGCCAACCCCCCCCAACAATACGATGGTATCACCTCTTATTGGCCAACCCCCCCCCCAACAATACGATGGTATCACCTCTTATTGGCCAACCCCCCCCCCAACAATACGATGGTATCACCTCTTATTGGCCAACCCCCCCCCCCACCAATACGATGGTATCACCTCCTATTGGCCAACCCCCCCAACAATACGAGGGTATCACCTCCTATTGGCCAACACCCCCCCAACAATACGATGGTATCACCTCTTATTGGCCAACCCCCCCCCCCCAACAATACGATGGTATCACCTCTTATTGGCCAACCCCCTCCCCCCCCAACAATACGATGGTATCACCTCCTATTGGCCAACCCCCCCAACAATATGATGGTATCACCTCCTATTGGCCACCCCCCCAACAATACGATGGTATCAGCTCTTATTGGCCAACCCCCCCCAAACAATACAATGGTATCACCTCCTATTGGCCAACCCCCCCCCCCCCCCCCCCAACAATACGATGGTATCACCTCCTATTGGCCAACCCCCCCAACAATATGATGGTATCACCTCCTATTGGCCACCCCCCCAACAATACGATGGTATCACCTCCTATTGGCCAACCCCCCCAACAATACGATGGTATCACCTCTTATTGGCCAACCCCCCCAACAATACGATGGTATCACCTCCTATTGGCCAACCCCCCCCCAACAATACGATGGTATCACCTCCTATTGGCCAACCCCCCCCAACAATACGAGGGTATCACCTCCTATTGGCCAACCCCCCCCAACAATACGATGGTATCACCTCTTATTGGCCAATCCCCCCCCCCAACAATACGATGGTATCACCTCTTATTTGCCAACCCCCCCCCCCCCCCAACAATATGATGGTATCACCTCCTATTGGCCAACCCCCTCCCCCCCAACAATACGATGGTATCACCTCCTATTGGCCAACCCCCCCCAACAATACGATGGTATCATCTCTTATTGGCCAACCCCCCCAATAATACGAGGGTATCACCTCCTATTGGCCAACCCCCCCCCCCCCCCCCCCCAACAATACGATGGTATCACCTCCTATTGGCCAACCCCCCCAACAATACGATGGTATCACCTCTTATTGGCCAACCCCCCCCCCCCCCCCAACAATACGATGGTATCACCTCCTATTGGCCAACCCCCCCCCAACAATACGAGGGTATCACCTCCTATTGGCCAACCCCCCCCCAACAATACGATGGTATCACCTCTTATTGGCCAACCCCCCCCCCCAACAATACGATGGTATCACCTCTTATTGGCCAACCCCCCCCCCCCAACAATACGATGGTATCACCTCTTATTGGCCAACCCCCCCCCCCACCAATACGATGGTATCACCTCCTATTGGCCAACCCCCCCAACAATACGAGGGTATCACCTCCTATTGGCCAACCCCCCCCAACAATACGATGGTATCACCTCTTATTGGCCAACCCCCCCCCCCCCCCAACAATACGATGGTATCACCTCTTATTGGCCAACCCCCTCCCCCCCCAACAATACGATGGTATCACCTCCTATTGGCCAACCCCCCCAACAATATGATGGTATCACCTCCTATTGGCCACCCCCCCAACAATACGATGGTATCAGCTCTTATTGGCCAACCCCCCCCAAACAATACAATGGTATCACCTCCTATTGGCCAACCCCCCCCCCCCCCAACAATACGATGGTATCACCTCCTATTGGCCAACCCCCCCAACAATATGATGGTATCACCTCCTATTGGCCACCCCCCCAACAATACGATGGTATCAGCTCCTATTGGCCAACCCCCCCGTCAACAATACGATGGTATCACCTCCTATTGGCCAACCCCCCCCCCCCAACAATACGATGGTATCACCTCCTATTGGCCAACCCCCCCAACAATACGATGGTATCACCTCTTATTGGCCAACCCCCCCAACAATACGATGGTATCACCTCCTATTGGCCAACCCCCCCCCAACAATACGATGGTATCACCTCCTATTGGCCAACCCCCCCCAACAATACGATGGTATCACCTCTTATTGGCCAATCCCCCCCCCCCAACAATACGATGGTATCACCTCTTATTTGCCAACCCCCCCCCCCCCCCCCAACAATATGATGGTATCACCTCCTATTGGCCAACACCCTCCCCCCCCAACAATACGATGGTATCACCTCCTATTGGCCAACCCCCCCCAACAATACGATGGTATCACCTCTTATTGGCCAACCCCCCCCAACAATACGATGGTATCACCTCTTATTGGCCAACCCCCCCCCCCCCCCCAACAATACGATGGCATCACCTCCTATTGGCCAACCCCCCCCAAACAATACGATGGTATCACCTCCTATTGGCCAACCCCCCCCCCCCCCCAACAATACGATGGTATCACCTCCTATTGGCCAACCCCCCCAACAATATGATGGTATCACCTCCTATTGGCCACCCCCCCAACAATACGATGGTATCACCTCCTATTGGCCAACCCCCCCCCCCCCCCCCCAACAATACGATGGTATCACCTCCTATTGCCCAACCCCCCCAACAATACGATGGTATCACCTCCTATTGGCCAACCCCCCCCCCCCAACAATACGATGGTATCACCTCCTATTGGCAAACCCCCTCCCCCCCCAACAATACGATGGTATCACCTCCTATTGGCCAACCCCCCCAACAATATGATGTTATCACCTCCTATTGGCCAACCCCCCAACAATACGATGGTATCAGCTCCTATTGGCCAACCCCCCCCCCCGCCCCCCAACAATACGATGGTATCACCTCCTATTGCCCAACCCCCCCAACAATACGAGGGTATCACCTCCTATTGGCCAACCCCCCCCAACAATACGATGGTATCACCTCTTATTGGCCAATCCCCCCCCCCAACAATACGATGGTATCAACTCCTATTGGCCAACCCCCCACCCCCCCCCAACAATACGATGGTATCACCTCTTATTGGCCAACCCCCCCCAACAATACGATGGTATCACCTCTTATTGGCCAACCCCCCCCCAACAATACGATGGCATCACCTCCTATTGGCCAACCCCCCCCAAACAATACGATGGTATCACCTCCTATTGGCCAACCCCCCCCAACAATACGATGGTATCACCTCCTATTGGCCAACCCCCCCAACAATATGATGGTATCACCTCCTATTGGCCACCCCCCCAACAATACGATGGTATCAGCTCCTATTGGCCAACCCCCCCCCCCAACAATACGATGGTATCACCTCCTATTGGCCAACCCCCCCCCCCCCCAACAATACGATGGTATCACCTCCTATTGGCCAACCCCCCCAACAATAAGATGGTATCACCTCTTATTGGCCAACCCCCCCAACAATACGATGGTATCACCTCCTATTGGCCAACCCCCCCCCAACAATACGATGGTATCACCTCCTATTGGCCAACCCCCCCCAACAATACGAGGGTATCACCTCCTATTGGCCAACCCCCCCCAACAATACGATGGTATCACCTCCTATTGGCCAACCCCCCCCCCCCCAACAATACGATGGTATCACCTCCTATTGGCCAACCCCCCCCCCCCCCAACAATACGATGGTATCACCTCTTATTGGCCAACCCCCCCCAACAATACGATGGTATCACCTCTTATTGGCCAACCCCCCCCCCCCCCCCCAACAATACGATGGCATCACCTCCTATTGGCCAACCCCCCCCAAACAATACGATGGTATCACCTCCTATTGGCCAACCCCCCCCCCCCCCCAACAATACGATGGTATCACCTCCTATTGGCCAACCCCCCCAACAATATGATGGTATCACCTCCTATTGGCCACCCCCCCAACAATACGATGGTATCAGCTCCTATTGGCCAACCCCCCCGCCCCCCAACAATACGATGGTATCACCTCCTATTGCCCAACCCCCCCAACAATACGATGGTATCACCTCCTATTGGCCAACCCCCCCCCCCCCCAACAATACGATGGTATCACCTCCTATTGGCCAACCCCCCCCCCCCCCCAACAATACGATGGTATCACCTCTTATTGGCCAACCCCCCCCCCCCCCCCCCAACAATACGATGGCATCACCTCCTATTGGCCAACCCCCCCAAACAATACGATGGTATCACCTCCTATTGGCAAACCCCCTCCCCCCCCAACAATACGATGGTATCACCTCCTATTGGCCAACCCCCCCAACAATATGATGTTATCACCTCCTATTGGCCAACCCCCCAACAATACGATGGTATCAGCTCCTATTGGCCAACCCCCCCCCCCGCCCCCCAACAATACGATGGTATCACTTCCTATTGCCCAACCCCCCCAACAATACGATGGTATCACCTCCTATTGGCCAACCCCACCCCCAACAATACGATGGTATCACCTCCTATTGGCCAACCCCCCCAACAATACGAGGGTATCACCTCCTATTGGCCAACCCCCCCCAACAATACGATGGTATCACCTCTTATTGGCCAATCCCCCCCCCCCCCCCCCCCCAACAATACGATGGTATCACCTCTTATTGGCCAAACCCCCCCCCCCCCCAACAATACGATGGTATCACCTCCTATTGGCCAACCCCCCCCCAACAATACGAGGGTATCACCTCCTATTGGCCAACCCCCCCCCCCCCCAACAATACGATGGTATCACCTCCTATTGGCCAACCCCCCCAACAATAAGATGGTATCACCTCTTATTGGCCAACCCCCCCAACAATACGATGGTATCACCTCCTATTGGCCAACCCCCCCCCAACAATACGATGGTATCACCTCCTATTGGCCAACCCCCCCCAACAATACGAGGGTATCACCTCCTATTGGCCAACCCCCCCCAACAATACGATGGTATCACCTCCTATTGGCCAACCCCCCCCCCCCAACAATACGATGGTATCACCTCCTATTGGCCAACCCCCCCCCCCCCCCCAACAATACGATGGTATCACCTCTTATTGGCCAACCCCCCCCAACAATACGATGGTATCACCTCTTATTGGCCAACCCCCCCCCCCCCCCCCCCAACAATACGATGGCATCACCTCCTATTGGCCAACCCCCCCCAAACAATACGATGGTATCACCTCCTATTGGCCAACCCCCCCCCCCCCCCCAACAATACGATGGTATCACCTCCTATTGGCCAACCCCCCCAACAATATGATGGTATCACCTCCTATTGGCCACCCCCCCAACAATACGATGGTATCAGCTCCTATTGGCCAACCCCCCCGCCCCCCAACAATACGATGGTATCACCTCCTATTGCCCAACCCCCCCAACAATACGATGGTATCACCTCCTATTGGCCAACCCCCCCCCGCCCCAACAATACGATGGTATCACCTCCTATTGGCCAACCCCCCCAACAATATGATGGTATCACCTCCTATTGGCCACCCCCCCAACAATACGATGGTATCAGCTCCTATTGGCCAACCCCCCCGCCCCCCAACAATACGATGGTATCACCTCCTATTGCCCAACCCCCCCAACAATACGATGGTATCACCTCCTATTGGCCAACCCCCCCCCGCCCCAACAATACGATGGTATCACCTCCTATTGGCCAACCCCCCCCCCCCCCCCAACAATACGATGGTATCACCTCTTATTGGCCAACCCCCCCCCCCCCCCCCCAACAATACGATGGCATCACCTCCTATTGCCCAACCCCCCCAACAATACGATGGTATCACCTCCTATTGGCCAACCCCCCCCCCCCCCCCAACAATACGATGGTATCACCTCTTATTGGCCAACCCCCCCCCCCCCCCCCCCAACAATACGATGGCATCACCTCCTATTGGCCAACCCCCCCAAACAATACGATGGTATCACCTCCTATTGGCAAACCCCCTCCCCCCCCAACAATACGATGGTATCACCTCCTATTGGCCAACCCCCCCAACAATATGATGTTATCACCTCCTATTGGCCAACCCCCCAACAATACGATGGTATCAGCTCCTATTGGCCAACCCCCCCCCCCCGCCCCCCAACAATACGATGGTATCACCTCCTATTGCCCAACCCCCCCAACAATACGATGGTATCACCTCCTATTGGCCAACCCCACCCCCAACAATACGATGGTATCACCTCCTATTGGCCAACCCCCCCAACAATACGAGGGTATCACCTCCTATTGGCCAACCCCCCCCAACAATACGATGGTATCACCTCTTATTGGCCAATCCCCCCCCCCCCCCCCCCCCAACAATACGATGGTATCACCTCTTATTGGCCAAACCCCCCCCCCCCCCAACAATACGATGGTATCACCTCCTATTGGCCAACCCCCCCCCAACAATACGAGGGTATCACCTCCTATTGGCCAACCCCCCCCCCCCCAACAATACGATGGTATCACCTCCTATTGGCCAACCCCCCCAACAATAAGATGGTATCACCTCTTATTGGCCAACCCCCCCAACAATACGATGGTATCACCTCCTATTGGCCAACCCCCCCCCAACAATACGATGGTATCACCTCCTATTGGCCAACCCCCCCCAACAATACGAGGGTATCACCTCCTATTGGCCAACCCCCCCCAACAATACGATGGTATCACCTCCTATTGGCCAACCCCCCCCCCCCAACAATACGATGGTATCACCTCCTATTGGCCAACCCCCCCCCCCCCCCCCAACAATACGATGGTATCACCTCTTATTGGCCAACCCCCCCCAACAATACGATGGTATCACCTCTTATTGGCCAACCCCCCCCCCCCCCCCCCAACAATACGATGGCATCACCTCCTATTGGCCAACCCCCCCCAAACAATACGATGGTATCACCTCCTATTGGCCAACCCCCCCCCCCCCCCCAACAATACGATGGTATCACCTCCTATTGGCCAACCCCCCCAACAATATGATGGTATCACCTCCTATTGGCCACCCCCCCAACAATACGATGGTATCAGCTCCTATTGGCCAACCCCCCCGCCCCCCAACAATACGATGGTATCACCTCCTATTGCCCAACCCCCCCAACAATACGATGGTATCACCTCCTATTGGCCAACCCCCCCCCCCCCCAACAATACGATGGTATCACCTCCTATTGGCCAACCCCCCCCCCCCCCCAACAATACGATGGTATCACCTCTTATTGGCCAACCCCCCCCCCCCCCCCCCAACAATACGATGGCATCACCTCCTATTGGCCAACCCCCCCAAACAATACGATGGTATCACCTCCTATTGGCAAACCCCCTCCCCCCCCAACAATACGATGGTATCACCTCCTATTGGCCAACCCCCCCAACAATATGATGTTATCACCTCCTATTGGCCAACCCCCCAACAATACGATGGTATCAGCTCCTATTGGCCAACCCCCCCCCCCGCCCCCCAACAATACGATGGTATCACCTCCTATTGCCCAACCCCCCCAACAATACGATGGTATCACCTCCTATTGGCCAACCCCACCCCCAACAATACGATGGTATCACCTCCTATTGGCCAACCCCCCCAACAATACGAGGGTATCACCTCCTATTGGCCAACCCCCCCCAACAATACGATGGTATCACCTCTTATTGGCCAATCCCCCCCCCCCCCCCCAACAATACGATGGTATCACCTCTTATTGGCCAAACCCCCCCCCCCCCCAACAATACGATGGTATCACCTCCTATTGGCCAACCCCCCCCCAACAATACGAGGGTATCACCTCCTATTGGTAAACCCCCCCCAACAATACAATGGTATCACCTCTTATTGGCCAACCCCCCCCCCCAACAATACGATGGTATCACCTCTTATTGGCCACCCCCCCCCCCAACAATACGATGGTATCATCTCTTATTGGCCAAACCCCCCCCCACCAATACGATTGTATCAGCTCCTATTGGCCAACCCCCCCCCCCCCCCCGCCCCCCAACAATACGATGGTATCACCTCCTATTGCCCAACCCCCCCAACAATACGATGGTATCACCTCCTATTGGCCAACCCCCCCCCCCCCCAACAATACGATGGTATCACCTCTTATTGGCCAACCCCCCCCCCCCCCCCAACAATACGATGGTATCACCTCTTATTGGCCAACCCCCTCCCCCCCCAACAATACGATGGTATCACCTCCTATTGGCCAACCCCCCCAACAATATGATGGTATCACCTCCTATTGGCCACCCCCCCAACAATACGATGGTATCAGCTCTTATTGGCCAACCCCCCCCAAACAATACAATGGTGTCACCTCCTATTGGCCAACCCCCCCCCCCGCCAACAATACGATGGTATCACCCCCTATTGGCCAACCCCCCCCAACAATACGATGGTATCACCTCTTATTGGCCAATTCCCCCCCCCCCAACAATACGATGGTATCATTTCTTATTGGCCAACCCCCCCCAACAATACGATGGTATCACCTCCTATTGGCCAACCCCCCCCAACAATACGAGGGTATCACCTCCTATTGGCCAACCCCCCCCAACAATACGATGGTATCACCTCTTATTGGCCAATCCCCCCCCCCAACAATACGATGGTATCACCTCCTATTGGCCAACCCCCCACCCCCCCCCAACAATACGATGGTATCACCTCTTATTGGCCAACCCCCCCCAACAATACGATGGTATCACCTCTTATTGGCCAACCCCCCCCCAACAATACGATGGCATCACCTCCTATTGGCCAACCCCCCCCAAACAATACGATGGTATCACCTCCTATTGGCCAACCCCCCCCCAACAATACGATGGTATCACCTCCTATTGGCCAACCCCCCCAACAATATGATGGTATCACCTCCTATTGGCCACCCCCCCAACAATACGATGGTATCAGCTCCTATTGGCCAACCCCCCCCCCAACAATACGATGGTATCACCTCCTATTGGCCAACCCCCCCCCCCCCAACAATACGATGGTATCACCTCCTATTGGCCAACCCCCCCAACAATACGATGGTATCACCTCTTATTGGCCAACCCCCCCAACAATACGATGGTATCACCTCCTATTGGCCAACCCCCCCCCAACAATACGATGGTATCACCTCCTATTGGCCAACCCCCCCCAACAATACGAGGGTATCACCTCCTATTGGCCAACCCCCCCCAACAATACGATGGTATCACCTCTTATTGGCCAATCCCCCCCCCCCCCCAACAATACGATGGTATCACCTCTTATTTGCCAACCCCCCCCTCCAACAATATGATGGTATCACCTCCTATTGGCCAACCCCCTCCCCCCCAACAATACGATGGTATCACCTCCTATTGGCCAACCCCCCCCAACAATACGATGGAATCACCTCCTATTGGCCAACCCCCCCCCCCAACAATACGATGGTATCACCTCCTATTGGCCAACCCCCCCCAACAATACGAGGGTATCACCTCTTATTGGCCAATCCCCCCCCCCCCCCCCAACAATACGATGGTATCATCTCTTATTGGCCAACCCCCCCCAACAATACGATGGTATCACCTCTTATTGGCCAACCCCCCCCCCCCCAACAATACGATGGTATCACCTCTTATTGGCCAACCCCCCCCAAACAATACAATGGTATTACCTCCTATTGGCCAACCCCCCAACAATACGATGGTATCACCTCCTATTGGCCAACCCCCCCAACAATATGATGGTATCACCTCCTATTGGCCAACCCCCCCAACAATTCCATGGTATCACCTCCTATTGGCCAACCCCCCCAACAATACGATGGTATCGCCTCCTATTGGCCAACCCCACAAACATACGACAGTTTCACCCCCCATTTGCCAACCTCCCAAACATACGACGGCATCACCCCCTATTGGCCAACCTCCCAAACATACGACGGCATCACCCCCTATTGGCCAGCGCCCCGAACATACAATGGTGTCACCCCCTATTGGCCAACCCCCCGAACATACGATTGTATCGCCTCCTATAGGCCAACCCCCCGAACATACGATGGTATCAACTATTGGCCAAATCCCCGAACATACGATGGCATCACCTCCTATTGGTCAACCCCCCGAACATACAATGGTATCACCCCCTATTGGCCAACCCCCGAACATACGATGGTATCACCCCCTATTGGTTTCTATTGGACAAATTCAGGTATTTTTATCCCAATTTCGTTTGCTTCCATTTAAGAAACATTTTTCAACAGAAGAATCGACATAATGAATGCACCCCTGATCACAAACACAGTTCACGTTCATAGCAGCCACGTTATATTCCTTCTGGCCTCAATGCACTCTCCTCCTCTCACCTCTTCCCTTCGTTTGTGGACTTCAATGAACAACACATCAGCTGTATGTGACCAGAAGAAAAAAACATGGAAACGTGGAAAACACGTCAGTTCATGCAGAAAGAGCTCTGATAGGTTGGAGGACATTGTCATAATTCCTGTGGAAGTGTATGAAGGGGGTGAGAATCATATGCCTCCTAGGTTATGTATTGAAGTCAATGTACCCAGAGGAGGATGGAAGCTAGCTGTCTTCCAGCTACACAATGGTGCTAACTTACAGAGTGCTGTTGAGGCTACGGTAGACCTTCATTACAAAACAGTGTGTTTTAATCAATTATTTGGTGACGTGTGAATATATTTAACATAGTTATATCTAAAAAGGGTAACTTTTTCAATGTTGAAGGTTTATTATTAATGAAATTCACTGAAGAGGATGGTTCTCCCCTTCCTCCTCGGAGGAGCCTACACTGGTATGCAGTGGAGCCAGATAAGGGACACAGCCAGTGCCTAGTCCCTACTACCCAGGGATGTCATTCCAGCTGGAACAGACAGTAAGAAGAGCAGGAGCTTTTCATGTTGTTGTTTTAATGAAGAAACATTACATTTCACTCTGACACGTGTTTAGGGGCGGCAGGTAGCCTTATTGTTATGAAATTCACTGAGGATGATGGTCCTCCCTTTCCTCCACTGACACACACTCACAAAAACAGAACAGCTCCTCCAAGAACTGCACTGCCAAAACGCCAGTCACGCCAGTCTAGAAAAGACCAAGCAGTCATGTGGGCCTCTTAGAAAGCCTCTTGGTGTGGTTTTCCTCACAGAGAGAGGAGACGCATGAGAGTGACTATAGTTCAAATGACAACCTATAGACCCTGGTCTACAGTAGTCCACTACCCTATAGACCCTGGTCTACAGCAGTCCACTACCCTATAGACCCTGGTCAACAGTAGTCCTCTACCCTATAGACCCTGGTCAACAGTAGTCCTCTACCCTATAGACCCTGGTCAACAGTAGTCCTCTACCCTATAGACCCTGGTCAACAGTCATCTACTACCATACCTCTACCTGGTCTACAGTAGTCCACTACCCTATAGACCCTGGTCTACAGTAGTCCACTACCCTATAGACCCTGGTCAACAGTAGTCCACTACCCTATAGACCCTGGTCTACAGTAGTCCACTACCCTATAGACCCTGGTCAACAGTAGTCCACTACCCTATAGACCCTGGTCAACAGTAGTCCACTACCCTATAGACCCTGGTCAACAGTAGTCCACTACCCTATAGACCCTGGTCTACAGTAGTCCACTACCCTATAGACCCTGGTCTACAGTAGTCCACTACCCTATAGACCCTGGTCAACAGTAGTCCACTACCCTATAGAACCTGGTCAACAGTAGTCCACTACCCTATAGAACCTGGTCAACAGTAGTCCACAACCCTATAGACCCTGGTCAACAGTAGTCCACTACCCTATAGACCCTGGTCAACAGTAGTCCACTACCCTATAGACCCTGGTCAACAGTAGTCCACTACCCTGGTCTACAGTAGTCCACTAGTCTATAGACCCTGGTCTACAGTAGTCCACTACCCTATAGACCCTGGTCTACAGTAGTCCACTACCCTATAGAACCTGGTCTACAGTAGTCCACTACCCTGGTCAGCAGTAGTCCACTACCCTATAGACCCTGGTCTACAGTAGTCCACTACCCTATAGACCCTGGTCTACAGTAGTCCACTACCCTATAGACCCTGGTCAACAGTAGTCCACTACCCTGGTCAACAGTAGACCACTACCCTATAAACCCTGGTCAACAGTACTCCACCACCCTGGTCAGCAGTAGTCCACTACCCTATAGACCCTGGTCTACAGTAGTCCACTACCCTATAGACCCTGGTCTACAGTAGTCCACTACCCTGGTCAGCAGTAGTCCACTACCCTATAGACCCTGGTCTACAGTAGTCCACTACCCTATAGACCCTGGTCTACAGTAGTCGACTACCCTATAGACCCTGGTCAACAGTAGTCCACTACCCTGGTCAACAGTAGTCCACTACCCTGGTCAACAGTAGACCACTACCCTATAAACCCTGGTCAACAGTACTCCACCACCCTGGTCAGCAGTAGTCCACTACCCTATAGACCCTGGTCAACAGTAGTCCACAACCCTGGTCAGCAGTAGTCCACTACCCTATAAACCCTGGTCTACAGTAGTCCACCACCCTATAGACCCTGGTCAACAGTAGGCCACTACCCTGGTCTACAGTAGTCCACTACCCTATATACCCTGGTCTACAGTAGTCCACTACCCTATAGACCCTGGTCTACAGTAGTCCACTACCCTATAGACCCTGGTCAACAGTGGTCCACCACCCTATAGACCCTGGTCAACAGTGGTCCACCACCCTATAGACCCTGGTCAACAGTGGTCCACCACCCTATAGACCCTGGTCTACAGTGGTCCACTACCCTATGGACCCTGGTCAACAGTGGTCCACTACCCTATGGACCCTGGTCTACAGTAGTCCACTACCCTATAGACTCTGGTCAACAGTAGACCACTACCCTATAGACCCTGGTCAACAGTAGTCCACTACCCTATAGACCCTGGTCTACAGTAGTCCACTACCCTGGTCTACAGTAGTCCACTACCCTATAGACCCTGGTCTACAGTAGTCCACTACCCTATAGACCCTGGTCTACAGTGGTCCACTACCCTATAGACCCTGGTCAACAGTAGTCCACTACCCTATAGACCCTGGTCTACAGTAGTCCACTACTCTATAGACCCTGGTCAACAGTAGTCCACTACCCTATAGAATCTCGTCAACAGTAGTCCACTACCCTATACACCCTGGTCTACAGTGGTCCACCACCCTGGTCAACAGTAGTCCACTACCCTATAGACCCTGGTCTACAGTAGTCCACCACCCTGGTCAACAGTAGTCCACTACCCTATAGACCCTGGTCTACAGTAGTCCACTACCCTATAGACCCTGGTCTACATTAGTCCACTACCCTATAGACCCTGGTCTACAGTAGTCCACTACCCTATAGGCCCTGGTCAACAGTAGTCCACTACCCTATAGGCCCTGGTCAACAGTAGTCCACTACCCTATAGACCCTGGTCTACAGTAGTCCAATACCCTATAGACCCTGGTCAACAGTAGACCACTACCCTATAGACCCTGGTCAACAGTAGTCCACTACCCTATAGACCCTGGTCTACAGTAGTCCACTACCCTGGTCTACAGTAGTCCACTACCCTATAGACCCTGGTCTACAGTAGTCCACTACCCTATAGACCCTGGTCTACAGTGGTCCACTACCCTATAGACCCTGGTCAACAGTAGTCCACTACCCTATAGACCCTGGTCTACAGTAGTCCACTACTCTATAGACCCTGGTCAACAGTAGTCCACTACCCTATAGAATCTCGTCAACAGTAGTCCACTACCCTATACACCCTGGTCTACAGTGGTCCACCACCCTGGTCAACAGTAGTCCACTACCCTATAGACCCTGGTCTACAGTAGTCCACCACCCTGGTCAACAGTAGTCCACTACCCTATAGACCCTGGTCTACAGTAGTCCACTACCCTATAGACCCTGGTCTACATTAGTCCACTACCCTATAGACCCTGGTCTACAGTAGTCCACTACCCTATAGGCCCTGGTCAACAGTAGTCCACTACCCTATAGGCCCTGGTCAACAGTAGTCCACTACCCTATAGACCCTGGTCTACAGTAGTCCACTACCCTATAGACCCTGGTCAACAGTAGTCCACTACCCTATAGACCCTGGTCTACAGTAGTCCACTACCCTATAGACCCTGGTCTACATTAGTCCACTACCCTATAGACCCTGGTCTACATTAGTCCACTACCCTATAGACCCTGGTCTACAGTAGTCCACTACCCTATAGGCCCTGGTCAACAGTAGTCCACTACCCTATAGGCCCTGGTCAACAGTAGTCCAGTACCCTATAGACCCTGGTCTACAGTAGTCCACTACCCTATAGACCCTGGTCAACAGTAGTCAACTACCCTATAGACCCTGGTCTACAGTAGTCCACTACTCTATAGACTCTGGTCTACAGTAGCCCACTACCCTATAGACCCTGGTCTACAGTAGTCCACTACCCTATAGACCCTGGTCAACAGTAGTCCACTACCCTATAGACCCTGGTCTACAGTAGTCCACCACCCTGGTCAACAGTAGTCCACTACCCTATAGACCCTGGTCTACAGTAGTCCACTACCCTATAGACCCTGGTCTACATTAGTCCACTACCCTATAGACCCTGGTCTACAGTAGTCCACTACCCTATAGGCCCTGGTCAACAGTAGTCCACTACCCTATAGGCCCTGGTCAACAGTAGTCCACTACCCTATAGACCCTGGTCTACAGTAGTCCACTACCCTATAGACCCTGGTCAACAGTAGTCAACTACCCTATAGACCCTGGTCTACAGTAGTCCACTACTCTATAGACTCTGGTCTACAGTAGCCCACTACCCTATAGACCCAGGTCAACAGTAGTCCACTACCCTATAGACCCTGGTCTACAGTAGTCCACTACCTTATAGACCCTGGTCAACAGTAGTACACTACCCTATAGAATCTCGTCAACAGTAGTCCACTACCCTATAGACCCTGGTCTACAGTAGTCCACCACCCTGGTCAACAGTAGTCCACTACCCAATAGACCCTGGTCTACAGTAGTCCACCACCCTGGTCAACAGTAGTCCACTACCCTATAGACCCTGGTCTACAGTAGTCCACTACCCTATAGACCCTGGTCTACAGTAGTCCACTACCCTATAGACCCTGGTCTACAGTAGTCCACTACCCTATAGACCCTGGTCAACAGTAGTCCACTACCCTATAGGCCCTGGTCAACAGTAGTCCACTACCCAATAGACCCTGGTCAACAGTAGTCCACTACCCTATAGACCCTGGTCTACAGTAGTCCACTACCCTATAGACCCTGGTCAACAGTAGTCCACTACCCTATAGACCCTGGTCTACAGTAGTCCACTACTCTATAGACTCTGGTCTACAGTAGCCCACTACCCTATAGACCCTGGTCAACAGTAGTCCACTACCCTATAGAATCTCGTCAACAGTAGTCCACTACCCTATAGACCCTGGTCTACAGTAGTCCACCACCCTGGTCAACAGTAGTCCACTACCCAATAGACCCTGGTCTACAGTAGTCCACCGCCCTGGTCAACAGTAGTCCACTACCCTATAGACCCTCGTCTACAGTAGTCCACTACCCTATAGACCCTGATCAACAGTAGTCCACCACCCTGGTCAACAGTAGACCACTACCCTATAGACCCTGGTCTACAGTAGTCCACTACCCTATAGACCCTGGTCAACAGTAGTCAACTACCCTATAGACCCTGGTCTACAGTAGTCCACTACTCTATAGACTCTGGTCTACAGTAGCCCACTACCCTATAGACCCAGGTCAACAGTAGTCCACTACCCTATAGACCCTGGTCTACAGTAGTCCACTACCTTATAGACCCTGGTCAACAGTAGTCCACTACCCTATAGAATCTCGTCAACAGTAGTCCACTACCCTATAGACCCTGGTCTACAGTAGTCCACCACCCTGGTCAACAGTAGTCCACTACCCAATAGACCCTGGTCTACAGTAGTCCACCACCCTGGTCAACAGTAGTCCACTACCCTATAGACCCTGGTCTACAGTAGTCCACTACCCTATAGACCCTGGTCTACAGTAGTCCACTACCCTATAGACCCTGGTCTACAGTAGTCCACTACCCTATAGACCCTGGTCAACAGTAGTCCACTACCCTATAGGCCCTGGTCAACAGTAGTCCACTACCCAATAGACCCTGGTCAACAGTAGTCCACTACCCTATAGACCCTGGTCAACAGTAGTCCACTACCCTATAGACCCTGGTCTACAGTAGTCCACTACTCTATAGACTCTGGTCTACAGTAGCCCACTACCCTATAGACCCTGGTCAACAGTAGTCCACTACCCTATAGAATCTCGTCAACAGTAGTCCACTACCCTATAGACCCTGGTCTACAGTAGACCACCACCCTGGTCAACAGTAGTCCACTACCCAATAGACCCTGGTCTACAGTAGTCCACCGCCCTGGTCAACAGTAGTCCACTACCCTATAGACCCTCGTCTACAGTAGTCCACTACCCTATAGACCCTGATCAACAGTAGTCCACCACCCTGGTCAACAGTAGACCACTACCCTATAGACCCTGGTCGACAGTAGTCCACTACCCTATAGACCCTGGTCTACAGTAGTCCACTACCCTATAGACCCTGGTCAACAGTAGTCCACTACCCTATAGACCCTGGTCTACAGTAGTCCACCACCCTGGTCTACATTAGTCCACTACCCTATAGACCCTCGTCTACAGTAGTCCACTACCCTATAGACCCTGATCAACAGTAGTCCACCACCCTGGTCAACAGTAGACCACTACCCTATAGACCCTGGTCGACAGTAGTCCACTACCCTATAGACCCTGGTCTACAGTAGTCCACTACCCTATAGACCCTGGTCGACAGTAGTCCACTACCCTATAGACCCTGGTCAACAGTAGTCCACTACCCTATAGACCCTGGTCTACAGTAGTCCACTACCCTATAGACCCTGGTCAACAGTAGTCCACTACCCTATAGACCCTGGTCAACAGTAGTCCACTACCCTATAGACCCTGGTCTAGA
Organism: Salmo salar; assembly: GCF_965601325.2. Lineage (NCBI taxonomy): Eukaryota > Metazoa > Chordata > Actinopteri > Salmoniformes > Salmonidae > Salmo > Salmo salar. Next base: position 41,868,262 of record NC_138309.1, on the reverse strand, counting down.
GTAGTCCACTACCCTATAGACCCTGGTCAACAGTAGTCCACTACCCTATAAACCCTGGTCTACAGTAGTCCACTACCCTATAGTCTCTGGTCTACAGTAGTCCACTACCCTATAGACCCTGGTCTACAGTAGTCCACTACCCTATAGACCCTGGTCAACAGTAGTCCACTACCCTATAGACCCTGGTCTACAGTAGACCACTACCCTATAGACCCTGGTCGACAGTAGTCCACTACCCTATAGACCCTGGTCTACAGTAGTCCTCTACCCTATAGACCCTGGTCTACAGTAGTCCACTACCCTATAGACCCTGGTCAACAGTAGTCCACTACCCTATAGACCCTGGTCTACAGTAGTCCACTACCTTATAGACCCTGGTCAACAGTAGTCCACTACCCTATAGAATCTCGTCAACAGTAGTCCACTACCCTATAGACCCTGGTCTACAGTAGTCCACCACCCTGGTCAACAGTAGTCCACTACCCAATAGACCCTGGTCTACAGTAGTCCACCACCCTGGTCTACAGTAGCCCACTACCCTATAGACCCTGGTCTACAGCAGTCCACTACCCTATAGACCCTGATCAACAGTAGTCCACTACCCTATAGACCCTGGTCAACAGTAGTCCACTACACTGGTCAACAGTAGTCCACTACCCTATAGACCCTGGTCTACAGTAGTCCACTACCCTATAGACCCTGGTCAACAGTAGTCCACTACCCTATAGACCCTGGTCAACAGTAGTCCACTACCCTATAGACCCTGGTCAACAGTAGTCCACTACCCTATAGACCCTGGTCTACAGTAGTCCACTACCCTATAGACCCTGGTCTACAGTAGTCCACTACCCTATAGACCCTGGTCGACAGTAGTCCACTACCCTATAGACCCTGGTCGACAGTAGTCCACTACCCTATAGACCCTGGTCGACAGTAGTCCACTACCCTATAGACCCTGGTCTACAGTAGTCCACTACCCTATAGACCCTGGTCTACAGTAGTCCACTACCCTATAGACCCTGGTCTACAGTAGTCCACTACCCTATAGACCCTGGTCTACAGTAGTCCACTACCCTATAGACCCTGGTCTACAGTAGTCCACAAACCTCTCAGGACTGTTTGACTGTTGAACATGGGGTAACTGGGTAAACAAACCTCCTGTCAGGATGTCATTGCTGAATAGCCCAGTCATAGGCCATGTGTGTCCTCTCCCTGTCCTCCCGTTCACCACGCAAAATCAGAAAAGGAAACAATTGTACCAATCAGGGAAATCACCACTCAGGGAAACTCAAGAGGGCTCTTCAGGAAGAGGTATAGCAGACTTCAAACTGTTCTCATGCTAAACTGTATATCATCTAGGACCTAGGTCAAAGAGACTACATGTGTTGAGGACAGCTTCTCCTTGTCAGTGTGTGTGTGTGGTTGGCTTAGTGAGAGCTGAGGTGCCAAAGGGTGGGTGTAGAACATGTTAAGTGCTGTCAGCCTCATTTAGCGGTCTGGTCACTGAATATTCATGATCTCTGATCTCGCTCCCTTCCTTACCGGTGTCAGCCGGCCATGTACACTTACTAAATGGCAGCTAGCAGCCAGCACACACACACACACACACACACACACACACACACACACACACACACGTTTTACTATCCTTATGGAGACATAGTATAATTGATTTCCATTCAAAATCCTATTTGACCTAATCCTTACATGAATCTCTAACCTAAACCCTAAATTGTAACCCTAAACCCCACAAGGGAGAATTTTCCATGTTTTACTATCCTTGTGGGGATATCATGTACCACAAGGATAGTTAGAGAAGCGCACACACACACACACACACACACACACACACACACAAAGCCAACAAGGTGAAACAGCAGAAGTAATATGTCAGTAGTTTCTTTGGTGGGTCGTTCTACAGTGGCATGGCAAAAAAGGAACTTCATTTTTGTAGATTTATTTATTTATTTACTAGTATGGTAGATTAATGATGTTAAATATTTTCGACCATTATGTCAACATTGTGCCACCAGTAGAAGTAGTGAAACCAATGACGGTAACACCAATGAGAAATCTTAGGTAAATTAGGATTATGTGAAATGGAGGCCACGAATGCTCAAATCTGAGGTCATCAAATCCTTTAAAAATGTTTTTTCCTAAAGTGATATTATTAAATCATGTTGCTCACAATGTCATTTCCCTTTATTTAAATTGACTGAAACCAAGTGACACTTTCAATTTAGAAAAAAATATATATATATAATTATCAAATGGAATTCGATTTATAACAAACAAAAAGGTTGTGATAGCTGATCATTTTCTTTGATATAAATCCCCCGATAACAGTTTGTAACTGGAGAGAATGATCGAGGTCCTTGAATATCTTTGTTATCAATGATTTTCAAGGTAGAAACATCAATGACATACATACTTATTAAATATCAGTGATACTATCAAGAGCAGTGTGCGGTTTCCTTTTTCCTTCATACAGTGAGGTCTACAATTATTGGGACATTGATTTATTTTTTAGTTTTGGCTCTGTACATTGGATTTGAAATTATACAATGACTATGAGGTTAAAGTACAGACTGTCGCCTTTAATTTTCAGGTGAAGCATTTAGAAATTACAGCACTTTTTGTACATAGTCCCCCCCATTTCAGAGGACCAAAATTATTGGGACAAATGTACTTATACTGTATGTGCATTCAAGTAGTCAAAAGGTTTAGCATCTGGTCCCATATTCCTAGCACACAATGACTACATCTATAAAGTTGTTGGATGTATTTGCTGTTTGTTTTGGTTGCGTTTCAGACTATTTTGTGGCCAATAGAAATTAATGGTAAATAATGTATTGTGTCATTTTGGAGTCAATTTTATTGTAAATAAGAATAAAATACGTTTCTAAACACTGCTACATTAATGCGGATTCTACCATGATTACGGATAGTCCTGAATGAATTCTGAATAATGAGTGAGAAAGTTACAGGCGCACAAATATCATATCCCCAAGACATGCTAACCTCTCACCATTACAATAACAGGGGAGGTTAGCATTTTATTTCATACCCCCAAGACATGCTAACCTCTCACCATTACAATACCAGGGGAGGTTAGCCTTTTATATCACAACCCCCAAGACATGCTAACCTCTCACCATTACAATAACAGGGGAGGTTAGCATTTTATTTCATACCCCCAAGACATGCTAACCTCTCACCATTACAATAACAGGGGAGGTTAGCATTTTATATCATACCCCCAAGACATGCTAACCTCTCACCATTACAATAACAGGGGAGGTTAGCATTTTATATCATACCCCCAAGACATGCTAACCTCTCACCATTACAATAACAGGGGAGGTTAGCATTTTATATCATAACCCCCAAGACATGCTAACCTCTCACCATTACAATAACAGGGGAGGTTAGCCTTTTATATCATACCCCCAAGACATGCTAACCTCTCACCATTACAATAACAGGGGAGGTTAGCATTTTACAGGGAGTGGGGGGGTTGATATTTATGCGTCTGTAACAGGGAGAACGAGGTCAATATTGACCCACTGATAGTCACCTCTGTTATCCCCACGACAACCTGACCATGTGAGTCCATTTAAACATCTGCCCTGTGATGTTGCAGGAAACACACTAGGACACGTGGGGTGGTATCTGAACACACAGAAAGACAAAAACACAAAAGCTCTGTCTCTAGCCAGCTAGCTACCCAGCTGCAGCCTCAGTCCCAGGAGAACTTAGTGTGACTAGGACATGAACCATACAACCCCCCCCCCCCCAGAAACCACCTGGCTGAACCCCTCCACCGCCTGGCTGACTGACTGCTGAATGAAGAGAGGTTGTGTTGTGTGCCACTACTACTAATCAATGAGGCCATGCGAAGCCTCACATAGTCACACATACAGACATAAACAAAGGCAACACACACACACATTGTATTTATTCTTGCTCCTTTGCACCCCAGTATCTCTACTTGCACATTCATCATCTGCTCATCTATCACTTCAGTGTTTAATTGTAATTACTTCGCCACTACGGCCGATATATTGCCTTCCCTCCCCAATCTTACCTCAGTTGCACACACTGTTTAATGACTTTCTACTGTGTTATTGACCGTATGTTTGTTTTACTCCATGTGTAACTCTGTGTTGTTGTTTGTGTCGCACTGCTTTGCTTTATCTTGGCCAGGTCGCAATTGTAAATGAGAACTTGTTCTCAACTAGCCTACCTGGTTAAATAAAGGCGAAATAAAAATACATTTAAAAAAAACACTACTCTCCTCTAGAGAAGGAGCGATAATCGGTCGGGACGATAATTGACCGCCGATGTCCCCCCCCCCCATCTAGCGCGAGTGGACTTGCCTCGTGTCAAACTGTTGCAGTGAGGAACCTCTGGCTGCATCTTGTGACCAAGGTGCATCTAGTTCAAATCAAATCAAAGTTTATTTGTCACGTGCACTGAATACAACAGGTGTAGACCTTACAGTGAAATGCTGAATACAAAAGGTGTAGAACTTACAGTGAAATGCTGAATACAACAGGTGTAGAACTTACAGTGAAATGCTGACTTACAGGCACTAACCAATAGTGCAAAGAAGGTATTAGGTGAACAATGGGTAAGTAAAGAAATAAAAACAACAGTAAAAAGATAGGCTATATACAGTAGGGAGGCTATAAAAGTAGCGAGGCTACATACAGACACCGGTTAGTCAGGCTGATTGAGGTAGTATGTACATGTAGATATGGTTAAAGTGACTATGCATGTATGATGAACAGAGAGTAGCGTAAAAGAGGGTTTGCTGAAGAACACCTGAATAATGACACACGGCTATAGACATATTGAAAGTGTTCAATCATTTACTGTTCAGCAAAACAATGTCCATATAGAGGCTACAACACTTCCTCCTCTCAGGACACAAAACAAGATACTAGTAGCTCTGCTAACAAATAAGTTACATTCAGTCACAGAAAGCTAATTATGCTAGCTATCTCACAGCTAAAGCTAACGTCAGTTCACTACCCAATTTGATTTGTTATAATATGCAAACCATAACGCAAAACAATTTGAATGTATCCAAAAATGTTTCTTTGGTTAAATGACTAGTTTCTCTTTCTTGACGAACTGTTGCATGTGAGAGCAGAGTGTCTTGACTGGTATGCGCCAGTCTTAACCTATAACAGTCTAAGCCCTGTCTAAACTGGGAGGGGGGAGAGGGTTATACTAAGCTATATATAATTGTTTTAAGAAGGTCATATTAAGGATCAGTTTGGATTTTTTTATTTTTTTTATTTTACCAGGTAAGTTGACTGAGAACACATTCTCATTTACAGCAACGACCTGGGGAATAGTTACAGGGGAGAGGAGGGGGATGAATGAGCCAATTGGAAGCTGGGGATAATTAGGTGGCCGTGATGATATGATGGCCAGATTGGGAATTTAGCCAGGACACCAGGGTTAACACCCCTACTCTTACGATAAGTGACATGGGATCTTTAATGACCTCAGAGAGTCAGGACATCCGTTTAACGTCCCATCCGAAAGACAGCACCCTACACAGGGCAGTATCCCCAATCACAGCCCTGGGGCATTGGGATATTTTTTAGAGCAGAGGAAAGAGTGCCTCCTACTGGCCCTCCAACACCACTTCCAGCAGCATCTGGTCTCCCATCCAGGGACTGACCAGGACCAACCCTGCTTAGCTTCAGAAGCAAGCCAGCAGTGAGCCAGCAATATTTTAAGTATTT
>NC_138309.1:41830000-41857500 GCF_965601325.2 Salmo salar | reverse complement strand
GAGCGGTATAACGGCTGCGTGGTCCCATGGTGTTTATACTTGCGTACTATTGTTTGTACAGATGAACGTAGTACCTTCAGGCGTTTGGAGGTCTACAATTTCTTTCCTGAGGTCTTGGCTGATTTCTTTTGATTTTCCCATGATGTCAAGCAAAGAGGTTGAAGGTAGGCCTTGAAATACATCCACAGGTACACCTCCAATTGACTCAAATTATGTCAATTAGCCTTTCAGAAGCTTCTAAAGCCATGACATCATTCTCTGGAATTTTCTAATCTGTTTAACCTCTTACATCTAGACGTTCCGCTAGCGGAACACCTGCTACAATATCCAATGATGGGCGTGGCGCGAAATACAAACTCCTCTAAAATCCGAAAACTTCCATTTTTCAAACATATGACTATTTTACAGCATTTTAAAGACAAGACTCTCGTTAATCTAACCACACTGTCCGATTTCAAAAAGGCTTTACAGCGAAAGCAAAACATTAGATTATGTCAGCAGAGTATCCAGCCAGAAATAACCAGACACCCATTTTTCAAGCTAGCATATAATGTCACAAAAAACAAAACCACAGCTAAATGCAGCACTAACCTTTGATGATCTTCATCAGATGACAACCCTAGGACATTATGTTATACAATGCATGCATGTTTTGTTCAATCAAGTTCATATTTATATCAAAACCAGCTTTTCTACATTAGCATGTGACGTTCAGAACTAGCATACCCCCCGCAAACATCCGGTGAATATACTAAATTACTCACGATAACCGTTCACAAAAAACATAACAATTATTTTAAGAATTATAGATACAGAACTCCTCTATGCACTCGATATGTCCGATTTTAAAATAGCTTTTCGGTGAAAGCACATTTTGCAATATTCTCAGTAGATAGCCCAGCCATCACGGCTAGCTATTTAGACACCCACCAAGTTTAGCCCTGACCAAACTCCGATTTACTTTCACAAAAGTTTGATTACCTTTGGTGTTCTTCGTCAGAATGCACTCCCAGGACTGCTACTTCAATAACAAATGTTGGTTTGGTCCAAAATAATCCATCGTTATATCCAAATAGCGGCGTTTTGTTCGTGCGTTCAAGACACTATCCGAAGTGTAAATAAGGGTCACGAGCATGGAGCAATTCGTGACAAAAGATTTCTAAATATTCCATTACCGTACTTCGAAGCATGTCAACCGCTGTTTAAAATCAATTTTTATGCCATTTTTCTCGTAAAAAAGCGATAATATTCCGACCGGGAATCTGCGTTTAGGTAAACAGAGGAAAGAAAACAAAGCATTCTGTCGACGCGGGCACGCGCCTGAGTCTCACAGTACTGTAACCAGCCACTACCCAAACACGCTACTTTTTTTCAGCCAGAGCCTGCAAAGCCACGATTCAGCTTTTTGCCGCCTTCTGAGAGCCCATGGGAGCCGTAGGAAGTGTCACGTAACAGCAGAGATCCCCTGTAATGGATAGAAATAATCAAGAAAGGCAAGAAATTGTCAGACAAGGCACTTCCTGCATGGAATCTTCTCAGGTTTTGGCCTGCCAAATGAGTTCTGTTATACTCACAGACACCATTCAAACAGTTTTAGAAACTTTAGGGTGTTTTCTATCCAAAGCTAATAATTATATGCATATTCTAGTTTCTGGGCAGGAGTAATAATCAGATTAAATCGGGTACGTTTTTTATCCGACTGTGAAAATACTGCCCCCTAGCCATAACAGGTTAAAGGCACGGTCAACTTAGTGTATGTACATTTCTGACACACTGGAATTGTGATACAGTGAATTATAAGTTAAATAATCTGTCTGTAAACAATTGTTGGAAAAAGTACTTGTGTCATGCACAAACTATAGTTTGTTAACAAGAAATTTGTGGAGTGGTTGAAAACTAGTTTTAATGACTCCAACCTAAGTGTATGTAAACTTCAGACTTCAACTGTATTAGAACGTGTCAAGGGCATTAAATTAGTCCACGCCTTTCAAAAGTATTCATATCCCTTGAATTTCTTCGTATTTTATTGTGTCATAAAGTGGGACTAAAATGTATTTAATTGTAATTTTTTTTGCCAACAATCTACACAAAATACTCTAATGTCAAAGTGGAAAAATATACATATATTTTATAAACATTGATAGAATTAAATAAACTGAAATATAGTCGTTGCATAAGTATTCGGCTCTCTGAGTCAATACACGTTAGAAACACCATTGGCAGCAATTACAGCTGTGAGTCTTCTTGGGTAAGTCTATAAGAGTCATTACAGCTGTGAGTCTTCTTGGGTAAGTCTATAGATCTTTCAACACCTGGATTTTGCAACATTAACTCAGTCTTTTCATAAATATTCAAGCTTTCAAAATGTCTTTCAAAATGTTTGGGATTATGGCTAGACAGCAATTTTCAGGTCTCGCCATAGATTTTCAAGCAGATTTAAGTCAAAACTGTAACTTGGCCACACAGGAAAGAATTTATCCCAGCCATGAATGCTGCCAGAGCACATGGGGACATTGCTTATATCCGCTATGACAGGCTTATTGTCCACCCTCCCTTCCCAGAAGCCTGGAAGGGATGAGAGAGCCAAGCCTATGGGTTAGTAGCTTCAACCCCCGCAGCACATGCACGAGCACACACAACTGATTAATGGACTGCTGAATGTATACATGTTTTTCTCTGGCTCTGTTTACTCTTTTCCATATTATGTCAATCTCTGATAAGCTACCCAGGAAAGGGCTGAACATAGCCCATATTAAGGTTCATAGGCCTCCCGAGTGGCGCCGTGGACTAAGACACTGCATCACAGTGCTAGCTGTGTCACTCCTTGTCGCAGCCGGCCGCGACAAGGAGACCCATGGGGCGGCGCACAATTGGCCAAATGTCACCTGGGTTAGGGTTTAGCCGGCAGGGATGTCCTTGTCCCATCTCACACTAGCGACTCCTGTGGCGGGCCGGATGCCGTGCATGCTGACACGGTCGCCAGGTGTACGGTGCTTCCTCCGACACGTTGGTCTAAGGGGGTATTGTGTCAAGAAGCAGTGCGGCTTGGTTGGGTTGTGTTTAGGAGGACGCCAGGCTCTCGACCTTTGCCTCTTCCGAGTCCGTACGGGAGTTGCAGCGATGAGACAAGACTGTAACTACCAATTGGATACCACAAAATTGGGGGGAAAAAGGGCAACAACAAAAAAAATCTCTCTTATATATATATATATATATATAAAAAGAAAAGGTTCATGAAATCAATAACTTGCTAACATCAGATAACGTTCATATATTAGACATTTCTGAGACTACCTTAGGTACAGGGCATTCGGAAAGTATTCAGACACCTTCACTTTTTCCACATTTTGTTAAGTTACAGCCTTTATTTCTCTTCTTCCCACATCAATCTACACACAATGCCCCACAATGACAAAGCAAAAACAGGTTTTCAGGAATATTTGCACATTTATTAAAAATAAAAACCTGAAATATGACACCTTTGTCAGCAATTACAGCCTCAAGTCTTCTTTGGTATGACGCTACAAGCTTGGCACACCTGTATTCGTGGAGTTTCTCCCATTCTTCTCTGCAGATCCTCTCAAGCTCTGTCAGGTTGGATGGGAAGCGTTGCTGCACAGCTATTTTCAGGTCACTCCAGAGATGTTCGATTGGGTACAAGTCCGGCTCTGGCTGGGCCATTCAGAGACTTGTCCCGAAGCCCCTCCTGCGTTGTCTTGGCTGTGTGCTTAGGGTTGTTGTCTTATTGGAAGGTGAACCTTCGCCCCAGTCTGAGGTCCTGAGTGCTCTGGAGCAGGTTTTCATCAAGAATCTCTCTGTACTTTGCTCCATTCATCTTTCCCTCGATGCTGACTAGTCTCCCAGTGCCTACTGCTGAAAAACATCCCCACAGCATAATGCTGCCACCACCATGCTTCACTGTAGGGATGGTGCCAGGTTTCCTCCAGATGTGACGCTTGGCATTCTGGCCAAAGAGTTCAATCTTGGTGTCATCAGAACAGAGAATCTTGTTTCTCATGGTCTGAGAGTCCTTTAGGTGCATTTTGGCAAACTCCAAGAGGGCTGTCATCTGCCTTTTACTGGCTTCCGTCTGTGCTGCAGAGATGGTTGTCCTTCTGGAAGTTTCTCCCATCTCCACAGAGGAACTCTGGAGCTCTGTCAGAGTGACCATGGGGTTCTTGGTCACCTCCCTGACCAAGGCCCTTCTCCCCCAATTGCTCAGTTTGGCCGGGCAGACATCTCTACTGTTGACCAGAACGCTTCCACCTTATTCCCTATATACTGCACTACTGTGGAACAGAACCCTTGCACCCTATTCCCTATATATTGCACTACTGTTGCCCAGGGGCGATGCACCTTATTCCCCGGGGCGGCAGTTAGCCTAGTGGTTAGAGCGTTGGACCAGTAACCGAAAGGTTGCCCCTGAACAAGGCAGTTAATTAGTTATATATATATATATATATATATATATATATATATATATATAGTGCACTACTGTTGACCAGGGGCTATAGTCACCATCTATGAAATACAGTACGTCTCAGAGAGGTTTGCCAATACAGAATAATGACATCGATTCATTAAAAATGTAACCCGAGTACAGCTAAACAATACGCATACCAACAACGGGGATCTGATCTGTCTTCGTTCCTGAGGGGACATACTTGTTTTACAGGTCGTCAAAACCACACATTAAACAAAACTACTCTGTAATATAAATATTTATTTTTCTCTCTGTGGTCCATTAATATTAGCAGTGCAAAACATTCAACATCTGCAAACAAAGATAACAGCACAAATAATTCCTAGATTTATCTGCTTATTAAAAACCATATTGTAGATTAGAACAAGTTTAGTGTGTGTTTGTGTGTGTCCTGGTAGCTAAACAAGACCACTGTGTTCTACTCTGCAATAATAAAACATAAAATGACATTTGAATAGGCTACATGTGATTCGCTTACAAACGGAGCTGTGTTATTTACATAGAGGCCGTTTCAAACCCAGGAACACAGGACTATCTTTGACAGAAAATAGTTTCTGTTCAGAGTTTGTTATGACGACAAACCCAACACATTGAGGATAACCATTTTCATCTAGTTCCAAAAAAATAAATCAGTGACTTGATTCGATTTTCAAGTACAAAAAAATATTAGTGATTTGATTAGATTTTCATGTAGTTCAATTCATAAGTGCTTCCGGAAAAGACCATGATGTTGAATGGCCATACATTTAATGATTACAATACATCTATATGGAGGAAGATGAGGAGTGAAAACATTAAGGACAAATTATTATTATGTAGTTAAAAAATATATACTTAAAAAAAAGGCAATTTTAGTCCATTGGAGAATGTATGTCTACATGAGAAAGATGAAGTTTGAAAACTGTGTGCTGTAAAGTTGTCTTGCTGTCGCAGGAACAGAGATATTCTCATTACAAGTTCTTTGATCCCAGAAACAAAAACAACAAAAAAACTAAAAGTTTCTGAGAATCAACTGAGAACCATTTATCTGGAGGAATTCTTCCCCCTAACTCTTGGATGGTTGCCCGTTCCTTTGAAGAAGAGAGAGAGTTATTTCCTCTGTCCTCAAAGCCAACACTGTGTGTACCGTAACATCACCCCTGTTATTCCCCCTGCCTTCAAAGCCAACACTGTGTACCGTAATATCACCCGTTATCTTCCACCGCCCAGGGGCTAACGTCTTCCACCGCCCAGGGGCTAACGTCTTCCACCGCCCAGGGGCTAACGTCTTCCACCGCCCAGGGGCTAACGTCTTCCACCGCCCAGGGGCTAACGTCTTCCACCGCCCAGGGGCTAACGTCTTCCACCGCCCAGGGGCTAACGTCTTCCACCGCCCAGGGGCTAATGTCTTCCCAGCCAGCGTGTCAAAAAGAAACGAACACAACCCAGTGATCATCAGGACAAAACAAAGTAGTTCCCTCTCTCCGTCTCAGCAGTCCTTTAAGCTCATAACAAGGGCTTTAATCCTCTAATGATCGACAACGGGACGAGTCAAACACATTTACTGTGACAGATTGAAAGGATCCGAACATAAATATAATTACAAGTCACTCACGTGATCCCCCACCTCATATAACCCTCCCTCCATTCCCTTCCTCCCACTCACTCACTTCCCTCCCATCCCATCCCTCCCTGCCTTCCACTATCCCCCCTCACATCTCTCTTTCCCCTTGCCTTCCATCCCCCCTCCCTGCCTTCCTCTTTCCCCCTCCCTCCCTCCCTCTCACACCCTCCCTTTCTCTCTCTTTCCCCCTCTTTCCCCCTCACTCCCTCCTTCCCTCCCTCTTTCCCCCTCACTCCCTCCTTCCCTCCCTCTTTCCCCCTCACACCCTCCCTCCCTCCCTCTTTCCCCCTCACACCCTCCCTCTTTCCCTCTTTCCCCCTCACACCCTCCCTCCCTCTTTCCCCCTCACTCCCTCCTTCCCTCCCTTTTTCCCCCCTCACATCCTCCCTCCCTCTTTCCCCCTCACTCCCTCCCTCCCCCTCACTCCCTCCCTCCCTGTTTCCCCCTCACTCTTTCCACTCACACACTCCCTCCCTCCCTCTTTCCCCCTCACTCCCTCCCTTCCTCTTTCCACCTCACTCACTCCCTCCCTCCCTCCCTCCTCCTCCTCCCTCCCTAGGAACTGCATGCTAGGCCTAGCCTAACACAAAGAGGATAAGCTATGCTCTGCAGCTTCCAGTAATATGCTGCGTGTTCAATTTACTCATCAAGATCAAACCCTGTGCCAAGTCAACAAAGCAGGGCTGAGATAAACTATTACGGGTGTGTTAGCTAGCGGTTAGCGCTGCTTTAAAAGTGGCAAGGCCTTATTAGCGAGGCACTTTACCTATATTAGGGCTTCTGTGTTAGCGTTAGCAGTTAAATGCTAGTTGTTGTGTACTGAAACTGTGACTGGAACCCAATGGGGTGTGGTAATTCTTAAGGCACCAGCTGCAGCTAGCCTGGCTAACTGTTGTTGGAATAATGGAGCCTATTCTTTCTGTGGGGGGGTGCTGTGTTTCTCTACAACACACTTCTCTATTGGGTTAGGAAAGGCTAAGTCAACTCATCGAAGACAGCTTTAGGAGTTAGAGGATTTTAGGATTTTACATAGCCTAAATAAACGTTTAAAATAAACAAAGACAAAGTAGGAACAGAAAGTATAGAAGATAAGGTACTTTCTGATAAAATATTTCATGAATATTTCTACACCTGTTGTATTTGACACATGTGACAAATATAATTTGATTTGATTTGCATTTGGGCAACCACAGGTAGGTTACTTCTCTGTCCCAGTCCCCAGGGGTTCTCTGTCCCAGTCCCCAGGGGTTCTCTGTCCCAGTCCCCAGGGGTTCTCTGTCCCAGTCCCCAGGGGTTCTCTGTCCCAGTCCCCAGGGGTTCTCTGTCCCAGTCCCCAGGGGTTCTCTGTCCCAGTCCCCAGGGGTTCTCTGTCCCAGTCCCAGGTTCTCTGTCCCAGTCCCAGGTTCTCTGTCCTAGTCCCAGGTTCTCTGTCCTAGTCCCAGGTTCTCTGTCCTAGTCCCAGGTTCTCTGTCCTAGTCACAATCGAACCTAAGCTGTAAAACATTAGGAAGTGGAAAGTGAACTTCTACTAGAGAGAGAACCAGCTGGCCCAACCCCCAGGCCAGTACAGATGATGTTTCACATTCCTCCTACCTTAGAAATAGAAAGAAAACACACTGGGGCTGTGTCCAAAATGACATCCTAATCCCTATACCGTGCACTACATTTGGCCAGAGCCCTGATCAAAGGTAGTGCACTAAATAGGGAATAAGGTGTCATATGGGAAGCAACCTGGGCGAAGGAGGAACACATAATGAGAGACAGACTCATTTTGTTATTGAGACATTTCAAACTCCTCACGGTTTTATCTAGATGAGAATGTTCCGTTCTTGCCTACCATCAGAGTATGTGAGAGAGAATGCAAGCTGGCATGTACCATGTACTGTAGATACCTCCATCTCTGGTGAGTACCGTGTACTGTAGATACCTCCATCTCTGGTGAGTACCATGTACTGTAGATACCGCCATCTCTGGTGAGTACCGTGTACTGTAGATACCGCCATCTCTGGTGAGTACCGTGTACTGTAGATGATGGCGCCGACAGAGATAGTCGCCTCGCTTCAGGTCCTTAGGAAACTATGCAGTAATTCATTTTTTTATGTATGATTTCTTACATTATTAGCCCAGAAAATCTCAAGTGTTATTACATACAGCCGGGAAGAACTACTGGATATAAAAGTGACGTCAACTAACCAACATTACCCCAGAGGCCGACCCAAAACAACGCGGTCGCCGCACGAGAGGCAGACTGAGCAGCCTATTGGTCAAACTTAGAAGGTGAGCACACCATCCACCGCTTCCAAGCATATTACTCGCCATTGTCCAATAGACAACAATGTGGACGAAATTAGGGCAAGAGTTGCTTTCCAGAGAGACATCAGAGATTGGAACATTCTCCGTTTCACGGAAACATGGCTCACTCGGGATATGTTGTCAGAGTCAGTACAGCCATTTGGTTTCTTCACGCATCGCGCCGACCAGAGAGACTACAGGATGATTTAACAGTATCTCTGCTGTGTGTCTCCTGACCAGAGAGATTACAGGATGATTTAACAGTATCTCCTGACCAGAGAGACTACAGGATGATTTAACAGTATCTCTGCTGTGTCTCTCCTGACCAGAGAGATTACAGGATGATTTAACAGTATCTCCTGACCAGAGAGACTACAGGATGATTTAACAGTATCTCTGCTGTGTCTCTCCTGACCAGAGAGACTACAGGATGATTTAACAGTATCTCCTGACCAGAGAGACTACAGGATGATTTAACAGTATCTCCCGACCAGAGAGACTACAGGATGATTTAACAGTATCTCCCGACCAGAGAGACTACAGGATGATTTAACAGTATCTCCCGACCAGAGAGACTACAGGATGATTTAACAGTATCTCCCGACCAGAGAGACTACAGGATGATTTAACAGTATCTCCCGACCAGAGAGACTACAGGATGATTTAACAGTATCTCTGCTGTGTCTCTCCTGACCAGAGAGACTACAGGATGATTTAACAGTATCTCCCGACCAGAGAGACTACAGGATGATTTAACAGTATCTCTGCTGTGTGTCTCTCCTGACCAGAGAGACTACAGGATGATTTAACAGTATCTCCTGACCAGAAAGACTACAGGATGATTTAACAGTATCTCCCGACCAGAGAGACTACAGGGTGATTTAACAGTATCTCCCGACCAGAGAGACTACAGGATGATTTAACAGTATCTCCCGACCAGAGAGACTACAGGATGATTTAACAGTATCTCCCGACCAGAGAGACTACAGGATGATTTAACAGTATCTCCCGACCAGAGAGACTACAGGATGATTTAACAGTATCTCTGCTGTGTCTCTCCTGACCAGAGAGACTACAGGATGATTTAACAGTATCTCCCGACCAGAGAGACTACAGGATGATTTAACAGTATCTCTGCTGTGTGTCTCTCCTGACCAGAGAGACTACAGGATGATTTAACAGTATCTCCTGACCAGAAAGACTACAGGATGATTTAACAGTATCTCCCGACCAGAGAGACTACAGGGTGATTTAACAGTATCTCCCGACCAGAGAGACTACAGGATGATTTAACAGTATCTCCCGACCAGAGAGACTACAGGATGATTTAACAGTATCTCCCGACCAGAGAGACTACAGGATGATTTAACAGTATCTCCCGACCAGAGAGACTACAGGATGATTTAACAGTATCTCCCGACCAGAGAGACTACAGGATGATTTAACAGTATCTCCCGACGAGAGAGACTACAGGATGATTTAACAGTATCTCCCGACCAGAGAGACTACAGGATGATTTAACAGTATCTCCCGACCAGAGAGACTACAGGATGATTTAACAGTATCTCCCGACCAGAGAGACTACAGGATGATTTAACAGTATCTCCCGACCAGAGAGACTACAGGATGATTTAACAGTATCTCTGCTGTGTCTCTCCCGACCAGAGAGACTACAGGATGATTTAACAGTATCTGCCGACCAGAGAGACTACAGGATGATTTAACAGTATCTCTGCTGTGTCTCTCCTGACCAGAGAGACTACAGGATGATTTAACAGTATCTCCTGACCAGAGAGACTACAGGATGATTTAACAGTATCTCCTGACCAGAGAGACTACAGGATGATTTAACAGTATCTCTGCTGTGTGTCTCCCGACCAGAGAGACTACAGGATGATTTAACAGTATCTCCCGACCAGAGAGACTACAGGATGATTTAACAGTATCTCTGCTGTGTGTCTCCCGACCAGAGAGACTACAGGATGATTTAACAGTATCTCCTGACCAGAGAGACTACAGGATGATTTAACAGCATCTCTGCTGTGTCTCTCCTGACCAGAGAGACTACAGGATGATTTAACAGTATCTCCCGACCAGAGAGACTACAGGATGATTTAACAGTATCTCTGCTGTGTGTCTCTCCTGACCAGAGAGACTACAGGATGATTTAACAGTATCTCCTGACCAGAAAGACTACAGGATGATTTAACAGTATCTCCCGACCAGAGAGACTACAGGGTGATTTAACAGTATCTCCCGACCAGAGAGACTACAGGATGATTTAACAGTATCTCCCGACCAGAGAGACTACAGGATGATTTAACAGTATCTCCCGACCAGAGAGACTACAGGATGATTTAACAGTATCTCCCGACCAGAGAGACTACAGGATGATTTAACAGTATCTCCCGACCAGAGAGACTACAGGATGATTTAACAGTATCTCCCGACCAGAGAGACTACAGGATGATTTAACAGTATCTCCCGACCAGAGAGACTACAGGATGATTTAACAGTATCTCCCGACCAGAGAGACTACAGGATGATTTAACAGTATCTCCCGACCAGAGAGACTACAGGATGATTTAACAGTATCTCTGCTGTGTGTCTCCCGACCAGAGAGACTACAGGATGATTTAACAGTATCTCCCGACCAGAGAGACTACAGGATGATTTAACAGTATCTCCTGACCAGAGAGACTACAGGATGATTTAACAGTATCTCTGCTGTGTGTCTCCCGACCAGAGAGACTACAGGATGATTTAACAGTATCTCCCGACCAGAGAGACTACAGGATGATTTAACAGTATCTCTGCTGTGTGTCTCCCGACCAGAGAGACTACAGGATGATTTAACAGTATCTCCTGACCAGAGAGACTACAGGATGATTTAACAGCATCTCTGCTGTGTCTCTCCTGACCAGAGAGACTACAGGATGATTTAACAGTATCTCCCGACCAGAGAGACTACAGGATGATTTAACAGTATCTCTGCTGTGTGTCTCTCCTGACCAGTAAGACTACAGGATGATTTAACAGTATTTCCTGACCAGAAAGACTACAGGATGATTTAACAGTATCTCCCGACCAGAGAGACTACAGGGTGATTTAACAGTATCTCCCGACCAGAGAGACTACAGGATGATTTAACAGTATCTCCCGACCAGAGAGACTACAGGATGATTTAACAGTATCTCCCGACCAGAGAGACTACAGGATAATTTAACAGTATCTCCCGACCAGAGAGACTACAGGATGATTTAACAGTATCTCCCGACCAGAGAGACTACAGGATGATTTAACAGTATCTCCCGACCAGAGAGACTACAGGATGATTTAACAGTATCTCCCGACCAGAGAGACTACAGGATGATTTAACAGTATCTCCCGACCAGAGAGACTACAGGATGATTTAACAGTATCTCCCGACCAGAGAGACTACAGGATGATTTAACAGTATCTCCCGACCAGAGAGACTACAGGATGATTTAACAGTATCTCTGCTGTGTCTCTCCCGACCAGAGAGACTACAGGATGATTTAACAGTATCTCCCGACCAGAGAGACTACAGGATGATTTAACAGTATCTCTGCTGTGTCTCTCCTGACCAGAGAGACTACAGGATGATTTAACAGTATCTCCTGACCAGAGAGACTACAGGATGATTTAACAGTATCTCCTGACCAGAGAGACTACAGGATGATTTAACAGTATCTCTGCTGTGTGTCTCCCGACCAGAGAGACTACAGGATGATTTAACAGTATCTCCCGACCAGAGAGACTACAGGATGATTTAACAGTATCTCTGCTGTGTGTCTCCCGACCAGAGAGACTACAGGATGATTTAACAGTATCTCCTGACCAGAGAGACTACAGGATGATTTAACAGCATCTCTGCTGTGTCTCTCCTGACCAGAGAGACTACAGGATGATTTAACAGTATCTCCTGACCAGAGAGACTACAGGATGCTACACCTTCAGAGGATGTCTCTCCACACACACACAGAGTTTAATAGCGGGAACCGGGTTACCGTGATTTTACCGCCCAAACCCACTCCCATTTCCAGAGATAAATAACTGTGAGAAACTGCAAGTTCAGAGAGGGGGGTTTCAGCACGTTCAGAGAGGGGGGTTTCAGCACGTTCAGAGAGGGGGGTTTCAGCACGTTCAGAGAGGGGGGTTTCAGCAGAAAAGCGGCCTAGAACGATGTAGTCTTACCTCAAGTCGAACTGGATGAAATTCTAACAGAAATGGCTGCAGTCGACGGGTTGTCCTACCATGCCACTACAAATAGCATTGTGTTACACACAATATTTACCATATCTGCCAGACTGTCCCACCGAGAGCTGCAGTCCAATTTCATGTTGAGCTCTTTCCCAAACTCTTCCTTTACACAGCCTACCCCTGTAGCTTGTCATCACTGACCCCTGATTTGCGAAAATGACATCCAATCTTTTTCACTTTCTCCACAGAGTGCAGCTCCCCTCTCAGCTCATAGCCTATTGGCTGTCTGCTTCATCACACTCCTCATCTTCAGCAGCATCAACACCAAGTCTATGTACCAGAAATATCACCTTTCATTTATTTTATGTTTAGATACGATGTAGGGTAGCCTGTATGTTTTGACCAACATTTTATTTAGAGAAAAGACCCATTTTATTCTTGGCCTACTGCATGCCGGCTGTTGATTTATTAAAATATGTATTATTACAGTCATATGAAAAGCCTATGCCTACATTAACAAATAATGCCTAGGACGTACCCTAAATGTATGAAGTGGTTTGTTCATTTGAACCTGTTCTACTTTTGCCTCTGATTCAGGCTGTTTCAAACCCCCGACAACATAAATATACATTTTAAAACAAGACCTTGTGAGATTATCAATGACTTTATTGCTTTAGAATTACTACTATACTTTTAGGCTAGCAAATGAAAACAAATGATAGCAAATGATAACAAACAATAACAAATGATAACAAATGCAATCAGAAAATGTGAGATTTGATGTATAATACACCTTAGAATGGAACAAGATTCTGTTCGATGGTTTTATATACTTTAGAAGGACAATTCTGTTTTGGGGGGGAAATACAACATCAATAAAATACCAGGAAAATATGAACGCGCGCACACACACACACACACACACACACAGCCAACACCACAGACACACAGTCAACCCAACACCACAGACACACAGTCAACCCAACACCACAGACACACAGCCCTGACTCACACCTCCATTTAGAGCAGATGGTCAAAAATAGCTCTGCCTTCAACATTTTCATCAGCTCTGGGCGCAGTTGGGCCACACACTGTTTGCCAAGATGTGTGTGTGTGTGTAGCTAGGTGTGTGTGTGTGTGTGTGTGTGTGTGTGTGTAGCTAGGTGTGTGTGTGTGTGTAGCTAGGTGTGTGTGTGTGTAGCTAGGTGTGCGTGTGTGTGTGTAGCTAGGTGTGCGTGTGTAGCTAGGTGTGCGTGTGTAGCTAGGTGTGCGTGTGTAGCTAGGTGTGCGTGTGTAGCTAGGTGTGCGTGTGTAGCTAGGTGTGTGTGTGAGTTATGTGTGTGTCTGTAGCTAGCTGTGTGTCTGTAGCTAGCTGTGTGTCTGTCGCTAGCTGTGTGTCTGTCGCTAGCTGTGTGTCTGTCGCTAGCTGTGTGTCTGTCGCTAGCTGTGTGTCTGTCGCTAGCTGTGTGTCTGTCGCTAGCTGTGTGTGTGAGTTATGTGTGTGTCTGTAGCTAGGTGTGTATGTAGCTAGGTGTGTATGTAGCTAGGTGTGTGTGAGTTGTGTGTGTGTGTGTGTAGCTAGGTGTGTATGAGTTGTGTGTGTGTGTAGCTAGGTGTGCGTGTAGCTAGGTGTGCGTGTAGCTAGGTGTGCGTGTAGCTAGGTGCGTGTGAGTTGTGTGTGTGTGTGTAGCTAGGTGCGTGTGTAGCTAGGTGCGTGTGTAGCTCGGTGTGCATGTAGCTAGGTGTGTGTGAGTTGTGTGTGTGAGTTGTGTGTGTGTGTGTGTAGCTAGGTGCGTGTGTAGCTAGGTGTGTGTGAGTGTAGCTAGGTGCATGTGTAGCTAGGTGTGTGCGTGTAGCTAGGTGTGCGTGTAGCGTGTGTGTGTGTAGCTAGGTGCGTGTCTGTAGCTAGGTGTGTGTGAGTTGTGTGTGTGTGTGTAGCTAGGTGCGTGTCTGTAGCTAGGTGTGTATGTAGCTAGGTGTGTATGTAGCTAGGTGTGTGTGAGTTGTGTGTGTGTGTGTGTAGCTAGGTGTGTGTGAGTTGTGTGTGTGTGTAGGTGTGTGTGAGTTGTGTGTGTGTGTGTAGCTAGGTGCGTGTGAGTTGTGTGTGTGTGTGTAGCTAGGTGCGTGTGTAGCTAGGTGCGTGTGAGTTGTGTGTGTGTGTGTAGCTAGGTGCGTGTGTAGCTAGGTGTGTGTGTAGCTAGGTGAGCGTGTGTAGCTAGGTGTGCGTGTGTAGCTAGGTGTGCGTGTGTAGCTAGGTGTGCGTGTGTAGCTAGGTGTGCGTGTAGCTAGGTGTGCGTGTAGCTAGGTGTGCGTGTGTAGCTAGGTGTGCGTGTAGCTAGGTGTGCGTGTAGCTAGGTGTGCGTGTAGCTAGGTGTGCGTGTAGCTAGGTGTGCGTGTAGCTAGGTGTGTGTGTGAGTTATGTGTGTGTCTGTCGCTAGCTGTGTGTCTGTCGCTAGCTGTGTGTCTGTCGCTAGCTGTGTGTCTGTCGCTAGCTGTGTGTGTAGCTAGCTGTGTGTGTGAGTTATGTGTGTGTCTGTAGCTAGGTGTGTATGTAGCTAGGTGTGTATGTAGCTAGGTGTGTGTGAGTTGTGTGTGTGTGTGTGTGTGTAGCTAGGTGTGTATGAGTTGTGTGTGTGTGTAGCTAGGTGTGCGTGTAGCTAGGTGTGCGTGTAGCTAGGTGTGCGTGTAGCTAGGTGCGTGTGAGTTGTGTGTGTGTGTGTAGCTAGGTGCGTGTGTAGCTAGGTGCGTGTGTAGCTAGGTGTGCATGTAGCTAGGTGTGCATGTAGCTAGGTGTGTGTGAGTTGTGTGTGTGTGTAGCTAGGTGCGTGTGTAGCTAGGTGTGTGTGAGTGTAGCTAGGTGCATGTGTAGCTAGGTGTGTGTCTGTAGCTAGGTGTGTATGTAGCTAGGTGTGTGTGAGTTGTGTGTGTGCGTGTAGCTAGGTGTGCGTGTAGCTAGGTGTGTGTGAGTTGTGTGTGTGTGTGTAGCTAGGTGCGTGTCTGTAGCTAGGTGTGTATGTAGCTAGGTGTGTATGTAGCTAGGAGTGTGTGAGTTGTGTGTGAGTTGTGTGTGAGTGTGTAGCTAAGTGCGTGTGTAGCTAGGTGTGTGTGAGTTGTGTGTGTGTGTGTGTGTGTGTGTGTGTGTGTGTGTGTGTAGCTAGGTGTGTGTGAGTTGTGTGTGTGTGTGTAGCTAGGTGCGTGTGTAGCTAGGTGCGTGTGTAGCTAGGTGCGTGTGTAGCTAGGTGCGTGTGTAGCTAGGTGTGTGTGAGTTGTGTGTGTGTGTAGCTAGGTGCGTGTGAGTTGTGTGTGTGTGTGTAGCTAGGTGCGTGTGTAGCTAGGTGCGTGTGTAGCTAGGTGCGTGTGAGTTGTGTGTGTGTGTGTAGCTAGGTGCGTGTGTAGCTAGGTGTGCGTGTAGCTAGGTGTGCGTGTAGCTAGGTGTGTGTGAGTTGTGAGTGTCTGTAGCTAGGTGTGTATGTAGCTAGGTGTGTATGTAGCTAGGTGTGTATGTAGCTAGGTGTGTATGTAGCTAGGTGTGTGTGAGTTGTGTGTGAGTTGTGTGTGTGTGTGTAGCTAAGTGCGTGTGTAGCTAGGTGTGTGTGAGTTGTGTGTGTGTGTGTGTGTGTGTGTGTGTGTGTGTGTAGCTAGGTGTGTGTGAGTTGTGTGTGTGTGTGTAGCTGTGTGTGCGTGTGTAGCTAGGTGCGTGTGTAGCTAGGTGCGTGTGTAGCTAGGTGCGTGTGTAGCTAGGTGCGTGTGAGTTGTGTGTGTGTGTAGCTAGGTGCGTGTGAGTTGTGTGTGTGTGTGTAGCTAGGTGCGTGTGAGTTGTGTGTGTGTGTGTAGCTAGGTGCGTGTGTAGCTAGGTGCGTGTGAGTTGTGTGTGTGTGTGTAGCTAGGTGCGTGTGTAGCTAGGTGTGCGTGTAGCTAGGTGTGCGTGTAGCTAGGTGCGTGTGTAGCTAGGTGTGCGTGTAGCTAGGTGTGTGTGAGTTATTTGTGTGTCTGTAGCTAGGTGTGTATGTAGCTAGGTGTGTATGTAGCTAGGTGTGTATGTAGCTAGGTGTGTATGTAGCTAGGTGTGTGTGAGTTGTGTGTGAGTTGTGTGTGTGTGTGTGTAGCTA
The DNA here is from genome assembly GCF_965601325.2 of Salmo salar. NCBI lineage: Eukaryota > Metazoa > Chordata > Actinopteri > Salmoniformes > Salmonidae > Salmo > Salmo salar. The sequence continues at coordinate 41,840,789 of NC_138309.1, read as the reverse complement.
AGTGCGTGTGTAGCTAGGTGTGTGTGAGTTAACTGACTTGCCTAGTTAAATAAAGGTCCAATGAATAAAATATGTTGATAGGAAGCAGTTGCTTAAGGTTACAGTTGGTTTAAGGATTAGAATAAGGATTAGAATAAGGGTAAAGGTTAAGGTTGATTTAAGGGTAAGGGTTAGGACAAGGGTAAAGGTTACAGTTGGTTTAAGGGTAAGGGCTAGGGCTAGGGTAAAGGCTATGGTTAGAGGGTATGGGCTAGGGTTAGAGGGTAAGGGTTAGAGGGTAAGGGTTAGTGGGTAAGGGCTAGAAGGTACAGGCTATGGTTAGAGGGTAAGGGCTAGGGTTTGAGGGTTTAAGGGTAAGGGCTAGGGTTTGAGGGTAAGGGTTTAAGGGTAAGGGCTAGGGTTTGAGGGTAAGGGCTAGGGTTTGAGGGTTTATGGGTAAGGGCTAGGGTTTGAGGGTTTAAGGGTAAGGGCTAGGGTTTGAGGGTTTAAGGGTAAGGGCTAGGGTTTGAGGGTAAGGGCTAGGGTTTGAGGGTAAGGGTTTAAGGGTAAGGGCTAGGGTTTGAGGGTAAGGGCTAGGGTTTGAGGGTTTAAGGGTAAGGGCTAGGGTTTGAGGGTTTAAGGGTAAGGGCTAGGGTTTGAGGGTAAGGGCTAGGGTTTGAGGGTAAGGGTTTAAGGGTAAGGGCTAGGGTTTGAGGGTAAGGGCTAGGGTTTGAGGGTTTAAGGGTAAGGGCTAGGGTTTGAGGGTTTAAGGGTAAGGGCTAGGGTTTGAGGGTTTAAGGGTAAGGGCTAGAGTTTGAGGGTAAGGGCTAGGGTTAGAGGGTAAGGGCTAGGGTTTAAGGGTAAGGGCTAGGGTTTAAGGGTAAGGGCTAGGGTTTGAGGCCTTAGCAGACTGTACGATTTTAGCTGTTTTATGTCTCGATTTTGCCGTCCCAGACAAAATGCCCACGTCGTGGGCAAACGATTATTGGAGGTCTTGGTTCGTTTAGTGTGACAGGGTCTAGGCTCCCACAAAGATCTGTCTGATTCTTTTTTGCCTTTATCGTGTAGTGTGGATGGTGTTACAAATACCTAGGTGTCTGGTTAGACTGTAAACTCTCCTTCCAGACTCACATCAATCATCTCCAATGCAAAGTGAAATCTCGAATTGGCTTCCTATTTCGCAACAAAGCATCCTTCACTCATGCTGCCAAACATACCCTCGTAAAACTGACCATCCTACCAATCCTCGACTTCGGCGATGTCATTTACAAAATAGCTTCCAATACCCTACTCAACAAGCTGGATGCAGTCTATCACAGTGCGATTCTTTTCATCACTCTGTCATTTAAGTCATTATTATGAAGTTCTCCCTTCACAACCTTTGAACTCTGTACCGGTTTTAAAATCACCAATGGCCTCATGGTAACATCCCTGAGCTGTTTCATTCTTGTGCCGCAGCTCAGAAGGACGACTGTATCTTTGATGTGTCTGGGTGGTTCAATACATCACCTACAGCATAATTATTAACTTCACCATACTTAAGAGATATTCAATGTCTGATTTGTTATTGTTACCCATCTACCAATCACTGCCCTTCTTTCTGAGGCTTTCGAAAAGCTCCCATTGTCTTTTGTAGTTGACTGAGGGACCTTACAGATGTTGTACGGGGAACAGAGGAAGAAATAGTCATTTAAAAATCACGTTAACCGCTATTCTTTCACACAGTGAGTCCATGTAACTTATTATTTGATTTGTTAAACCACATTTGACTCGTGAACTCATTTAGTAAATGTAATTTAGACGTGCCTAAACAAAAATGGGGTGAATATACTTTTGCAACAACTATATTTTAGTTATTATATTTGTATTAATTTGTTAACATTTCTTTTCACTTTGACTTCTGAAAGCCCTCTGTATGAGGAGAGATGACTTCTGAAAGCCCTCTGTATGAGGAGAGATGACTTCTGAAAGCCCTCTGTATGAGGAGAGATGACTTCTGAAAGCCCTCTGTATGAGGAGAGATGACTTCTGAAAGCCCTCTGTATGAGGAGAGATGACTTCTGAAAGCCCTCTGTATGAGGAGAGATGACTTCTGAAAGCCCTCTGTATGAGGAGAGATGACTTCTGAAAGCCCTCTGTATGAGCAGAGATGTGCACCACGTCATCACTCTCTCTGCTGTGTGTGCATCATGCTAGCTGTCACTCAAATGGCGAGGTGCTGAAGCGCATTGGCTAGAACTCTAAACGCTACAGAGCTGGGCCACGTGGGGGAAAGTGGAGGGAAAAATGGCACCACACAGCTTCCATTTTTTCCCTTCATTTTCATCATTTCGCAGACTCTCCAGAGCAACTAACAAGTTACGTGCCTTGCAATAGGGCACATCGGCAGATTTCTCACCTCGTTGGCTCGGGGATTCGAACCAGCAACCTTTTGGTTACTGGCCCAACACTCCTAACTGCTAGGCTACCTGCCGCCCTAAAACAGTCACTGTCAAACTAGGGATTTCAGGGCTAATTGAGGTAAGACAGTAATTATGCATGTAGGATCTACAGAGACACATCAAGCCAAAAGCAGGAGTTAAAAAAATACTTAGTTGTCACTAAATTGTGACTCCCTTGAGCGACAAAAAATACTTATGGAAGGTGTGTGTGTGTGTGTGTGTCCAACACATCGTTACAATGCCCAATTGTATTGTGCTAAAATGATTATGTAATACCATATTGATACAGCATTCAAATACAGTATGCCACACTAGTCAATGCCTTGTCCTCAACGTGTACTCTTTACATATTCTAGGTGTACGTGACCCCTAGCTGCCTAAAATACCATTGAAAGTAGTTCATGTGTATTTCCATAAACTGAAGCTGAGCTCAGAGAGGACAGCCACCGGACAGACGGGGTACATAAGGAAATGGACTAAGAATGTTAACGGTTATTTTAAGTCTTCCAGACTAGTGAACATCCCCCTGTCAGACTGTACCATTGGGCTGTGGGGATCCAGGTTAGCTCCAGACAGTGACTACATGACATTGCTATATTCACCTATCTACTGGACCCACGCTCCAGGCTTGAGCGGTATACAGATTTTCATATCATCATACCATTCTGCATTCCCAAGATTTATTGTATTACCGGAATAGCACACAAAAAACTAAACTAAAAACTAAAAAGAAAAGCCCACAATTACCGTACAACCGCGTTACCGACGATTACGGATGAAGACCCTCGTGAAAATAAAATAACTGTGGAATGAACAGCTGACTGAAGACGGGACGGCCAGTGCATTCATGCAGTGGACTCAGTTTCTACGGTAACGTGACCTCTACAACATGATGAAGCTTTGTTTCTCCTTACTTAAACAAGCAAGGTGTTGTAGCAAACGAGTAGTCTTCAATGCTCAATGACATTGAGCATTTCCCTAAAATGTTTTATGAGATTGGAGAACACATTGGGAGGGGATGTTAGACCAGTCCCTCCATACAGAACCTGTCCAGATTCTTGAAATCCTTTGTCTGCGCTTATGAACTGCCCCCTCTTCAATTCAAACCACAGGTTTTTCAATGGATTTCAAGTGAGAAGACTGAGATGGCCATAGCAAAAATGTTGATTTTGTGGCTAATTAACAATTTCTTTGTGGATTTTGGTGTGTTTTTGGGGGTTATTGTCTTGCTGGAAGATCCACTTGAGGCCAAGTTTCAGCCTCCTGGCAGAGGAAACCAGTTTGTGATGCCGTTGACATTAACAAGGAATCCAGAACCAGTGGAAGCAGAACAGGCCCATAACATCAAAGATCCACCACCATGTTTTACAGTAGGGATGGGGTTCTTTTCTGCTTAGACGTACTCAGTTAGACGCCAAACCCACCACTGGTGTGCGTGGCCAAAGAGCTCTTTTTCCATGTCATCTGACCAAAGCCCCGGTTCCAATCCAAGTGCCAGTGCCGTTTAGCAAACTCCAAGCGTTTACGTTTGTTGGATGACGTGAAAAAATATAGTTATTTGGCCGTGAAAGATAGTAAGCTCGCCATAACATTGTTGGAGATGTCAGAACGCTAGCCTAAAACAGGTTAGCATCGAGAGGAATGCCATGCAGACAGAGTGAGTCTCTAACCAATATGTCCTGTGACTGTCTCTCTGCCACTCTAAGTGCTCATCTTTCCCCTCAGAGCCCCCGGTTCCTACCAGTCACAGAGTCATGCATGTTTCATCAGACACCCTGTGAAAAACAGACACGGAGGAAGTCACAATACAATGTTCTCGTCACTCGGTCCAAAGTGAAGGGCTTTGAATCATAAATAACATCCAACTATTCCAAAGTCGTCTTCTCTTCTGGCTATAAATTAAACAACAGTCTTTCCTGAGCCAGAAGCCTGAAGGAAAGAAGTGTAGAGCAGCCAAACTGGGGATGACTGCAACAGTACCCAGGTATATGTGGCTATAAATTAAACAACAGCACCCAGGTATATTTCGGTATAAATAAAACAACAGCACCCAGGTATATGTGGGTCTAAATTAAACAACAGCACCCAGGTATATGTGGCTATAAATTAAACAACAGCACCCAGGTATATGTGGCTATAAATTAAACAACAGTACCCAGGTATAGTTGGGTCTAAATTAAACAACAGTACCCAGGTATAGTTGGGTCTAAATTAAACAACAGTACCCAGGTATAGTTGGGTCTAAATTAAACAACAGTACCCAGGTATATTTGGCTATAAATTAAAACAACAGTACCTAGGTATATTTGGCTATAAATTAAAACAACAGTACCTAGGTATATTTGGGTCTAAATTAAACAACAGCACCCAGGTATATTTGGCTATAGATTAAACAACAGCACCCAGGTATATTTGGGTCTAAATTAAACAACAGCACCCAGGTATATTTGGGTCTAAATTAAACAACAGCACCCAGGTATATTTAGGTATAAATTAAACAACAGCACCTAGGTATATTTAGGTATAAATTAAACAACAGCACCCAGGTATATTTAGGTATAAATTAAACAACAGCACCCAGGTATATTTAGGTATAAATTAAACAACAGCACCCAGGTATATTTAGGTATAAATTAAACAACAGCACCCAGGTATATGTGGCTATAAATTAAACAACAGCACCCAGGTATATGTGGCTATAAATTAAACAACAGCACCCAGGTATATTTGGGTCTAAATTAAACAGCACCCAGGTATATTTGGGTATAAATTAAACAGAACCCAGGTATATTTGGGTATAAATTAAACAGTACCCAGGTATATTTGGGTATAAATTAAACAGTACCCAGGTATATTTGGGTATACTTGGAGGGACCATTTCACATCCCTATATGTACTACAAGATGACCTACACTGTGTAGGCTATAGATAATGCTAATTCTCTATTTACTATAGTGCCGAGGCTACTAAATACAAAAGGTGTGACAATGACTAGGATGTGGGCTAGCCTAGCTACACTTAAATCCGCCAAATGTAAAGTATCAGGAAGGAAGCATTCTCTAATGTCATCACCAACGAAAAAGACAGCACTGAGAACATTAGCTCCAAATCAAATATATTTATATAGCCCTTCTTACATCAGCTGATGTCTCAAAGTGCTATACAGAAACCCAGCCTAAAACCCCAAACAGCAAGCAATGCAGGTGTAGAAGCACGGTGGCTAGGAAAAACTCCATAGAAAGGCCAGAACCTAGGAAGAAACCTAGAGAGGAACCAGGCTATGAGGGGTGGCTGTGCCAGGTGGAGATGCTGTGGCTGTGCCAGGTAAAGATTATAACAGCACATGGCCAAGATGTTCAAATTTTCATAAATGACCAGCAGGGTCAAAAAATAATAATCACAGTAGTTGTAAATGGTGCAACAAGTCAGCACCTCAAGAGTAAATGTCAGTTGGCTTTTCATAGCCGATCATTGAGAGTATCTCTACCGCTCCTGCTGTCTCTAGAGAGTTGAAAACAGCAGGTCTGGGACAGGTAGCACATCCGGTGAACAGGTCAGGGTTCCATAGCCACAAGCAGAACAGCAGCACGGCCCGAGGCCTCAGTATGCCATAGATAGTCTCTGAATGCTGCTGACCGGTCTAACGTGTGTTAGGGGGAGGTTTCTAGGTGAGAGAGATACCCACAATCCACACCTCAGCTGAGTAATGAAAGGGATTCTGTGAAACTGGAGTTACATCCAGCATGGCCCCGTGGGGGGGGGGGGGGGTCATGTCTCATTGTTCTCTGAAAGGACAAATTAACTGGGATTTACAAACACACTGTACAGAGAATGTCTTTAGCCTCCCTCCCCTCATTCTCACTCCTTACCTTCCCCCTCACTACCTCCTCTCATTCTCACTCCTTACCTTCCCACATTCCTTACCTTCCCCCCCACCCTCACTACCTCCCCTCACTCTCACTCCTCACCCTTCACTAGAATCCTCAGGATGGGATGAAATGGCCTGTGGGTAACATGTTACCCCAGCAACATCAAGCCCCTCAACAAAACAGCGGGAGAATATATAAACTTTTTATATAAAAACGGACAATTCTGACTCCGATTTTTCACTTACATTTTTTTTAAGCCAAACCAAAACTCCATGCACAAGTTCACAAAAAACACATTTACTGATAGAACTGTTCAGATGCAAAGTTTGGTAACGAAATCATGGTAATATCTCAGTTTATTTATGCGGCCACATTTTCCAAAAACTCTTAAATATCTGCTCCTATTAAGATTCCAAGAGTTCTGCAGAAAGAATGTGACGTCATCAATGAAATTAAAATGTGAATAAAAAAAAAAAAAAAAAAAAGCTTATTAAAACCACTGTAGGAAGTGAATTTACATCTGGGAACGGAATTACGGTAACAAAATGACATCATGGGTCCCTGATCTGTACTACACAGAAATACATAATTGTGGATATGAATGTTATTCTCTTCAAGGTGATGTATGCTGAATAGGTACACAAAAAGTAGAAATATACAATATCCTTATTTTGCATATTTGGGTATTAATCTAAACATTGGCAATTATTCTACTCAAAATCAAATGTATTTATAAAGCCCTTCTTACATCAGCTGATGTCTCAAAGTGCTGTTCAGAAACCCAGCCTAAAACCCCAAACAGGAAGCAATTGCAGGTGTAGAAGCACGGTGGCAAGGAATGAGCTCCGCCCCCAAACAAGACCACATTTGGTTGGACCAGACCAAATCTAAACCAATCATAGACATCTACAGCCCAGCACAGTAAAGTAGATATGTTCAGTACTGTACAATACACTGTACTGTTCTCTACTGTGCTGTTCTGTGCTGTCCAGACTTGTGAAACATAGATGTCCATGATTGGTTCAGATTTTGGCCAGTGCAGACTGAGGAAATGTCCAATACTTCTCAGTGTCAGTCGGTAATCAGTGGGTGAGGATGTTTGTTAGTGTAAATGGAAAGAGGGTAGGTTGTAGGTGTCAATAAGAGCCGGGAAAGGTCAAATTCAGAGAGAGAGAGGGAGGGAGTGAGAGAGAGAGAGATGCCGAGAGAGAGGCAGAGAGACAGAAAGAGAGGCAGAGAGAGAGACAGAGGGAGAGAGAGAGAGAGACAGAGACAGTGAGAGACAGAGTATCAGATTGCCCAGACTGTTTTAACATTCTTGGGTTGACCACCAGATGACAGAAAGAGAAAGAAAACAGCTATGAGCTGAACATAACAGCCAGTGGAAGGGAGGACAGTAGCAGGAGACACTATGAGCTGAACATAACAGTATGTTAGTGGAAGAGAGGACAGTAACAGGAGACACTATGAGCTGAACATAACAGTATGTTAGTGGAAGAGAGGACAGTAACAGGAGACACTATGAGCTGAACATAACAGTATGTTAGTGGAAGAGAGGACAGTAACAGGAGACACTATGAGCTGAACATAACAGTATGTCAGTGGAAGAGAGGACAGTAACAGGAGACACTATGAGCTGAACATAACAGTATGTCAGTGGAAGAGAGGACAGTAACAGGAGACACTATGAGCTGAACATAACAGTATGTCAGTGGAAGAGAGGACAGTAACAGGAGACACTATGAGCTGAACATAACAGTCAGTGGAAGAGAGGACAGTAACAGGAGACACTATGAGCTGAACATAACAGTATGTCAGTGGAAGAGAGGACAGTAACAGGAGACACTGAGCTGAACATAACAGTATGTTAGTGGAAGAGAGGACAGTAACAGGAGACACTATGAGCTGAACATAACAGTATGTCAGTGGAAGGGAGGACAGTAACAGGAGACACTATGAGCTGAACATAACAGTATGACAGTGGAAGAGAGGACAGTAACAGGAGACACTATGAGCTGAACATAACAGTATGTCAGTGGAAGGGAGGACAGTAACAGGTGACACTATGAGCTGAACATAACAGTATGTCAGTGGAAGAGAGGACAGTAACAGGAGACACTATGAGCTGAACATAACAGTATGTCAGTGGAAGAGAGGACAGTAACAGGAGACACTATGAGCTGAACATAACACTATGTCAGTGGAAGAGAGGACAGTAACAGGAGACACTATGAGCTGAACATAACAGTCAGTGGAAGAGAGGACAGTAACAGGAGACACTATGATCTGAACATAACAGTATGTTAGTGGAAGAGAGGACAGTAACAGGAGACACTATGAGCTGAACATAACAGTATGTCAGTGGAAGGGAGGACAGTAGCAGGAGACACTATGAGCTGAACATAACAGTATGTCAGTGGAAGGGAGGACAGTAGCAGGAGACACTATGAGCTGAACATAACAGTATGTCAGTGGAAGAGAGGACAGTAACAGGAGACACTATGAGCTGAACATAACAGTATGTCAGTGGAAGGGAGGACAGTAACAGGAGACTAAACTGCGGCTTGTGACTACTTTAATGTCCCCTTGTAGCCAATTCAATTGCAATTCTACCGATTTGGTACAAGTTAAATCACTTAATATCAGTAAAAACACTAACAAATTGGTAGGTCTACATTTACTTGTTACTCCTGTGAACCTTCATCATCCTGTTTTATTAAAATGTTATATTTCAATATATATTTGCATATGCAATATGTAGAGTCTTCATTTGAATGGAGTCTGTGGTTAGGTAATATTTGCAATAGGTTTGTCACGGAAGGGAAATACATTGTTATCTTGATTTTAACCATACTCTATCCATTTATCTTGTTTTTATCCATACTCTATCCATTCATCTTGATTTTATCCATACGCTATCCATTCATCTTGATTTTATCCATACTCTATCCATTCATCTTGTTTTGAACCATACGCTATCCATTCATCTTGATTTTATCCATACGCTATCCATTCATCTTGATTTTATCCATACACTATCCATTCATCTTGTTTTGAACCATACGCTATCCATTCATCTTGATTTTATCCATACACTATCCATTCATCTTGATTTTATCCATACGCTATCCATTCATCTTGATTTTATCCATACGCTATCCATTCATCTTGATTTTATCCATACACTATCCATTCATATTGTTTTGAACCATACGCTATCCATTCATCTTGTTTTGAACCATACGCTATCCATTCATCTTGATTTGAACCATACGCTATCCATTCATCTTGATTTGAAACATACACTAAAAAAACTGAAACCATATCATGACCAAGACTGGGCATCGACAAGGTATTATTTATGCATACATTTAAGCAATGAGATATATCTTGATTTTATCCATACGCTATCCATATATCTTGATTTTATCCATACGCTATCCATTTATCTTGATTTTATCCATACGCTATGCATTCATCTTGATTTGAACCATACACCATCCATGTATCTTGATTTGAACCATACGCCATCCATGTATCTTGATTTGAACCATACGCTATCCATGTATCTTGATTTGAACCATACGCTATCCATGCATCTTGATTTGAACCATACGCTATCCATGCATCTTGATTTGAACCATACGCTATCCATGCATCTTGATTTGAACCATACGCTATCCATGCATCTTGATTTGAACCATACGCTATCCATGCATCTTGATTTGAACCATACGCTATCCATGTATCTTGATTTTAACCATACGCTATCCATGTATCTTGATTTTAACCATACGCTATCCATGCATCTTGATTTGAACCATACGCTATCCATGCATCTTGATTTGAACCATACGCTATCCATGCATCTTGATTTGAACCATACGCTATCCATGCATCTTGATTTGAACCATACGCTATCCATGCATCTTGATTTGAACCATACGCTATCCATGTATCTTGATTTTAACCATACGCTATCCATGCATCTTGTTTTAACCATACGCTATCCATTTATCTTGATTTTAACCATACGCTATTCATTTTCAAAAAGTCAAGCTTTTCTTTATAAGAGGAACTAATTTAGCTTGTTTAATTAGCACAGCATTGAGTTTTGAAAAGAACAATGCACATGAGTTCCTTTCTTTGTAGACCAGTCAGCAACATTGAGAAACCAACATTTTAGTTTTTTTCATGTTTATAATGTGAAGCTGTATTATGTTTCTGACTTGTGGTTTTCATTACAGCCCAGCTATGACCTCTGACCTGACCCTTGTGGTTTTCATTATACAGTCCAACTATGACCTCTGACCTGACACTTGTGGTTTTCATTACAGCCCAGCTATGACCTCTGACCTGACACTTGTGGTTTTCATTATACAGTCCAGCTATGACCTCTGACCTGACACTTGTGGTTTTCATTATACAGTCCAACTATGACCTCTGACCTGACAGTTGAGGATCGAGACAAGACAACAGTGTAATTTCAGCCTAGCATCA
>NC_138309.1:41760000-41815000 GCF_965601325.2 Salmo salar | reverse complement strand
AAATAAAACACAATCCTCAGGAATCGACACACAATAATTACAAAGCAAAAACAGATTTTGAGATAATTTTTTTTACAAATATATTAAAAATAAAAAACCAAAATACCTTTTTTTTTTTTCTTTTTACATACAGTGGCAAGAAGAAGTATGTGAACCTTTGGAATTACCTGGATTTCTGAATAAATTGGTCATAAAATTTGATCTGATCTTCATCTAGGTCACAACAATAGACAAACACAGTCTGCTTAAAATAATAACACACTAACAATTATACTTTTTCATGTCTTTATTGAACACACCCTGTAAACATTCACAGTGTAGGGTGGGAAAGAATGTGAACCCTTGGATTTAATAACTGGTTGACCCTCCTTTGGCAGCAATAACCTCAACCAAACGTTTTCTGTAGTTGAGGATCAGACCTGCACAACGGTCAGGAGGAATTTTGGACCAGTCCTCTTTACAAAACTGTTTCAGTTCAGCAATATTCTTGGGAATAATTTGCCAGAAGCTCTGTGGAACATCCAGGTGCTCTTTTGCGAACTTCAGACATGCAGCAATATTTTTTGGGACAGCAGTGCCTTCTTCCATGGTGTCCTCCCTTGAACACCATTCTTGTTTAGTGTTTTACGTATCGTAGACTTGTGAACAGAGATGTTAGCATGTTCCAGAGATTTCTGTAAGTCTTTAGCTGACACTCTATGATTCTTCTTAACTTCGTTGAGCATTCTGCGCTGTGCTCTTGCAGTCATCTTTGTAGGATGGCCACTCCTAGGGAGAGTAGCAGCAGTGCTGAACTTTCTCCATTTATAGACAATTTGTCTTACCATGGACTGATGAACATCAATGCTTTTAGAGATACTTTTGTAACCCTTTCCAGCTTTATGCAAGTCAACAATTCATAATCTTAGGTCTTCTGAGATCTCTTTTGTTTGAGGCATGGTTCTCATCAGGTTTTGCTTCTTGTGAATAAAAACTCAAATTTTGTGAGTGTTTTTTATAGGGCAAGGCAGCTCTAACCAACATCTCCAATCTCGTCTCATTGATTGGACTCCAATTAGCTGTTGGAGAAGTCCTTAGCCTAGGGGTTCACATACCTTTTCTTGCCACTAAGTATTCAGACCCTTTGCTATGAGACTCAAAATTGAAATCAGATGCATGCTGGTTCCATTGATCATCCTTGAGATGTTTCTACAACTTGGAGTCCACCTGTGGTAAAAATCAATTGATTGGACATGATTTGGAAAGGCACACACCTGTCTATATAAAGGTCCCACAGTTGACAGTGCATGTCAGAGCAAAAACCAAGACATGAGGTCGAAGGAATTGTCCATAGAGATAGGATTGTGTCGAGGCACAGATAAGGGGAAGGGTCCGAAAAAATGTCTGCAGCATTGAAGGTCCCCAAGAACACAGTGGCCTCCATCATTCTTAAATGGAAGAAGTTTGGAACCACTCTTCCAAGAGCTGGCCACCCGGCCAAACTGAGCAATCGGGGAGAAGGGCCTTGGTCAGGGAGGTGACCAAGAACCCGATGGTCACTGACAGAGCTCTTGAGTTCCTCTGTGGAGATGGGAGAAAGTTCCAGAAGGGCAGCCATCTCTGCAGCACTCCACCAATCAGGCCTTTATGGTAGAGTGGCCAGATGGAAGTCACTCAGTTAAAGGCAGATGACAGCCCTCTTGGAGTTTGCCTAAAGGCACCTGAAGACTCTCAGACCATGAGAAACAAGATTCTCTGGTCTGACGAAACCAAGATTGAACTCTTTGGCCTGAATGCCAAGCGCCACATCTGGAGGAAAGCTGGCACCATCCCTACGGTGAAGCATGGTGGTGGTAGCATCATGCTTTGGGGATGTTTTTCAGCAGCATGGACTGGGAGAGTAATCTGGATTGAGGCAAAGATGAACAGAGCAAAGTACAGAGAGACCCTTGAAGAAAACCTGCTCCAGAGCGCTCAGGAACTCAGCCTGGGGCGAAGGTTCACCTTCCAACAGGACAACAACCCTAAGTACATAGCCAAGACAACACAGGAGTGGCTTCGGGAGAAGTCTCTGAATGTCCTTGAGTGGCCCAGCCAGAGCCCGGACATGAACCCAATCAAACATCTCTGGAGAGACCTGAAAATAGCTGTGCAGCAACGCTTCCCATTCAACCTGACAGAGCTTAAGAGGATCTGCAGAGAAGAATGGGAGAAACTCCCCAAATACAGGTGTGCCAAGCTTGTAGCGTCATACCCAAGAAGACTCTGTTGTAATCGCTGCCAAAGGTGCTTCAACAAAGAACTGAGCAAAGGGTCTGAATAACACTCCTACAAGTGAGAGCAACCCAAATCTTGTTTTTTTTTACCCCGGTTTTTAAACAAGTAATTGACCAATGTTGGTTCGATTGGTATCTTTATCCTGAAAATACATGATCAAAGTGATTTAATAGTTGGTATTCAGCAGTCATTAAATTATGCCTTATTTACTTGAAATAACTACTAAAATAGTGATTTTTGTCAGACAGCAGCTCTATAGAGATGAGATGATGACTTGGAATTAAATAATAAAGACATCAAAAAGGCCTGAAACAAACGTAATATACACAACTGAAATATTTTAATAAAGTAATGTGAGTAAATAATGGTTAAAATGTGATGAGCAGTAATGGACAGTCACTACCATCATGGGACTTTTATTACACGGTGGGTGGTGTGGTGTTGGTGTGGTGGTGTTATGGTATGGTGTGTGGTAGTGTTGGTGGAAGGACTGCCTTTCTTAACTCTATTCCTTGAACTGCATTGTTGGTTAAGGGCTAAGGGCTTGTAGCTAAGCATTTTTACAGTAAGGTCTACACCTGTTGTATTCGGCACATGTGACAATAAAATTTGATTTGATTTTAAAAGTGAAAAAGTCGAGCTGTGTTATCCATCCAATCAGCTAAAACACCACAGCAAACTGAAGAGCCTTCCTTATCCCTTTACTATGTAGCTAACACCTTTCCCTTGGTTGGTAGAGGAGGCTACAGCTAACACCTTTCCCTTGGTTGGTATGAGAGGCTACAGCTAACACCTTTCCCTTGGTTGGTAGAGGAGGCGACAGCTAACACCTTTCCCTTGGTTGGTAGAGGAGGCGACAGCTAACACCTTTCCCTTGGTTGGTAGAGGAGGCTACAGCTAACACCTTTCCCTTGGTTGGTAGAGGAGGCTACAGCTAACACCTTTCCCTTGGTTGGTAGAGGAGGCTACAGCTAACACCTTTCCCTTGGTTGGTAGAGGAGGCTACAGCTAACACCTTTCCCTTGGTTGGTAGAGGAGGCTACAGCTAACACCTTTCCCTTGGTTGGTAGAGGAGGCTACAGCTAACACCTTTCCCTTGGTTGGTAGAGGAGGCTACAGCTAACACCTTTCCCTTGGTTGGTATGAGAGGCTACAGCTGAGGTCAGCATGGTAGAGTCTGTGTGTATGTGTGTCTGCCCTATGATAATACACAGGCTCAACTTGGGGGCCCCCTGAGAGGTTGCGGAGGGGAAGGATGGAGGGGGAGAGAGGGAGAAGGAGGAGGGGAGGAGAAGCTCTCCAGTCCTTGAGATTGAAGGATTCTATTGGAATCCAGACTCTGATCAAGCAACATGTCACCTAACAGACAAATGGTCAGAGAGACAGGGCTGCTACCTTAAATCAATGCTTCTTTACAGGTTCCATCGAATGCCTCGCTTTGATCCTTGACCCTTTGGGATGTCACTCATATCCCATCCTAATTTTTACAAAAGAGTAAACTTGAAAGACGATGATGAACCAATAACCAATTACTGCCACAAGTAATGAAGGTCATATTTAATAGTTTGAATCTACAAGCCAAGTTTCAAATGCTGAATCACTGCTACACGTGGACAGGACCAATTCCACTCAGACACACACTGCTGTTCTGATGGGGTAGAGAGAGAGAGAGAGAGAGGTAGAGAGAGAGAGAGAGAGGTAGAGAGCAGGAGAGAGAGAGAGCAGTAGAGAGAGAGAGAGAGAGAGAGAGAGAGCGAGAGCAGTAGAGAGAGAGAGCAGTAGAGGGAGAGAGAGCAGTAGAGGGAGAGAGGTTGACTTTTAGTCAGGTCACCTATTGAAAACATGAAAACCCATCTTGGACCTCTCTCTCAGCACATAAAGACTAGAAACATGTGTTTCTCTCCCTGTTCTTTATTTATAAAATCACAATAGTCGAGAAGTAGACACTCCCAAAACATACTTTACAGCCAAAGTAGACAAATATAGTGGCATGCAACAATTGGGAGATTTATCTGAATATAATTTTTTTTTTTCAATTATAACAATAGTCTACTTTTTAAGTGGCTCTCAAGAGAGAGAGGGGAGAGAGAAAGAAAGAGAGAAAGTGAGAGAGAAAGTGAGAGAGAGAGACAGAAAGAGAGAAAGGGAGAGAGACAGGAGACAGAAAGAGAGAGAAAGGGAGAGAGAGAGACAGAAAGAGAGACAGAAAGAGAGAGAGAAAGAGAGAGAGACAGAAAGAGAGAGAGAAAGGGAGAGAGGGAGAGAGACAGAAAGAGAGAGAGAAAGGGAGAGGGAGTCTATCTCTGACAGTGATTAGAAAGCAGAACAGCTAGGGTGGTGTGCTCCTGGCTTCTATTTCCCCCGCTTGGCGGTTCTTCCTAGACAGATGTACAGGCAGCTATGAAAGGAAAGCTAGTTCTGTGTGAGAGAGGCCCACCTTCAGTCCCTTCTGGATTCAGATCCAGACACACCGCCAGAATTCAGGGAGTAAATGAGTTCAACCCACTACAACAGTAATAACAGTGGGTTAACACCAACAAAACAACCCCTATCAGGCGTGTAACTTCTGCACACACAAGTAGTAGGCTAATGATAAACGTATTACAAAATAATATAGGCTAACCTTAGCCTATAACCTACATGGGATCATTAGGAATTATGACGCATATTTATTATGAATAAACAGCAGGTTAAGTAAATCACATTGTATGATATATTGCAATGGTTGTTAATAATGTAACGCTGTTTTTATTAATGGAATTTTGACAGATGACAAAGAAAGATTGTTGCACTGCCATGTGTCTCGCTCTACACCAATGTAATCTCCTAAAAGTGACCACCAAGACACGACCCACATATCTAAACCCGCACACACACACACACACACACACACACCGCGCACGCTGTTGGACTGATCCGAGTCTTGATCCACCAAAAAAATCTACGAAACAACACATCCGCCGCCGTCAATACCAGGCTACGGCATCTCGGCTACAACGGAGGAAATGCACAACCTGCCGACTACCCTACAAAATACGTCTCTATCTCCAGCGACGTCGCAGCATTGATTACACGACAAGCGCCCTAAATGTCGCTTCAAGTGGTCACTCCATTGTCGGGGAAACAATCCCAGCGAACCAACTGGTAGAAAGAATCACAAAACCCTCCCGAGCGAGATGTGTTCAACGCGACAGACACAGGCTGCAACCAACAGAACAATCACGTAACTTAACTTACCAGATTTAAAGCGAGTTGCGAAACGACTCGGAGAAAGTCCTCTTTAGTACATTTCAGGATCTTGTTTTTTTCTTCTTTTTTTTTTTTGGAAATGATCTTCCTCTAGTCACACTACCACTGAGAATGACTGGGGCTCAACGTCAGTAGGTGAATCAACTAAGATAGAGAGAGCGCAGTAAGTTGAAGTGTCAAATTACATTGGCCATTCTATTCCCAAAGGGCCATGCTTGGTGGTTAGGAACAAAATGTGTAGCGGATTTACAGTGAGGAGCCGTAACATGTACAGGAAGACACTGGAATGGACTGAGCTTGTCGCCTGGAAGAATTTGACATCTGTTACGCTATAAACACGGTGTTATTTCATTATATAACGGGATAATTAAACGTAGACGTATTTAATGATAATAATAATGTATTATTTTTAGGAATAGGTCATTGTTTTTGTGAAAAATTGGTAATAAACACAAATATATACATAACATGGATGCATATACAGTAAATATCAACTATCTACTCTGTGTCACAAAAAAATACGTTCACCACCTTTTAAAACACCTTGTGTTATCAATCTACCAAATGGGATATTTTTACATATTATTATTATTATTATTATTCACATTAATATTACTATGATTACTATCATTATTATTATTATTACTCTCCAGTGCTCCGTCATTCGAGTTAAAGCCATGTTCCGTGTTTTCCTGGTTGCAGTCTCTGATGGAAAGGTCTGATTAACAAAGGGGTTTTCTATTTTGGCCAAAAGACCGTCCTCTCTCCTCCTCGCTCCTCCGTGAACCGGAAACCGATAAAGTGGTCGGAGGGTGTGTGTCAATTTGTTAGTCGGAAAACGGAAGAGTGTCCTCCCCTCATCTTTCACCGAGGATACCAGAGGATGAAGAGGTGAAACGAGAGGGATAACTGGGCCCAAAATCTGTAATCTCCAGCAGGTGGCGCTTTTTTTCACTCACCAACCTAGGAGTTTTTGTATGGAGGTCAATGAGTGTCGAATTTGGTTAACAAAATATCTAATGGCTTATTTGCTACTTGTGGCTTATTTGTTCAAATATAAGTTCCGTAATGCTTCCAATTTGCTCATTCATTCCCCTTCCTCTCCCCTGTATCTATTTCCCAGGTTGTTGCTGTAAAGGAGAATTTGTTCTCAGTCAATTTGTCTGGTTAAATAAGGGTTAAATAAATAAATAAACACTACCGTTCAAACGTTTGGGGTCACTTGTTTTTGTTTTTGAAAGAAAAGCACATTTTGAATACCATTAAAATAACATGAAATTGATCAGAAATACAGTGTAGACATTGTTAATGTTGTAAATGACTATTGTAGCTGGAAACGGCTGATTTTGAATGGAATGTCTACATAGGCGTACCCATTATCAGCAACCATCACTCATGTGTTCCAATGGCACGTTGTATTTTTTATTATTTTTTTATTTAACCTTTATTTAACTAGGCAAGTCAGTTAAGAACAAATTCTTATTTACAATGACGGCCTAGGAACAGTGGGTTAACTGCCTTGTTAGTGGCAGAACGAAAGATTTTTACCTGGTCAGCTCGGGGATTTGATCTAGCAACCTTTCGGTTACTAGCCCAATGCTCGTACATTAACACTAGGCTACCTGCCGCCCCGAGTATTAGCTAATCCAAGTTTATCATTTTAAAAGGCTAATTGATCATTAGAAAACCCTTTTGCAATTATTTTAGCACAGCTGCATTCTGTTATCCTGATTAAAGAAGCAATAAAACTGGCCTTCCTTAGACTAGTTGAGTATCTGGAGCATCAGCATTTGTGGGTTTGATTACAGGCTCAAAATGACTGGAAGCAAAAAACTTTCTTCTGAAACTCGTCAGTCTATTCTTGTTCTGAGAAATGAAGGCTATTCCATGGAGGAAATTGCCATGAAACTGAAGATATGGTACAATGCTGTGTACTACTCCCTTCACAGAACAGCACACACTGGCTCTAACCAGAATAGATAGAGGAGTGGGAGTCCCCGGTGCACAACTGAACAAGAGGACAAGTACATTAAAGTGTCTAGTTTGAGAAACAGATGCCTCACAAGTCCTCAACTGGCAGCTTCATTACATAATACCCGCAAAACACCAGTCTCAATGTCAACAGTGAAGAGGCGACTTCGGGATGCTGGCCTTCTAGGCAGAGTTGCAAAGAAAAAGCCATATCTCAGACTGGCCAATAAAAAGAAAAAATTAAGATGGGAAAAAGAACACAGACACTGGACAGAGGAACTCTGCCTAGAAGGCCAGCATCCCGGAGTCGCCTCTTCGCTGTTGATGTTGAGACTGGTGTTTTGCCAAAAAGTAAAAGACTTTAAAAGACTCTAGGTAGTTTTGTTCTATACAGCTTAATAAATAAGGCTACTAAGCTACCAAGTAGCTCCCGAGCGGCGCAGTGGTCTAAGGCACTGCATCTCAGTGCTAGAGGCATTACTACAGAACCTGGTTCGATCCCAGGCTGTATAACAACCGGCCATGATCGGGAGTCCCATAGGGCGGTGGCACAATTGGCCCAGCGTTGTCCGGGTTAGGGGAGGGTTTGGCCGGAGTAGGCAGTCATTGTAAAATAAGAATTTTGTTCTTAACTGACTTGCCTATTTAAATAAAGTTTAAATAAATTAAAAAAACAAGCTGCTAGGACAAAACTGACCTTGCTGCATCTTCAATTAGCACTGAAGTGTGAAGTGAGAAAACTCTTGAGCCGAACAATGGCAGCAGAGTTTCACAGCCCCCCCCCCCCCCCCCCCCCATCCAAATGTAGAGGCCTTTGAAGCCCCATGCGCCATGGCGTATCCCTGGGCAGATGTACTCACAGTACAGCACCTCATGGATATTAAAAATAACACTGCACGGAAAAAGTACAAAAAGATGCTCCTCAAGGACAATCCAGAGACACTATTTGCTGACTGCAACAAAGAGGGGAATGTAAGCTAATTACTTTTCCACACAGACCATCCTCTAGCATGGCACAGTGCTATAAGAGTACACTACCCCTCTGTCAATGTGTACAAGTCTTGGACAGTAATGGTGCAGGGCATCCTCATGCAGGGCATCCTCATGCAGTTCCAGCAGGACTTTTACGGGATCAAAGAGAGAGAGAGCACAGCAAAGCTCTCTCTCTGTGACGACTCCCCCATCCTGAGTGAGTCTGATCACACCTCTTCAAACTGTCCTGCAGACGACGATAGTCACCCCCCCCAGCACTGAACACACCCAGGTCCCACAACTGCACTGCTCCTCCATTACTGAGAGGGATACATTCACAGAGCTGGAGAGACACATGGTGGATCTCAGAGAGCTAGTTCACAAAATCCAGACAGAAAAGACCCCCCCCCCCCAGACCCAGAGGGCGGAAGGAGGAGATGGACGGCTGTCTGAGAGAGCTGGCTGCTCTACGGACTGAGGTGAGAGAACTTAGAACTTCCCTGTGGCTCAGTTGGTAGAGCATGGTGTTTGAAATGCCTGCATGGTGTGTGCAACGCCAGGGTTGTGGGTTCGATTCCCACGGGGGGCCAGTACAAAAAAATAAATGCATGAAATGAAATGTATGCATTCACTACTGTAAGTTGCTCTGGATAAGAGTGTCTGCTAAATGACTAAAATGTAATGTAAATGAGAGAAGCACAGCTAACAGCAGTGAAGGAGGAGGGAGAGAAATACATGGGACAGCTAACAGCAGTGAAGGAGGAGAGAGTGGAACACATGGGACAGCAAACAGCAGTGAAGGAGGAGGGAGAGAAACACATGGGACAGCTAACAGCAGTGAAGGAGGAGAGAGAGAAACACATGGGACAGCTAACAGCAGTGAAGGAGGAGAGAGAAGAACACATGGGACAGCTAACAGCAGTGAAGGAGGAGAAAGAGGCCCACATGGAACAGCTAACAGCAGTGAGAGAGAGGAACACATGGGACAGTGATTGAAAAAGCTTCTTCTACTTTCCCCAACGCACAAGTGGTTATCTCCACCCTGCTAACACAAAAATACATTCACCCTGCCACCATACAGCGAGTGAATGTAAGCATTTCCCGGGACTGTGCCCCAAAGCCTAACATCTACCTGGCCCACCACTCCACCCTGGACTTGAACAGCCTTTATGACTAGGTCCACCTCTACAAGGCAGCAATCCCAACTTTTGCCCTGAAGGACATCATCCTCAACCGCAGCCCCAGCACCTCACACAGGAGCAACAGAGCAACAGATCAGCGAGACACCCTCCCAGACCTGCAAGACCCCCTCCTTAAGGACCTGCACCGAGAGAACCAACACCAAGAGGTCCTACACCCAGACCACAGCATCACCAACCACACCACAACCAGCTGAGACAACTCCAAACAAACCCTAGCTATATAGGCCCCCCCTATATCAGACCTATGCCCCTTCTGCCCCCCTCCCCATGCCCCCCGCCCCTGCAACAAGAACCTCACCATGACAGCCGCACATATGCCCAGGTCGTGAGCAGAGCAACAGGCCCCAACCCCCCCACTATTACACTCGACCAAGCCCCATCCTGCGACTCAAGAGGTATGTATCTCAACATGCTCCGATCACACCTACTGTAATGGACTAAGCTTAAAACCTGTTAGGGCTAGGGGGCAGTATTTGCACGGCTGGATAAAAAAATGTACCCGATTTAATCTGGTTACTAATCCTACCCAGTACCTAGAATATGCATATACTTATTATATATGGATAGAAAACACCCTAAAGTTTCTAAAACTGTTTGAATGGTGTCTGTGAGTATAACAGAACTCATTTGGCAGGCAAAACCCTGAGACAGATTCTGACAGGAAGTGGATACCTGATGTGTTGTATTACCTTTAAACCTATGCCATTGAAAAACACAGGGGCTGAGGAATATTTTGGCACTTCCTATTGCTTCCACTAGATGTCACCAGCCTTTACAAAGTGTTTTGAGTCTTCTGGAGGGAGATCTGACCGAACAAGAGCCATGGAACGATGATGGCCCATTAGACACCTGGCGCGCTAGGTCATGCTGGGTACCCTCGTTCCAATACGTTTTAAAAGATTTTGCATTCGTCCGCCTTGAATTTTATTCATGTTCTGGTTAAAAAAGGCCCTAATGATTTATGCTATACAACGTTTGACATGTTTGAACGAACGTAAATATATTTTTTCCCCTCGTTCATGAAGTGAAGTCCGGCGGGCTTAGGTCATGTGCTAACAAGACGGAGATTTTTGGACATAAATGATGAGCTTTTTTGAACAAAACTACATTCGTTATGGACCTGTGATACCTGGAAGTGACATCTGATGAAGAGAATCAAAGGTAATGGATTATTTACATAGTATTTTCGATTTTAGATCTCCCCAACATGGCGGCTAGTCTGTATCGCAACGCGTATTTTTCTGGGCGCAGTGCTCAGATTATTGCAAAGTGTGATTTCCCAGTAAGGTTATTTTTAAATCTGGCAAGTTGATTGCGTTCAAGAGATGTAAATCTATAATTCTTTAAATGACAATATAATATTTTACCAATGTTTTCTCATTTTAATTATTTAATTTGTGGTGCTGACTTGACTGCCGGTTATTGGAGGGAAACGATTTCCTCAACATCAACGCCACAGTAAAACGCTGTTTTTGGATATAAATATGAACTTGATAGAACTAAAAATGCATGCATTGTCTAACATAATGTCCTAGGAGTGTCATCTGTTGGAGATTGTAAAAGGTTAGTGCATAATTTTAGCTGATTTTATGGTTTTGGTGACGCCTGTCTTTGAATTGGCACAACATTACACACAACTCTTGTAAATGTACTGTCCTAACATACTCTAAATTTATGCTTTCGCCGTAAAACCTTTTTGAAATCGGAAAACGTGGTTAGATTAAGGAGATGTTTATCTTTCAAAGGGTGTAAAATAGTTGTATGTTTGAAAAATTTGAATTTTGACATTTATTTGGATTCAAATTTGCCGCTCTTGAAATGCACCTGCTGTTGATGGAGTGCACCACGGGTGGGACGCTTGCGTCCCACCTAGCCCATAGAGGTTAAACCACACGTAAAAACCACTAGACACTATGGAATACAAAGATTTTACTGTCTCATTCTGGAATATACAAGGTCTGAGGTTATCGCCCTCCAGGTTCCCTTGGAGAGTTCATCAATGAGCTTGACGCCTTGATAAGTTCCTTTCCTGAAGATGGCTCACCTCTCACAGTTCTGGGTGACTTTAACCTCCCCACGTCTATCTTTGACTCATTCCTCTCTGCCTCCTTCTTTCCACTCCTCTCATCTTTTGACCTCACCCTCTCACCTTCCCCCCCTACTCACAAGGCAGGCAATACGCTTGACCTCATCTTTACTAGATGATGTTCTTCCACTAATCTCATTGCAACTCCCCTCCAAATTTCCGACCACTACCTTGTATCCTTTTCCCTCTTGCTCTCATCCAACACTTCTCACTCTGCCCCTACTCGGATGGTATTGCGCCGTCCCAACGTTCGCTCTCTCTCTCCCGCTACTCTCTCCTCTTCCATCCTATCATCTCTTCCCTCTGCTCAAACCTTCTCCAACCTATCTCCTGATTCTGCCTCCTCAACCCTCCTCTCCTCCCTTTCTGCATCCTTTGATTTTCTCTGTCCCCTATCCTCCAGGCCGGCTCGGTCCTCCCCTCCTGCTCCGTGGCTCGACAACTCACTACGAGCTCACAGAACAGGGCTCCGGGCAGCCGAGCGGAAATGGAGGAAAACTCGCCTCCCTGCGGACCTGGCATCCTTTCACTCCCTCCTCTCTACATTCTCCTCTTCTGTCTCTGCTGCTAAAGCCACTTTCTACCACTCTAAATTCCAAGCATCTGCCTCTAACCCTAGGAAGCTCTTTGCTACCTTCTCCTCCCTCCTGAATCCTCCTCCCCCTCCCCCCCCCTCCTCCCTCTCTGCGGATGACTTCGTCAACCATTTAGAAAATAAGGTTGACGATATCCGATCCTCGTTTGCTAAGTCAAACGACACCGCTGGTCCTGCTCACACTGCCCTACCCTGTGCTTTGACCTCTTTCTCCCCTCTCTCTCCAGATGAAATCTCGCGTCTTGTGACGGCCGGCCGCCCAACAACCTGCCCACTTGACCCTATCCCCTCCTCTCTTCTCCAGACCATTTCCGGAGACCTTCTCCCCTACCTCACCTCGCTCATCAACTCATCCTTGACCGCTGGCTACGTCCCTTCCGTCTTCAAGAGAGCGAGAGTTGCACCCCTTCTGAAAAAACCTACACTCGATCCCTCCGATGTCAACAACTACAGACCAGTATCCCTTCTTTCCTTTCTCTCCAAAACTCTTGAACGTGCCGTCCTTGGCCAGCTCTCCTGCTATCTCTCTCAGAATGACCTTCTTGATCCTAATCAGTCAGGTTTCAAGACTGGGCATTCAACTGAGACTGCTCTTCTCTGTGTCACGGAGGCTCTCCGCACTGCTAAAGCTAACTCTCTCTCCTCTGCTCTCATCCTTCTAGACCTATCTGCTGCCTTTGATACTGTGAACCATCAGATCCTCCTCTCCACCCTCTCCGAGTTGGGCATCTCCGGCGCGGCCCACGCTTGGATTGCGTCCTACCTGACAGGTCGCTCCTACCAGGTGGCGTGGCGAGAATCTGTCTCCGCACCATGCGCTCTCACCACTGGTGTCCCCCAGGGCTCTGTTCTAGGCCCTCTCCTATTCTCGCTATACACCAAGTCACTTGGCTCTGTCATATCCTCACATGGTCTCTCCTATCATTGCTATGCAAACGACACACAATTAATCTTCTCCTTTCCCCCTTCTGATAACCAGGCGGCGAATCGCATCTCTGCATGTCTGTCAGACATATCAGTGTGGATGACGGATCACCACCTCAAGCTGAACCTCGGCAAGACGGAGCTGCTCTTCCTCCCGGGGAAGGACTGCCCGTTCCATGATCTCGCCATCACGGTTGACAACTCCCTTGTGTCCTCCTCCCAGAGTGCTAAGAACCTTGGCGTGATCCTGGACAACACCCTGTCGTTCTCCACTAACATCAAGGCGGTGACCCGATCCTGTAGGTTCATGCTCTACAACATTCGCAGAGTACGACCCTGCCTCACACAGGAAGCGGCACAGGTCCTAATCCAGGCACTTGTCATCTCCCGTCTGGATTACTGCAACTCGCTGTTGGCTGGGCTCCCTGCCTGTGCCATTAAACCCCTACAACTCATCCAGAACGCCGCAGCCCGTCTGGTGTTCAACCTTCCCAAGTTCTCTCACGTCACCCCGCTCCTCCGCTCTCTCCACTGGCTTCCAGTTGAAGCTCTTATCCGCTACAAGACCATGGTGATTGCCTACGGAGCTGTGAAGGGAATGGCACCTCCATACCTTCAGGCTCTGATCAGGCCCTACACCCAAACAAGGGCACTGCGTTCATCCACCTCTGGCCTGCTGGCCCCCCTACCTCTGAGGAAGCACAGTTCCAGCTCAGCCCAGTCAAAACTGTTCGCTGCTCTGGCACCCCAATGGTGGAACAAGCTCCCTCACGACGCCAGGACAGCGGAGTCAATCACCACCTTCCGGAGACACCTGAAACCCCACCTCTTTAAGGAATACCTAGGATAGGATAAAGTAATCCTTCTAACCCCCCCCCCCCCTTAAAAGATTTAGATGCACTATTGTAAAGTGGTTGTTCCACTGGATATCATAAGGTGAATGCACCAATTTGTAAGTCGCTCTGGATAAGAGCGTCTGCTAAATGACTTAAATGTAATGTACATGTAATGTAAATCTGCCTTTGCCCTAAGAACAGGAACCCAGACATCATTAAAGAAATTGGAAATAGAAGACATTGTCATCCTACAAGAAACATGGTATAGAGGAGACGGACCCACTGGTTGCCCTACAGAGAGCTGGTAGTCCCATCCACCAAACTACCAGGTGTGAAACATGGAAGAGACTCAGGGGGTATACTAACATAGTCAATGTTAGGCTTGGAAGGGACTCCTACGGTAGGTACACCTATAGCTCATCTCTTGGCAGTAGTACTGTAGACTACTTTATCACTGACCTCAACCCAGAATCTCTCAGAGCGTTCACAGTCAGCCCACTGACACCCCTATCAGATCACAGCAAAATCACAGTCTTCTTGAACAGAGAAATACTCAATCATGATGCATCAAAGCCAAAGGAACTGCACAATATTAAGAAATACTATTGGTGGAAGGAAAGTAGTGTAGAAACCCACCAAAAAAAAACTATTTTTGGACAAAACATTTCACTGTAATAGTGAAGGTGTGCAGTTGGCAGTAGAAAGCCTAAACAGTATATTTGACCTTTCAGACAACCTAAGAAAATTAACAAAAATGACAAATGGTTTGATGAAGAATGCAAAAACCTAAGAGAGAAATTGAGAAACCTATCCAACCAAAAACATAGAGACCCAGAAAACCTGAACCTACGCCTTCACTATGGTGAATCACTAAAACAATACAGAAATACACTACAGAAAAAGAAGGAACAGCACATCAGAAATCAGCTCAATGTAATTGAAGAAACCATAGACTCTAACAACTTCTGGGAACTTTGAAAGACACACAAAGAGTAACAGTTGAAGTCGGAAGTTTACATACACTAAGGTTGGAGTCATTAAAACTCGTTTTTCAACCACTCCACAAATGTATTGTTAACAAACCATAGATTTGCAAAGTTGGTTAGGACATCTACTTTGTGCATGACACAAGTAATTTTTCCAACAATTGTTTACGGACAGATTATTTCACTTATAATTCACTGTATCACAAATCCAGTGGGTCAGAAGTTTACATACACTAAGTTGACTGTGCCTTTAAACAGCTTGGAAAATTCCAGAAAATGATCTCATGGCTTTAGAAGCTTCTGATAGGCTAATTGGCATCATTTGAGTCAATTGGAGGTGTACCTGTGGATGTATTTCAAGGCCTACCTTCAACTCAGTGCCTCTTTGCTTGACATCATGGGAAAATCAAAAGAAATCAGCCAAGACCTCAGAAAAAAAATTGTAGACCTCCACAAGTCTGGTTCATCCTTGAGAGCAATTTCTAAACACCTGAAGTTACCACTTTTATCTGTACAAACAATAGTACGCAAGTATAAACACCATGGGACCATGCAGCCGTCATACCGCTCAGGAAGGAGACACATTCTGTCTCCTAGAGATGAACGTACTTTGGTGCAAAAAGTGCAAAAAAATCCCAGAACAACAGCAAAGGACCTTGTGAAGATGCTGGAGGAAACGGGTACAAAAGTATCTTTATCCACAGTAAAACGAGTCCTATATCGATATGACCTGAAAGGCCGCTCAGCAAGGAAGAAGCCACTGCTCCAAAACCGCCATAAAAAAAGCCAGACTACGGTTTGCAACTGCACATGGGGACAAAGATCGTACTTTTTGGAGAAATGTCCTCTGGTCTGATGAAACAAAAATAGAACTGTTTGGCCATAATGACCATTGTTATGTTTGGAGGAAAAAGGGGGAGGCTTGCAAGCCGAAGAACACCATCCCGACCATGAAGCACGGTGGTGGCAGCATCATGTTTTGGGGGTGCTTTGCTGCAGGAGGGGCTGGTGCACTTCACAAAATAGATGGCATCATGAGGTAGGAAAATGATGTGGATATATTGAAGGAACATCTCAAGACATCAGTCAGGAAGTTAAAGCTTGGTCGCAAATGGGTCTTCCAAATGGACAATGACCCCAAGCATACTTCCAAAGTTGTGGCAAAATGGCTTAAGGACAACAAAGTCAAGGTATTGGAGTGGCAATCACAAAGCCCTGACCTCAATCCCATTGAAAAGTTTTGGGCAGAACTGAAAAAGCGTGTGCGAGCAAGGAGGTCTACAAACCTGACTCAGTTACACCAGCTCTGTCAAGAGGAATGGGCCAAAATTCACCCAACTTATTGTGGGAAACTGGTGGAAGGCTACCTGAAGTGTTTGACGCAAGTTAAACAATTTAAAGGAAATGCTACCAAATACTAATTGAGTGCATGTAAACTTCTGACCCACTGGGAATGTGATGAAAGAAATAAAAGCTGAAATAAATCATTCTCTCTACTATTATTCTGACATTTCAAATTCTTTAAATTAAGTGGTGATCCTAACTGACCTAAGACAGGGCATTTTTATTAGGATTAAATGTCAGGAATTGTGAAAAACCGAGTTTAAATGTATTTGGCTAAGGTGTATGTAAACTTCTGACTTCAACTGTATCTATCCAAAACAGAGATGTGGGGATAAACCACTTCTCCAATATTTTGGGCTCTATTTTTTTGCTCTATAACAAAGAACAAACAGCAAAAACATGGACATGATCAATTACAATTCTTAGAATCAGCTATTAAAGACTACCAGAACACACTGGATTCTCCAATTACCTTGAATGAACTACAGGACAAAATACAAATCCTCCAAGCCAAAAAGGCCTGTGGTGTTGATGGTATCCTCAATGAAATGATAAAATATGCAGACCATAAATTCCAATTGGCTATGCTTAAACTCGTTAGCATCATCCTCAGCTCGGGCATCTTTCCCAATATTTGGAACCAAGGACTGATCACCCCAATCCGCGTCTCCAGTACCTCATTGACAGGGAGGGGTACGGCCCAGAGGAACAGTGCTGGGTTCCTGCGGTGGACATCCTGGATGCTTCGCTGACCAGGGATTTTCCGTTTCACCGTTTTACCGTTTCACTGAACCGCGTCCCTGTGGTCGTCCCCGAGCCCGGTGTCGGAGGGGGGGGGGGGGGGGGGGGGGGGTGTGCTCATTCTGCTGCTCATTCTGTTCACCAGTCCCGGAGGTCAACGTCACCGGCCTTCTAGGCTGCACTGAACTGTCATTACGCACACCTTTTTCCAATTCCTCACTGATTGCGTTTGTATAAATGTGCCCTTTGTTTCCCCATTGGGCTGTCGATTATTGTTCCCATGTCCATTGTTCCCATGTCCATTCCTGCACCTGTCTCCAAATCCTTTATACCAACATGACACTTGAATCCTTTATGGTTGTGAGGTCTGGGGTCCACTCACCAACCAACATTTCACAAAATGGAAAAATCACCAAATTGAGCCTCTGCATGCAGAATTTAGCAAAAATATCCTCATTCTACAACATAAAACACCAAATAATGCATGCAGAGCAGAATTAGGCCGATACCCACTAATTACCAAAATCCAGAAAAGAGACACTAAATTCTACAACCACCTAAAAGGAAGCGGTTCCCAGACGTTCTATAACAAAGCCATCACCTACAGAGACATGGATCTGGAAAAGAGTTCACTAAGCAAGCTGGTCCTGGGGCTCTGTTCACAAACACATACAGACCCTACAGAGCCCCAGGACAGCAACACAATTAGACCCAACCAAATCATGAGAAAACTAAAAGAGAATTACTTGACATATTGGAAAGAATTAACAAAACTACTGAGCAAACTAGAATGCTATTTGGCTCTAAACAGAGAGTACACAGTGACAGAATACCTGACCACTGTGACTGACCCAAAATGAAGGAAAGCTTTGACTATGAACAGACTCAGTGAGTATAGCCTTGCTATTGAGAAAGGCCGCCGTAGGCAGACCTGGCTCTCAAGAGAAGACAGGCTATGTGCACACTGTCCACAAAATGAGGTGGAAAGTGAGCTGCACTTCCTAACCTCCTGCCAAATGTATGCCCATTTTAGAGACACATATTTCCCTCAGATTGCACAGACCCACAAAGTATGAAAAAAAGTCATCAAATTTTGATAAATTCCCATAACTACTGGGTGAAATACCACAGTGTGCAATCGCAGCAGCAAGATGTGAGACCTGTTGCCACAAGAAAAGGGCAACCAGTGATGAACAAACACCATTGTAAATACAACCCATATTTATGTTTATTTATTTTCCCTTTTGCACTTTAACTATTTGCACATCTCTACAAAACAGTATATTGACATAAAATGACATTTGAAATGTCTTTATTCTTTTGGAAGTTTTGTTTTTCCATTTCACATTTTGCAAATATTTTATATACACTGCTCAAAAAAATAAAGGGAACACTTAAACAACACAATGTAACTCCAAGTCAATCACACTTCTGTGAAATCAAACTGTCCACTTAGGAAGCAACACTGATTGACAATACATTTCACATGCTGTTGTGCAAATGGAATAGACAACAGGTGGAAATTATAGGCAATTAGCAAGACACCCCCAATAAAGGAGTGGTTCTGCAGGTGGGGACCACAGACCACTTCTCAGTTCCTATGCTTCCTGGCTGATGTTTTGGTCACTTTTGAATGCTGGCGGCGCTTTCACTCGAGTGGTAGCATGAGACGGAGTCTACAACCCACACAAGTGGCTCAGGTAGTGCAGCTCATCCAGGATGGCACATCAATGCGGGCTGTGGGAAGAAGGTTTGCTGTGTCTGTCAACGTAGTGTCCAGAGCATGGAGGCGCTACCAGGAGACAAGCCAGTACATCAGGAGATGTGGAGGAGGCCGTAGGAGGGCAACAACCCAGCAGCAGGACCGCTACCTCCGCCTTTGTGCAAGGAGGAGCAGGAGAAGCACTGCCAGAGCCCTGCAAAATGACCTCCAGCAGGCCACAAATGTGCATGTGTCTGCTCAAACGGTCAGAAACAGACTCCATGAGGGTGGTATGAGGGCCCGACGTCCACAGGTGGGGGTTGTGCTTACAGCCCAACACCATGCAGGACGATTGGCATTTGCCAGAGAACACCAAGATTGGCAAATTCGCCACTGGCGCCCTGTGCTCTTCACAGATGAAAGCAGGTTCACACTGAGCACGTGACAGACGTGACAGAGTCTGGAGATGCCGCGGAGAACGTTCTGCTGTCTGCAACATCCTCCAGCATGGCCGGTTTGGCGGTGGGTCAGTCATGGTGTGGGGTGGCATTTCTTTGGGGGGCCGCACAGCCCTCCATGTGTTCGCCAGAGGTAGCCTGACTGCCATTAGGTACCGAGATGACATCCTCAGACCCCTTGTGAGACCATATGCTGGTGCGGTTGGCCCTGGGTTCCTCCTAATGCAAGACAATGCTAGACCTCATGTGGCTGGAGTGTGTCAGCAGTTCCTGCAAGAGGAAGGCATTGATGCTATGGACTGGCCCGCCCGTTCCCCAGACCTGAATCCATTTGAGCACATCTGGGACATCATGTCTCGCTCCATCCAACAACGCCACGTTGCACCACAGACTGTCCAGGAGTTGGCGGATGCTTTAGTCCAGGTCTGGGAGGAGATCCCTCAGGAGACCATCCGCCACCTCATCAGGAGCATGCCCAGGCATTGTAGGGAGGTCATACAGGCACGTGGAGGCCACACACACTACTGAGCCTCATTTTGACTTGTTTTAAGGACATTACATCAAAGTTGGATCAGCCTGTAGTGTGGTTTTCCACTTTAATTTTGAGTGTGACTCCAAATCCAGACCTCCATGGGTTGATAAATTGGATTTCCATTGATTATTTTTGTGTGCTTTTGTTGTCAGCACATTCAACTATGTAAAGAATAAAGTATTTAATAAGATTATTTCTTTCATTCAGATCTAGGATGTGTTGTTTAAGTGTTCCCTTTATTTTTTTGAGCAGTATATAATATATATTTCCCATACCAATAAAGCCCCTTGAATTGAAAGGGTGGGAGAGAGAGGGGAGGAAGGAAAGAAAGAAAGAAAGAAAGAAAGAAAGAGAAAGAAAGAAAGAAAGAAAGAAAGAAAGAAAGAAAGAAAGAAAGAAAGAAAGAAAGAAAGAAAGAAAGAAAGAAAGAGGGGTATTTGCCACAATTATCAAAAGCATTGTTTGTGTTTTAGTAGAACTGTTTACAATACACCTTAATATGTTCAATTTGAGTAATCTGTAAAATGAATTGAGATTGTTAGGTAATTATCACTAGTAATACTGTTTACAATACACCATAATAATCTTCACTGTTTCCATGGTTTTTACCTGTTATTCCTATACACCCGGTGATGACATCAGTAGCAGGCTGGTCAATATGCACACAAGAGCAGATAGTTTGACAAGAAGACATGAGGGAATTCTACACCCTAAGAAAAAAGGGTTCTTCAAGGGTTCTTTGTGAAGGCTGGTGTTTCCATCACTCAAAGAACCCTTTGAGCCTTTCAATGGTTCATTACAGATTAGAAAAGGGTTCTTTCTTTTTTTTTATCTTAGTGATAATGGCGGCAGCTCATTAGAATATTTTGGGGCGTTGTTTGCACAGATATTTTTTTGCAACCATGAGAGACAGTGTCATTCCTGTTTATTTAATGTGTTGTGTTATGCCAGTTACATTTTAAATATGACTATGGCCAATGTCTTCTGAAATACTAACATATGTTCTGGTGTCATATTGAGAACACAGTTAACTAAATCATTAGTTCTCAATTCTCTCCTCAGGAAATCCCAGCTGTTCTCCTCCTAAGCTACCATACCTGATTCAACTAGTCAATTATTAATACAATAATAACACCTATGGAATTTCAACAATATAATATGGCAGAATAAAAAAAAACCTGTATGGTTCTACAAAGAACCTTTGAGATTGAGAAAGGTTCTTTATAGAACCATTCTCCATAAAGAACCATTAAAAAGTATTCTTTATCAGTGCTATACAGTCCCTGTGCCCAAGAACATTAAGGTAACCTGACTAAATGACTACCGACCCGTAGCACTCACATCTGTAGCCATGAAATGCTTTGAAAGGCTGGTCATGGCTCACATCAACACCATTATCCCAGAAACCCTAGACCCACCCCAATTTGCATACCGCACCAACAGATCCACAGATGATGCAATCTCTATTGCACTCCACACTGCCCTTTCACACCTGGACAAAAGGAACACCTATGTCAGAATTCTATTCATTGACTACAGCTCAGCGTTCAACACCATAGTGCCCTCCAAGCTCATCACTAAGCTAAGGAACCTGGGACTAAACACCTCCCTGTGCAACTGGATCCTGGACTTCCCGACGTGCCGCCCCCAGGAGGTAAGGGTAGGTAACAACACATCTGCCACGCTGATCCTCAACACGGGGGCCACTCAGGGGTGCGTGCTCAGTCCCCTCCTGTACTCCCTGACTCCAACACCATCATTAAGTTGGCTGTGGCGCCAGACGGATTACCAGGACGTGTGCTCCGGGCATGTGCTGACCAACTGGCAGGTGTCTTCACTGACATTTTCAACATGTCCCTGATTGAGTCTGTAATACCAACAGCTTTCAAGCAGACCACCATAGTCCCTGTGCCCAAGAACACAAAGGCAACCTGCCTAAATGACTACAGACCCGTAGCACTCACGTCCGTAGCCATGAAGTGCTTTGAAAGGTTGGTAATGGCTCACATCAACACCATTATCCCAGAAACCCTAGACCCACTCCAATTTGCATACCGCCCAAACAGATCCACAGATGATGCAATCTCTATTGCACTCCACACTGCCCTTTCCCGCCTGGACAAAAGGAACACTTATGTGAGAATGCTATTCATTGACTACAGCTCAGAGTTCAACACCATAGTATCCTCAAAGCTCATCACTAAGCTAAGGAGCCTGGGACTAAACACCTCCCTCTGCAACTGTATCCTGGACTTCCTGACGGGCTGCCCCTAGGTGGTGAGGGTTGGTAGCAACACATCTGCCATGCTGATCCTCAACACTGGAGCTCCACAGGGGTGTGTGCTCAGTCCCCTCCTGTACTCCCTGTTCACCCACGACTGCATGGCCAGGCATGACTCCAACACCATCATTAAGTTTGCAGATGACACAACAGTGGTAGGCCTGATCACCGACAACGATGAGACAGCCTACAGTTAGGAGGTCAGAGACTTGGCCATGTGGTGCCAGGATAACAACCTCTCCCTCAACGTGATCAAGACCAAGGAGATGATTGTGGACTACAGGAAAAGGAGGACCGAGAATGCCCCTATTCTCATCAATGGGGCTGTAGTGGAGCAGGTTGAGAGCTTCAAGTTCCTTGGTGTCCACATCACCAACAAACTAACATGGTCCATGCACACCAAGACAGTCGTGAAGAGGGCACAACAAAACCTATGGATCAGTAGACTGAAAAGATTTCGTAAGGGTCCTCAGATCCTCAAAAGGTTTTACAGCTGCACCATCGAGAGCATCCTGACGGGTTGCATCACTGCCTGGTATGGCAACTGCTAGGCCTTCGACCGCAAGGCACTACAGAGGGTAGTGCGTACGGCCCAGTACACCACCGGGGCCAAGCTACCTGCCATCCAGGATCTCTACACCAGGCGGTGTCAGGGGAAGGCCTTAAAAATTGTCAAGGACTCCAGCCACCCTAGTCATAGACTGTTCTCTCTGCTAACGCACGGCAAGCAATACCAGAGCGCCAAGTCTAGGTCCAAGAGGCTTCTAAACAGCTTCTACCCCCAAGCCATAAGACTCCTGAACAGCTAATCAAATGGCTACCCAGACTATTTGCATTGCCCCCTTCTACGCTGCTGTTACTCTCTGTTATTATCTATGCATAGTCACTTTAATAACGCTACTTACATGTACATATTACCTCAATTACCACGACACCGGTGTCCCCTCACATTGACTCTGTACTGGTACCCCCTGTATATAGCCTCCACATTGACTCTGTACCGGTACCCCCTGTATATAGCCTCAACATTGACTCTGTACCGGTACTCCCTGTATATAGCCTCCACATTGACTCTGTACCGTAACACCCTGTATATAGCCTCCACATTGACTCTGTACCGGTACCCCCTATATATAGACTCCACATTGACTCTGTACTGGTACCCCCTGTATATAGCCTCCACATTGACTCTGTACCGTAACACCCTGTATATAGCCTCCACATTGACTCTGTACTGGTACCCCCTGTATATAGCCTCCACATTGACTCTGTACCAATACTCCCTATATATAGCCTCCACATTGACTCTGTACTGTAATACCCTGTATATAGTCTCCACATTGACTCTGTACTGTAATACCCTGTATATAGCCTCCACATTGACTCTGTACCGGTACCCCTGAATATAGTCTCCACATTGACTCTGTACCGTAATACCCTGTATATAGTCTCCACATTGACTCTGTACTGGTACCCCCTGTATATAGCCTCCACATTGACTCTGTAACATAATACCCTTTATATAGCCTCCACATTGTTATTTACTGTTGCTCTTCAATTATTTGTTATTCTTATCTCTTACTTTTTTGGAGGTATTTTCTTAAAACTGCATTGTTGGTTAAGGGCTTGTAAGTAAGCATTTCACTGTAAGGTCTACACCTGTTGTATTCTGCGCACGTGACAAAAAAATTTGATTTGATATAGAACCTTTTATTAATGGTTATTTATAGAACCTTAGAAAATGGTTTATTATAGCACCTAAAAGGGTTCCATATGGTTACAAACCAAATAACCCTTATTTGTCACCTTATACAGGAAGTACTATATAGACAATAAATGTTGTGTGCATTACATCACCATTAATTCTCATTAGAGCAGAGAGAGAGGGAGGGAGAGGAGAGAGGGAGGGAGGGGAGAGAGGGAGGGAGAGTTTTTTAAATATTTTTTTATTTCACCTTTATTTCACCTTTATTTAACCAGGTAGGTCACTTGAGAACAAGTTCTCATTTACAACTGCGACCTGGCCAAGATAAAGCAAAGCAGTGCGACAAAAAACAACAGAGAGTTACACATGGGATAAACAAATGTACAGTCAATAACACAATAGAAAAATCTTTATACAGTGTGTGCAAATGTAGTAAGATTAGGGAGGTAAGGCAATAAATAGGCCATAGTGTCACGGGTGTCGTAGGGTTTAGACCAAGACGCAGCGGGAAAATGTATACTCATCTTTTATTAACGGACAAAGAAGGAAAAACCAAAACAAACACGTATACAAAAAACACGACGACAAAGAACAGGCCGGTAAGGCACAAAGCTATACACAGCAACAATCTCTCACAAAATCCCATGACAAAACACATACCTATTTATAGGACCTTCAATCAGAGGCAACGATAGACAGCTGCCTCCCACTGAAGGCCCCAACATCAATTAACTAAACATTGAAATACAAACGACTAGACTGAACATAGAACAATAACCAAAACTCTGGACTAACATATCAAATACCCCTCTACATAAACAACCACCCCGAACCATATAAACCAAATACTCCCTCTACATGAACACATACACAAAACCACCCTGAACCACATAAAACAAATATCCCCTGCCACGTCCTGACCAAACTATAAGAACAAATAACCCCTTTTACTGGTCAGGACGTGACACATAGTGGCAAAATAATTACAATTTAGCATTAATACTGGAGTGATAGATGTGCAGATGATGATGTGCAAGTAGAGATACTGGGGTGCAAAAGAGCAAAAAAAATAACAATATGGGGATGAGGTAGTTGGGTGGGCTATTTACAGATGGACTGTGTAGGTTGGGATGGAAAGAGAGAGAGAGGGAAGGAGGGAGGGATGAAGAGAGGGAGGGAGAGAGAAGGAGAGAAATGGACGGAGGGCTAGAGAAACAGAGAGTGAGGGAGGGATAGAGAGGGAGAGAGCTGGAGGGATAGAGAAACGGAGAGAGGGAGGGAGGGATAGAGCAGAAGCTAGAGAGAGTGAGGGATAGAGAGGGAGAAAGCGAGAGAGAGAGAGTGAGGTATAGAGAGTGAGGGATAGATAGGGAGAAAGATAGGGAGAAAGAGAGGGAGTGATAGAGAAGCAGACAGAGAGAGTGAGGGATAGAGAAACAGAAAGTGAGTGGGAGAGAGCAGTTGTATGAGGGGGTCTACCATGGGACAGCTTCTGGAAGTGGTGCGAGGCCTCCCTCGATGATTTCTCCCTTCCCCTGCTTTTTCCGTCTCTTTTCTTCCATCTTTTCAACGAGAAAGGGTGAGCCTGTGTGTGTGTGTGTGTGTGTGTGTGTGTGTGTGTGTGTGTGTGTGTGTGTGTGTGTGTGTGTGTGTGTGTGTGTGTGTGTGTGTGTGTGTGTGTGTGTGTGTGTGTGTGAGCAATAGCAGATAAAGCAGGCTGCCTTGCCCGCATGCTGGTTTGCTTTGGAGAGTGGCAAGGCAATCAATGTGTCCTCACAAAGGGGGAAGAGCATTCAGAAAGCCAACTGTTCCCTCAGGCCATGGGGAGCAACAAGAGTGGGGAGAGGGAGAGTATTGAAAGAGAGAGTGTGAGGGTTAGAGAGAGAAATTGAGAGAGAGAGAGAGAGAGAGAGGGAGAGAGGAGAAAGGAGAGGGTTAGAGAAAGAAATAGAGCAAGAGAGAGAGAGGGATAGAGAGAGAGACAGAGAGAGGGAAAGAGTGACAGAGAGAGATATAGAGAGACTGAGAGGGAGAGAGAGAGAGAGAAAGAAATAAAAAAAAGAAAGAAATAAGAAAATAAGCCAGTGAGCGAGAGAGAGAGAGAGAGAGAGAGAAGGGCAAGTGGTAACAACATGTTTTCCTGAGGGGAAATAATGTCCGTCGGGGGACATTATGTCAGAGTCCAAAAACATTGAAGTACATTGAAATACACATAAATAGCAACCCAGCTAGCACATTTGGTTACTTCGAAGTTTCCCATTGGTTCTGGGAATGAAGCCAGAAGTTTCCTAAACGGTAAAACTAAACGTTTTTTATTCATTCTGAGAATGGAAATTATTATTTCACTTGTTCTGGGAACATACATTTTTTTAGTTCCAGGGAGTTTCTGAGAACGTTTTACTATGGTTCCAGGGGGGTTCTGAGAACGTTTTGCTGTGGTTCCCTGACAGTTTTCCTGGTAGGTTTTATTACCTGGTACTCCCTGTATATAGCCATGTTATTACCTGGTACTCCCTGTATATAGCCATGTTATTACCTGGTACTCCCTGTATATAGCCATGTTATTACCTGGTGCTCCCTGTATATAACCATGTTATTCTAACTTGTTATTGTTATTCATTATTCACAGTGTATTTATTCCTCGTGCCACTGTTTATATTATTTTATCTTTAACTCTGCGTTGTTGGAAAAGGACCTGTCAGTAAGAATTTCACTGTTAGTCTCTAAACCTGTTGTTTACAAACCATGTGACAAATACATTTTGATTTGACTGATTTGATTCAGCTTACTGTTTGGTAATTTGTAATGTGCAAAGAACCTATAAAGGTTGTTCGTAGACTTATAGAATATAATCATTATGACAATTATAACGTAATCATTGATTTAAAAAATATATTTTATGATGAGCATTCAATCAATCATAAACAAAAGGAGAAAGACAGATTAAGTTCAAGTCAGAGTCATATTTTCATCATATATTTCAAACAATCAATCAATTTTCTAACAGATGGAACAATTGACAGTCAGTGCAGTCTGTTGCGGTCTCATGGCTTCTCACCATTTCTAATCAATGTTGTGATATGAGGAAGTTTAGAGGGCGATGAGGGAGTTACCAAAGAAATAGAATGACTAGAATAGAACAAATAGAATTACATTC
Organism: Salmo salar; assembly: GCF_965601325.2. Lineage (NCBI taxonomy): Eukaryota > Metazoa > Chordata > Actinopteri > Salmoniformes > Salmonidae > Salmo > Salmo salar. The sequence goes on along the minus strand of NC_138309.1, from coordinate 41,788,003 downwards.
TATTCCAGTCTATGGGAGATGCAACCACAGAACTAAAATGAGATTGCATGTCTATAGGTGCATCACCTAGTATTAGAATGACTAGAATGTAGACTGTAACAGAATGTGATTCTATTTCAGTGGGAGGTACAACAGCTTGTGTATCTCCATGGAAAGCAGCACAGCAGTAGTCCTGTTAGTTAGCATGGAGGACAGTAGAGAAGTAGTCCTGTTAGTTAGCAGTTAGCATGGAGGACAGCACAGCAGTAGTCCTGTTAGCTAGCAGTTAGCATGGAGGACAGTAGAGCAGTAGTCCTGTTAGCAGTTAGCATGGAGGACAGCAGAGCAGTAGTCCTGTTAGTTAGCAGTTAGCATGGAGGACAACACAGCAGTAGTCCTGTTAGTTAGCATGGAGGACAGTAGAGCAGTAGTCCTGTTAGTTAGCAGTTAGCATGGTGGACAGCAGAGCAGTAGTCCTGTTAGTTAGCAGTTAGCATGGAGGACAGCACAGCAGTAGTCCTGTTAGTTAGCAGTTAGCATGGAGGACAACACAGCAGTAGTCCTGTTAGTTAGCATTTAGCATGGATGACAACACAGCAGTAGTCCTGTTAGTTAGCATGGAGGACAGTAGAGCAGTAGTCCTGTTAGTTAGCAGTTAGCATGGAGGACAGCACAGCAGTAGTCCTGTTAGCTATCAGTTAGCATGGAGGACAGTAGAGCAGTAGTCCTGTTAGCAGTTAGCATGGAGGACAGCAGAGCAGTAGTCCTGTTAGTTAGCAGTTAGCATGGAGGACAACACAGCAGTAGTCCTGTTAGTTAGCATGGAGGACAGCAGAGCAGTAGTGCTGTTAGTTAGCAGTTAGCATGGAGGACAGCAGAGCAGTAGTCCTGTTAGTTAGCAGTTAGCATGGAGGACAACACAGCAGTAGTCTTGTTAGTTAGCATGGAGGACAGTAGAGCAGTAGTCCTGTTAGTTAGCAGTTAGCATGGAGGACAGCAGAGCAGTAGTCCTGTTAGTTAGCAGTTAGCATGGAGGACAGCAGAGCAATAGTCCTGTTAGTTAGCAGTTAGCATGGAGGACAACACAGCAGTAGTCTTGTTAGTTAGCATGGAGGACAGTAGAGCAGTAGTCCTGTTAGTTAGCAGTTAGCATGGTGGACAGCAGAGCAGTAGTCCTGTTAGTTAGCAGTTAGCATGGAGGACAGCACAGCAGTAGTCCTGTTAGTTAGCAGTTAGCATGGAGGACAACACAGCAGTAGTCCTGTTAGTTAGCATTTAGCATGGATGACAACACAGCAGTAGTCCTGTTAGTTAGCATGGAGGACAGTAGAGCAGTAGTCCTGTTAGTTAGCAGTTAGCATGGAGGACAGCACAGCAGTAGTCCTGTTAGCTATCAGTTAGCATGGAGGACAGTAGAGCAGTAGTCCTGTTAGCAGTTAGCATGGAGGACAGCAGAGCAGTAGTCCTGTTAGTTAGCAGTTAGCATGGAGGACAACACAGCAGTAGTCCTGTTAGTTAGCATGGAGGACAGCAGAGCAGTAGTGCTGTTAGTTAGCAGTTAGCATGGAGGACAGCAGAGCAGTAGTCCTGTTAGTTAGCAGTTAGCATGGAGGACAACACAGCAGTAGTCTTGTTAGTTAGCATGGAGGACAGTAGAGCAGTAGTCCTGTTAGTTAGCAGTTAGCATGGAGGACAGCAGAGCAGTAGTCCTGTTAGTTAGCAGTTAGCATAGAGGACAGCAGAGCAATAGTCCTGTTAGTTAGCAGTTAGCATGGAGGACAACACAGCAGTAGTCTTGTTAGTTAGCATGGAGGACAGTAGAGCAGTAGTCCTGTTAGTTAGCAGTTAGCACGGAGGACAGCAGAGCAGTAGTCCTGTTAGTTAGCAGTTAGCATGGAGGACAACACAGCAGTAGTCCTGTTAGTTAACAGTTAGCATGGAGGACAGCAGAGCAGTAGTCCTGTTAGTTAGCAGTTAGCAGTTAGCATGGATGACAACACAGCAGTAGTCCTGTTCGTTAGCAGTTAGCATGAAGGACAGTACAGCAGTAGTCCTGTTAGTTAGCAGTTAGTAAACAGAGACACACCACACCTCTGGTAGCACAGCACACACACACACACACACACACACACACACACACACACACACACACACACACACACACACACACAGACACACACACACACACACACACACACACACACACACACACACACACACACACACACACACACACACAGCAGAGCAGTAGTCCTGTTAGTTAGCAGTTAGCATGGAGGACAGCACAGCAGTAGTCCTGTTAGTTAGCAGTTAGCATGGAGGACAACACAGCAGTAGTCCTGTTAGTTAGCATTTAGCATGGATGACAACACAGCAGTAGTCCTGTTAGTTAGCATGGAGGACAGTAGAGCAGTAGTCCTGTTAGTTAGCAGTTAGCATGGAGGACAGCACAGCAGTAGTCCTGTTAGCTAGCAGTTAGCATGGAGGACAGTAGAGCAGTAGTCCTGTTAGCAGTTAGCATGGAGGACAGCAGAGCAGTAGTCCTGTTAGTTAGCAGTTAGCATGGAGGACAACACAGCAGTAGTCCTGTTAGCTAGCAGTTAGCATGGAGGACAGTAGAGCAGTAGTCCTGTTAGTTAGCAGTTAGCATGGAGGACAGCAGAGCAGTAGTCCTGTTAGTTAGCAGTTAGCATGGAGGACAACACAGCAGTAGTCCTGTTAGTTAGCATGGAGGACAGCAGAGCAGTAGTGCTGTTAGTTAGCAGTTAGCATGGAGGACAGCAGAGCAGTAGTCCTGTTAGTTAGCAGTTAGCATGGAGGACAACACAGCAGTAGTCTTGTTAGTTAGCATGGAGGACAGTAGAGCAGTAGTCCTGTTAGTTAGCAGTTAGCATGGAGGACAGCAGAGCAGTAGTCCTGTTAGTTAGCAGTTAGCATGGAGGACAGCAGAGCAATAGTCCTGTTAGTTAGCAGTTAGCATGGAGGACAACACAGCAGTAGTCTTGTTAGTTAGCATGGAGGACAGTAGAGCAGTAGTCCTGTTAGTTAGCAGTTAGCATGGAGGACAGCAGAGCAGTAGTCCTGTTAGTTAGCAGTTAGCATGGAGGACAACACAGCAGTAGTCCTGTTAGTTAACAGTTAGCATGGAGGACAGCAGAGCAGTAGTTCTGTTAGTTAGCAGTTAGCAGTTAGCATGGATGACAACACAGCAGTAGTCCTGTTCGTTAGCAGTTAGCATGAAGGACAGTACAGCAGTAGTCCTGTTAGTTAGCAGTTAGTAAACAGAGACACACCACACCTCTGGTAGCACAGCACACACACACACACACACACACACACACACACACACACACACACACACACACGGTGCACCCCCCCCCCCCCCCCTGGTTGCACTGCTCACACACACAGATAGATCCCTCCACCACCTTTAGTACAGTACACGTTACCAGGCAACAAGCTGCACAAACAGCAGCCATGCACCAGCAGCACCTGCCAGACATGTTGAAGAGGAAACCAACAGTTCCAGCAGTGACTCTCAGTGACTCTCAGTGCCTGCCTGTTCACTCAAACACTCAGTCTACACACACAGGTACTTGTCTGTGTAAATACAGGCTTAGGGAGAATACACTCTGGTTTAACACAGACACACAATAACGTTATGAAAAGGAGAAATAAGCACTTGTAAGTGTACATACAGTAAGTACATCCTGGTTAAACACAGACAGACAGACAGACAGACAGACAGACAGACAGACAGACAGACAGACAGACAGACAGACAGACAGACAGACAGACAGACAGACAGACAGACAGACAGACAGACAGACAGACAGACAGACAGGCAGACAGACAGACAGTATGAAAAGTCAAATAGTCTCACAAAGGTACAAAACACATAGTTCTATTTTACCTAATTTAAAAATAAATAAAAATCTATTCTCTTTTTTAACTATGAACTATGAGGAGAGTTAAAGAACACCTGAACTATGAGGAGAGTTAAAGAACACCTGAACTATGAGGAGTGTTGAAGAACACCTGAACTATGGGGAGAGATAAAGAACACCTGAACTATGAGGAGAGTTAAAGAACACCTGAACTATGAGGATAGTTACTAGAACAAACATAGAAATAGAAAATATAGAACATAAATCAAAAACCCCGAAACACACAAAACAAACACCCCCTGCCACGCCCTGACCAAACTACAATAACAAATAACCCCTTTTACTGGTCAGGATGTGACAATTACCTCCTAATACTGTTGTTATCTGGCCCATAATTACCTGCCATTAATACTGTTATCTGCCCCATCAGTACCTTCTAATCCTTCTGTTATCTGGCCATCATTACCTTCTAATACTACTTTTATATGGCCCACTTACCTCCCATTACTACTGTTATATGGCCCATCATTACGTGTCATTACTACTCTTTTCTGGCCTATCACTACTTTCCATTACTACTGTTATCTGGCCCATCATTACCAGCAATTAATACCTGTATCTGAACCATCATTACCTTCTAATACTTCTGTCATCTGGCCAATCATTACCTCCTAATACTACTGTTATCTTACCCAACATTACCTGCCATTAATACTGTTATATGGCCCATCATTACCTCCCATTACTACTGTTATATGGCCTGTCATTACATGTCATTACTAATGTTATCTGGCCCATCATTAAGGTGTCATTAATACTGTTTTCTGGCCAATCATTGCCTCCTAACGCTACTGTTATATGGCCCATCATTACCTTCTAATACCACTGTTATCTTGCTCATCATTACCTGCCATTAATACTGTTATCTGGCCCATCATTACCTGCCATTAATACTGTTATCTGGCTCATCATTACCTTCCGTTACTACTGTTGTCTGGGCCATATTAATTGCCATTAACACAGTTTTCTGGACAATCATTACCTCCTAATACTACTGTTATCTGACCCATCATTACCTGCCATTAATACTGTTGTCTGGCCCATATTAATTGCCATTAACACAGTTATCTGCCCCATCATTACCTGCCATTAATATCAAAATCTGAACCATCATTTCCTCCTAATTCTACTGTTATCTGACCCATCATTACCTGCTATTAAAACTGTTATCTGGCCCATCATTACCTGCTATTTCAACCGTTACCTATCCTATCATTATCTGCCAATACTACTGTTATCTGGCCCATCATTACCTTCTAAAACTTCTGTTATATGGCCAATCATTACCTTCTAATACCACTGTTATCTGGCCCATCTTTACTTGCCATTAATACTGTTATCTGGCCCATCATTACCTGCCATTACTACTATTATTTTGCCCATCATTACCTGCCATTATACCGGTATCTGATCCATCATTACCTCCCATCACTACTGTTATATGGCCCATCATTACTTGTCATTTCTAATGTTATCTTGCCCATCATTACCTCCCATTAATACCGGTATCTGGCATACTTTTTCCTGCCATTACTACTGTTATCTGGCCCACTATAACCTCCCTTTAATACTCTTATTTGTTCCATCATTACCTTCCACTCTTAACGTTATCTGGACAATTTTTTCCTGCCATTACTACTGTTATCTGGCCTATGATTACCTGCTATTACAGATGTTATCTGGTCAATCATTACCTCACATCACTGCTGTTATCGGGCTCATCATTACCTGCCATTAATACCATTATCTGGCCCAGCAATACCTGCCGTTACTACTGTTATCTGGCCCATCAATACCTGCCATTACTACTGTTATCTGGCACATCATTACCTGCCATTACTACTGTTATCTGGCCTATGATTACCTGCTATTACAGATGTTATCTGGTCAATCATTACCTCTCATCACTGCTGTTATCGGGCCCATCATTTCCTGCCATTAATACCATTATCTGGCCCAGCAATACCTGCCGTTACTACTGTTATCTGGCCCATCAATACCTGCCATTACTACTGTTATCTGGCCCATCAATACCTGCCATTACTACTGTTATCTGGCCCATCAATACCTGCCATAACTACTGTTATCTGGCCCGTCAATACCTGCCATTACTACTGTTATCTGGCCCATCAATACCTGCCGTTACTACTGTTATCAGGCTCATTATTACCTTCATTATCTGCCATTACTGCTATTATCTGGCCCATCATTACCTCCCATTAATACTATTATCTGGCCCATCAATACCTGCCATAACTACTGTTATCTGGCCCGTCAATACCTGCCATTACTACTGTTATCTGGTCCATCATTGCCTGGCATTAATACTGTTATCTGGACCATCATTACCTGCCATTAATACGGGTATCTGAACCATCATTATCTTCTAATACTTCTGTCATCTGGCCAATCAATACCTCCTAATATTACTGTTATCAGACCCATCATTACCTGCCATTAATACTGGTATATGGCCCATCATTACCTTCCATTACTACTGTTATATGGCCCATCATTACGTGTCATTACTACTGTTATCTGGCCCATCATTATGTGTCATTAATACTGTTATCTGGCCCATCATTACTACTGTTTTCTGGCAAATCATTACCTCCTAATACTACTGTTATATGACCCATCATTACCTGCCATTAATACTGTTAACTGCCCCATCATTACCTGCCATTAATACCTGCCATCATTACCTGCTTTTAAAACTGTTATCTGGCCCATCATTACCTGCCATTTCAACCGTTATCTGGCCTATCATTATCTGCCATTACTACTGTTATCTGGCCCATCATTACCTTCTAATACCACTGTTATCTGGCCCATCTTTACTTGCAATTAATACTGTTATCTGGCCTATTATTTCCTGTCATTAGTACAGTTATCTGGACCATCATTCCCTGCCATTAATACAGTTATCTGGCCCACTATTACCTCCCATTAATACTCTTATGTGACCCATCATTACCTTCCACTATTACCGTTATCCGGCTCATTATTACCTTCATTATCTGCCATTACTACTATTATCTGGCCCATCATTACCTGCCATTAATACTATTAACTGGCCCATCATTACGTGCCATTACTATTGTTATCTGGCTCAATATTACCTCCCATTACTACTGTTATCTGGCCCATCATTGCCTGGCATTAATGCTGTTATCTGGCTCATCATTAAGTGCCATTACAACTTTTATCTGGCCCATTGACCTGCCATTAAAACAGTTTTCTGGCCCATCATGACATGACATAAAAATTTTTATCTGGCCGATCGTTACCTGCCATTAATGCTGTTGTGACGTTCTGACCAGTAAAGGGGTTATTTTTTATTGTAGTTTGGTCAGGACGTGGCAGGGGGGTATTTGTTTTATGTGGTTCGGGGTTGTTGATATAATTGTTTATGTAGAGGGGTGTTTGTTTAGAGTATTCCGGGGTTTTGGTCTATGTTCTATGTTAGACTAGACTGAACATAGAAATACACTATCTATTTCTATGTTTAGTTAATTGGGATTGGGCCTTCAATTGGAGGCAGCTGTTCCTCGTTGCCTCTGATTGAAGGTCCTATGTATAGGGGTGTGTTTGTTATACAACGTTTGACATGTTTGAACGAACGTAAATAAATTTTTTCCCCTCGTTCATGAAGTGAAGTCCGGCGGGCTTAGATCATGTGCTAACAACACGGAGCTTTTTGGACATAAATGATGAGCTTTTTTGAACAAAACTAGATTCGTTATGGACCTGTGATACCTGGAAGTGACATCTGATGAAGAGAATCAAAGGTAATGGATTATTTACATAGTATTTTCGATTTTAGATCTCTCCAACATGGCCATTTGTCTGTATCGCAAAGCGTATTTTTCTGGGCGCAGTGCTCAGATTATTGCAAAGTGTGATTTCCCAGTAAGGTTATTTTTAAATCTGGCAAGTCGATTGCGTTCAAGAGATGTAAATCTATAATTCTTTAAATGACAATATAATATTTTACCAATGTTTTCTAATTTTAATTATTTAATTTGTGGTGCTGACTTGACTGCCGGTTATTGAAGGGAAACGATTTCCTGAACCTCAACGCCACAGTAAAACGCTGTTTTTGGATATAAATATGAACTTGATAGAACTAAAAATGCATGCATTGTCTAACATAATGTCCTAGGAGTGTCATCTGATGGAGATTGTCAAAGGTTAGTGCATAATTTTAGCTGGTTTTATGGTTTTGGTGACGCCTGTCTTTGAATTGACAAAACATTACACACAGCTATTATCAATGTACTCTCCTAACATAATCTAACTTTATGCTTTCGCCGTAAAACCTTTTTGAAATCGGACAACGTGGTTAGATTAAGGAGATGTTTATCTTTCAAAGGGTGTAAGATAGTTGTATGTTTGAAAAATTTGAATTTTGACATTTATTTGGTTTCAAATTTGCCGCTCTTGAAATGCACCTGCTGTTGATAGGGTGCACCACGGGTGGCACGCTAGCGTCCCACATAGCCCCAAGAGGTTTTAACTGCCATTGCTACTGTTATCTGGCCCTCATTAACTGTCATTACTACTGTTATCTGGCCCTCATTAACTGCCATTACTACTGTTATCTGGCCTATCATTTCCTACTATTACTGCTGTTATCTGGCCCATCATTGCATTCATTACATACATGAAGGGAACATTTTGGCATTTGCTGTATGGTTGAGAAACTCCATATTGCAAATGTACGGACCCTTATTAGATGTCCGCGAATGTTTGTAAAATTTGCGGACGGCGGCGGGCCATGCACCGGGGTAAGATCTTCTGGGAAGTCATCGAACGAAGTCTCTCGGACATTCGGTTTCCGTTTTATAAAATGTTCAAATTTTGGTCATTTTTCCGCTGTCCCGGAAAATATCACCAGAGGGCGAATGTAATCATATTGCAAATGTACAAACATCACCAATTACGACGTGGCTGTTTCTCCTTAACGGAAAAGACTTCGAAGACAAAACTTGGTGAGCATAGGTTTGGCATAATGGGCAGTTGGCCCCGAACAAGATGGCGTCGAGGCCTCAACGCTTTTGAGTTAAGACCATTTTTCTGGGATTAAAGGTCAAAAACGAAAAAAGAGCGCTAATTTGACTGCTTCACGTCAAAGTACATGAACCTACAGTGTCAGGGAAAAAATAACCTGTTACGACTTCTACCGAAGTCGATGCCCCTCCTTGTTCGGGTGGTGCTCGGCGATCGACGTCGCCGGTCTTCTAGCCACCATTGATCAGTTTTTCATTTTCCATTGGTTTTGTCTGGTCTCCTTACACACCTGTTTCTTATCCCAGTAATTACATGTTGTGTATTTAACCTGTTAGGGCTAGGGGGCAGTATTTGCACGGCTGGATAAAAAAATGTACCCGATTTAATCTGGTTACTAATCCTACCCAGTAACTAGAATATGCATATACTTATTATATATGGATAGAAAACACCCTAACGTTTCTAAAACTGTTTGAATGGTGTCTGTGAGTATAACAGAACTCATTTGGCAGGCAAAACCCTGAGACATTTTCTGACAGGAAGTGGATACCTGATGTGTTGTATTACCTTTAAACCTATGCCATTGAAAAACACAGGGGCTGAGGAATATTTTGGCACTTCCTATTGCTTCCACTAGATGTCACCAGCCTTTACAAAGTGTTTTGAGTCTTCTGGAGGGAGATCTGACCGAACAAGAGCCATGGAACGATGATGGCCCATTAGACACCTGGCGCGCGAGTTCATGTTGGGTACCCTCGTTCCAATACGTTATAAAAGAGTATGCATTCGTCCACCTTGAATATTATTCATGTTCTGGTTAAAAAAGGCCCTAATGATTTATGCTATACAACGTTTGACATGTTTGAACGAACGTAAATATATTTTTTCCCCTCGTTCATGAAGTGAAGTCCGGCGGGCTTAGATCATGTGCTAACAAGACGGAGATTTTTGGACATAAATGATGAGCTTTTTTGAACAAAACTACATTCGTTATGGACCTGTGATACCTGGAAGTGACATCTGATGAAGAGAATCAAAGGTAATGGATTATTTACATAGTATTTTCGATTTTAGATCTCCCCAACATGACGGCTAGTCTGTATCGCAACGCGTATTTTTCTGGGCGCAGTGCTCAGATTATTGCAAAGTGTGATTTCCCAGTAAGGTTATTTTTAAATCTGGCAAGTTGATTGCGTTCAAGAGATGTAAATCTATAATTCTTTAAATGACAATATAATATTTTACCAATGTTTTCTAATTTTAATTATTTAATTTGTGGTGCTGACTTGACTGCCGGTTATTGGAGGGAAACGATTTCCTCAACATCAATGCCTTAGTAAAACGCTGTTTTTGGATATAAATATGAACTTGATAGAACTAAAAATGCATGCATTGTCTAACATAATGTCCTAGGAGTGTCATCTGATGGAGATTGTAAAAGGTTAGTGCATCATTTTAGCTGGTTTTATGGTTTTGGTGACCCTGTCTTTGAATTGACAAAACATTACACACAACTCTTGTAAATGTACTGTCCTAACATACTCTAAATTTATGCTTTCGCCGTAAAACCTTTTTGAAATCGTAAAACGTGGTTAGATTAAGGAGATGTTTATCTTTCAAAGGGTGTAAAATAGTTGTATGTTTGAAAAATTTGAATTTTGACATTTATTTGGATTCAAATTTGCCGCTCTTGAAATGCACCTGCTGTTGATGGAGTGCACCACGGGTGGGATGCTTGCGTCCCACCTAGCCCATAGAGGTTAATCCTCATATCCTTGTCGGTGATTGTTTGTTATGTTATGTACTTCTACTTCAATAGCATATGTTTGAGAAATTGAAGTAATAGCATTTCTAAGGTATTTGAATAACGCGCCACAGGATTCCACTGGCTGTTACGTAGGTGGGACGATTTCGTCCCACCGACCCTAGAGAGGTTAAACTCCCTGGGCGAGGTGGGACACTTGCCAGTGGAATCACATGGCGCGAAATACAAATACCTCAAAAATGCTTTTACTTCAATTTCTCAAACATATGACTATTTTACACCATTTTAAAGACAAGACTCTCATTAATAATCTAACCACATTGTCCGATTTCAAAAAGGCTTGACAGCGAAAGCAAAACATTAGATTATGTCAGGAGAGTACCCTTGCCAAAAATCCATTTACATTTAAGTCATTTAGCAGACGCTCTTATCCAGAGCGACTTACAAATTGGTGCATTCACCTTATGATATCCAGTGGAACAACCCCTTTACAATAGTGCATCTAAATCTTTTAGGGGGGGGGGGGGTTAGAAGGATTACTTTAACCTATCCTAGGTATTCCTTAAAGAGGTGGGGTTTCAGGTGTCTCCGGAAGGTGGTGATTGACTCCGCTGTCCTGGCGTCGTGAGGGAGCTTGTTCCACCATAGGGGTGCCAGAGCAGCGAACAATTTTGACTGGGCTGAGCGGGAACTGTGCTTCCTCAGAGGAAGGGCGGCCAGCAGGCCAGAGGTGGATGAGCGCAGTGCCCTCGTTTGGGTGTAGGGACTGATCAGAGCCTGAAGGTACGGAGGTGCCGTTCCCCTCACGGCTCCGTAGGCAAGCACCATGGTCTTGTAGCTGATGCGAGCTTCAACTGGAAGCCAGTGGAGAGAGCGGAGGAGCGGGGTGATGTGAGAGAACTTGGGAAGGTTGAACACCAGACGGGCTGCGGCGTTCTGGATGAGTTGTAGGGGTTTAATGGCACAGGCAGGGAGCCCAGCCAACAGCGAGTTGCAGTAAATAATCACACAGCCATTTTCAAAGCAAGCACATATGTCACAAAAACCAAAACCACAGCTAAATGCAGCACTAACCTTTGATCTTCATCAGATGACACTCCTAGGACATTATGTTATACAATACATGCATGTTTTGTTCAATCAAGTTCATATTTATATCAAAAACCAGCTTTTACATTAGCATGTGATGTTCAGAACTAGAATACCCACGGAAGACTTCTGGTGAATTTACTCATGATAAACATTCACAAAATACATAACAATTATTTTAAGAATTATAGATACAGAACTCCTTTATGCAATCGCGGTGTCAGATTTTAAAATAGCTTTTCGGCGAAAGCACATTTTGCAATATTCTGAGTACATAGCTCGGCCATCACGGCTTGCTATTTTGACACCCACCAAGTTTGGGACTCACTAAACTCAGAATTACTATTAGAAAAATTGGATTACCTTTGCTGTTCTTCGTCAGAATGCAGTCCCAGGACTTCTACTTCAACAACAAATGTTGTTTTTGGTTCCAAATAATCCATAGTTATATTCAAATAGCTCCGTTTTGTTCGTGCGTTCAGGTCACTATCCGAAGGGTGACGCGCGAGCGCATTTCGTGACAAAAAAATGCAAAATATTCCATTACCATACTTAGAAGCATGTCAAACGCTGTTTTAAATCATTTTTTATGCTATTTTTCTCATAAATTGCGATAATATTCCAACCGGGCAACGTTGTATTCATTCAAAGGCTGATTTTTTTTTTGTTGAGAATTCTCGTGAACGCGCATCTCAGTCTCACTGTCCCCAGGCTTACCACTCACAAACTCTACTGCTGTTCTTCGCCCAGAGACAGCAGACACCCCATTCCACTTTCTGGCGGCTTTAGAGAGCCAATGGGAGCCTTAGAAAGTGTCGCATTACAGCACAGATGCTGTATTTTTGATAGAGATGCAACAGAAGGACAACAAATTACCCTTCCTGTATGGAATCTTCTCAGGTTTTGGCCTGCCATATGAGTTCTGTTATACTCACAGACACCATTCAAACAGTTTTAGAAACTTTAGAGTGTTTTCAGTCCAAATCTACTAATTATATGCATATTCTCGTTTCTGGGCAAGAGTAGTAACCAGATTAAATCGGGTACGTTTTTTATCTGGCCGTGCAAATACTGCCACCTAGCCCCAAGAGGTTAGAAACACCCTAAAGGTGTTTTGATATAACCAACCTGCAGATTATGAAAATCACTGCATTCAACCCTGTGTAAATCAGTCAGTTCTTAACATAAAAACTTTAAACTCAGGATTCTGTAAAGCCTACCCCAATGAGGGCCTGCTCTGAAATATGTGATAGTTGGCTTCTAATTGAGTTGGAAAAAGTGGGTCTGGTGTCAGTTTGTATCAGTTTGGTGTCAGAATGATATCTAATTGACTGATGGACGGTGACTTTCTGGCTGACTTTTGTCAATTTGCAATATGTTTCAACAGTGATAGACCATCACCAAAATGACTTTCTGAAATCAACACCAACGAGCGATGGCGAGGAACCAGAATCACTACCCGGCCATCCCGAGTTCATTGGGCCAGTCAATTTTGCATTCCTGCAGTTTTTTTTAGCATGTCAAATTTGTGATGGTTAATGACCATTGAAACATATTGCAAATGGACAGCCGTGCGCCTGGTGATTGGAACGGGTTACCACGATACATTTTTTATAATGGTTTTAAATGCCTTTAGGGGGTGCAAGGGGTCCATGGTTGGGTAGGGAGCACCCCCCATCCGTGCCCATCCAATAGGGGGCACCCCTAGTCGTTTTGGGCATTTTTCCAAAAATCGTTAAAAAACGACAAGAGTCCCACTTCTCTCATGTCACCATCGAGCGATGGAGAGGAACCACTAACACTGCCCGGCCATCTCGAGTTCATCAGGCCAGTCAATTATGCATTTCTGCAGTATTTTTGAGCATATCAAATTTGTGATGGTAAATGCCCATTGAAACATATTGCAAATGGACAGTACATTTGCAATATGATTCAACAGTGAAAAAACATCACCAAATGGACATGATGAAATCAACACAATGAGTAATGGAGAGGAACCACAGTCACTGCCCGGCCATCCCGAGTTCATCGGGCCAGTCAATTTTGCATTTCTGCAGTATTTTTGAGCATGTCAAATTCGTGATGGTAAATGCCCATTGAAACATATTGCAAATGGACAGTACATTTTCAATAAGATTCAACAGTGAAAAAACATCACCAAATGGACATGATGAAATCAACACAATGAGCAATGGAGAGGAACCACTAGCACTGCCCGGCCATCCCGAGTTCATCGAGCCAGTCAAATTATGCATTTCTGCAGTATTTTTGAGCATGTCAAATTCGTGATGGTAAATGCCCAATGAAACATATTTCAAATAGACTGCCGTACACCTGGTGATTGGAATGTGTTATCAGAAGCACATTTTTAAAATTATTTTTAATGCCTTTAGGGGGGAGCAAAAGGTCTACGGTTGGGTAGGGAGCACCCCCACCCATGCCCATCCAATAGGGGGCACGCCTGGTCATTTTGGATGTTTAAAAAAAAAATTATTAAACAGCAGAGTCCCACTTCTCCCTCATCATGCATGACAAATAGACCATCTAGGTTTATTCATGGCTTAACCTGTTAGGGCTAGGGGGCAGTATTTGCACGGCTGGATAAAAAAATGTACCCGATTTAATCTGGTTACTAATCCTACCCAGTAACTAGAATATGCATATACTTATTATATATGGATAGAAAACACCCTAAAGTTTCTAAAACTGTTTGAATGGTGTCTGTGAGTATAACAGAACTCATTTGGCAGGCAAAACCCCGAGACAGATTCTGAAAGGAAGTGGATAGCTGATGTGTTGTATTACCTTTAATAAACCTATGCCATTGAAAAACACAGGGGCTGAGGAATATTTTGGCACTTCCTATTGCTTCCACTAGATGTCACCAGCCTTTACAAAGTGTTTTGAGTCTTCTGGAGGGAGATCTGACTGAACAAGAGCCATGGAACGATGATGGCCCATTAGACACCTGGCGCGCTAGGTCATGCTGGGTACCCTCGTTCCAATACGTTTTAAAAGATTTTGCATTCGTCCGCCTTGAATTTTATTCATGTTCTGGTTAAAAAAGGCCCTAATGATTTATGCTATACAACGTTTGACATGTTTGAACGAACGTAAATATATTTTTTCCCCTCGTTCATGAAGTGAAGTCCGGCGGGCTTAGATCATGTGCTAACAAGACGGAGATTTTTGGACATAAATGATGAGCTTTTTTGAACAAAACTACATTCTTTATGGACCTGTGATACCTGGAAGTGACATCTGATGAAGAGAATCAAAGGTAATGGATTATTTACATAGTATTTTCGATTTTAGATCTCCCCAACATGGCGGCTAGTCTGTATCGCAACGCGTATTTTTCTGGGCGCAGTGCTCAGATTATTGCAAAGTGTGATTTCCCAGTAAGGTTATTTTTAAATCTGGCAAGTTGATTGCGTTCAAGAGATGTAAATCTATAATTCTTTAAATGACAATATAATATTTTACCAATGTTTTCTAATTTTAATTATTTAATTTGTGGTGCTGACTTGAATGCCGGTTATTGGAGGGAAACGATTTCCTGAACATCAACGCCACAGTAAAACGCTGTTTTTGGATATAAATATGAACTTGATAGAACTAAAAATGCATGCATTGTCTAACATAATGTCCTAGGAGTGTCATCTGATGGAGATTGTAAAAGGTTAGTGCATAATTTTAGCTGATTTTATGGTTTTGGTGACGCCTGTCTTTGAATTGGCACAACATTACACACAACTCTTGTAAATGTACTGTCCTAACATACTCTAAATTTATGCTTTCGCCGTAAAACCTTTTTGAAATCGGAAAACGTGGTTAGATTAAGGAGATGTTTATCTTTCAAAGGGTGTAAAATAGTTGTATGTTTGAAAAATTTGAATTTTGACATTTATTTGGATTCAAATTTGCCGCTCTTGAAATGCACCTGCTGTTGATGGAGTGCACCACGGGTGGGACGCTTGCGTCCCACCTAGCCCATAGAGGTTAACATAGGGCTATATATCATTTGGGCAGTATAAATGCCATTTGGACATGGTTCACTGACTTTTGGGTATGGAAACCGACTTCCTATGATCGTGCATGGCAAATGGACATAACATCCTGATTTGGAACTTTCAATACTTTCATATTGCATTTGGACATTTCTTATGGCCTTTGGCAAGAAAAAAGAAAGTTACTTTTGACTTCGACTTTTGACTTCCTATGATATCATATTGCAAATGGACAAAAAAATCCTGATTTGGCACATTCAATACTTTCATATTGTATTTGGACATTTCTCATGGCATTTGGCAAAAGAAAAGTGACTTTTGACTTCGACTTTTGACTTCCTATGAAATCATATTGCAAATGGACAAAACATATGCCTTATGGGCAACTAAAAAAAAATCTAAAGAATTTCGAAAAACAGTCCAGAAAACACTTTTTTAAGGGGGTGATAAGTTTTAGAATTTTTTTTCAAATTTTCATAATTTTACTCTTGGGTCTTGACTTGTGTTACATTTGCAATAAGAAAATTTACGGTGGAGCGCGCTCGCCATCTATTGGATTTTTGCTGTGTGACACTTGTCATTTGCCATATGGAATTTGCAATATGTTTTGAATGAAACAGCATCCAAATGAGTGATATTGTACATCATGTATATGTTTCGTATGGTGCCAATAATATCCATTGATTTTTATCTATTTCAGGGGGGTGTTCCCTTACCTGCCATTACTACTGTTATCTGGCACATCATTACCTGCCATTAAAACCATTATCGGGTCTATTATTACCTGTCATTACTAATGTTATCTGGTCCATCATTACCTGCCATTAATACTGTTGTCTGCCCCATCCATACCTTCATTACCTCCCATTAATACTGTTATCTGGCCCATCGTTACCTGCAATTGATACCGTTATCTGGCCCATCATTACCAGCCATTACTTCTTTTATCTGGGCCATCATTACTTAACATTAATACAGTTACCTGGCCCATCGTTACCTCCAATCACTACTGTTATCTGGCCCATCATTACCTCCTAATACTACTGTTATCTGGCCCATCATTAAGTCACATTACTACAGTTTTCTGTCACATCATTACCTGCCATTACTACTATTATCTGGCATATCTTTACCTGACATTAATACAGTTTTCTGGCCTATCATTACATGCCATTGCTTCTGTTATCTGGCCAATCATTACCTCCCACCACTACTGTTATCAGGACCATCATTTCCTGCCATTAATACTGTTATTTGGCCTATCATAACCTCCCATTACTACTTTTATCTGGTCCATCATTACCTGCCATTATTACCGTTATCCTGTTGGGGGTAGGGGGCAGTATTGACACGGCCGGATAAAAAACGTACCCGATTTAATCTGGTTACTACTCCTGCCCAGTAACTAGAATATGCATATAATTATTGGCTTTGGATAGAAAACACCCTAAAGTTTCTAAAACTGTTTGAATGGTGTCTGTGAGTATAACAGAACTCATATGGCAGGCAAAAACCTGAGAGGATTCTATATGGGAAGTGGCCTGTCTGACAAGTTGTTGTTCATCTGTGCTCTTTTTATTGAAGACTGAGGATCTTTGCTCTAACGTGACACTTCCTACGGCTCCCATAGGCTCTCAAAGCCCGGGAAAAATCTGAACGATATCGAGGCAGCCTCTGGCTGAAACACATTATCGCTTTTGGCAAGTGGCCGATCAGAGTACTATGGGCTTAGGCGCGTGCCCGAGTCGACCCCATGATTTATTTTCTTTCGTCTGTTTACCTAAATGCAGATTCCCGGTCGGAATATTATCGCTTTTTTTTATGAGAAAAATGGCATAAAAATGGATTTTAAACAGCGGTTGACATGCGTCGAAGTACGGTAATGGAATATTTTGAATTTTTTTGTCACGAAATGCGCCATGCTCGTAACCCTTATTTACCCTTTCGGATAGTGTCTTGAACGCACGAACAAAACGCTGCTATTTGGATATAACTATGGATTATTTGGGACCAAACCAACATTTGTTATTGAAGTAGAAGTCCTGGGAGTGCATTCTGACGAAGAACACCAAAGGTAATAAAATTTTTCTTATAGTAAATCTGACTTTGGTGAGTGCTAAACTTGCTGGGTGTCTAAATAGCTAGCCCTGTGATGCCGGGCTATCTACTGAGAATATTGCTATTTTAAAATCGGACATATCGAGTGCATAGAGGAGTTCTGTATCTATAATTCTTAAAATAATTGTTATGCTTTTTGTGAATGTTTATCGTGAGTAATTTAGTAAATTCACCGGAAGTTTGCGGGGGGTATGCTAGTTCTGAACGTCACATGCTAATGTAAAAAGCTGGTGTTTGATATAAATATGAACTTGATTGAACAAAACATGCATGTATTGCATAACATAATGTCCTAGGTGTGTCATCTGATGAAGATCATCAAAGGTTAGTGCTGCATTTAGCTGTCTTCTGGGTTTTTGTGACATTATATGCTAGCTTGAAAAATGGGTGTCTGATTATTTCTGGCTGGGTACTCTGCTGACATAATCTAATGTTTTGCTTTCGTTGTAAAGCCTTTTTGAAATCGGACAGTGTGGTTAGATTAACGAGAGTCTTGTCTTTAAAATGCTGTAAAATAGTCACATGTTTGAGAAATTGAAGTAATAGCATTTCTAAGGTATTTGAATAACGCGCCACAGGATTCCACTGGCTGTTACGTAGGTGGGACGATTTCGTCCCGCCGGCCCTAGAGAAGTTATCTGGCCCATCATTACCTGCCATTAATGCTGTTATTTGGCCCATTTTGCCTCCCATTACTACTGTTATCTATCCCATCATTACCTCTCATTACTACTGTTATCTGGCCCATCATTACCTGCCATTAATACTGTTATCTGGCCCATCATTATCTACCATTACTACCTTATCTACCATTACTAAAATGGGGAGGCTTGCAAGCCGAAGAACACCATCCCAACCGTGAAGCACGGGGGTGGCAGCATCATGTTGTGTGGGTGCTGTGTTGCAGGAGGGACTGGTGCACTTCACAATATAGATGGCATCATGAGGAAGAATAAATGATGTGGATATATTGAAGCAACATCTCAAGACATCAGTCAGGAAGTTAAAGCTTGGTCGCAAATGGGTCTTCCAAATGGACAATGATTGTGGAAAAATGGCTTAAGGACAACAAAGTCAAGGTATTGGAGTGGCCATCACAAAGCCCTGACCTCAATCCTATAGAACATTTGTGGGCAGAACTGAAAAAACGTGTGCGAGCAAGGAGGCCTACAAACCTGATTCAGTTACACCAGCTCTGTCAGAAGGAATGGGCCAAAATTCACCCAACTTATTATGGGAAGCTTGTGGAAGGCTACCCGGAACGTTTGACCCAAGTTAAACAATTTAAAGGCAATGCTATGAAATATGCTATGAAATACTAATTGCGTGTATGTAAACTTCTGACCCACAGCGAATGTGATGAAATAAATAAAAGCTAAAATAAATCATTCTCTCTACTATTATTCTGACATTTCACATTCTTAAAATAAAGTGGTGATCCTTACTGACCTAAGACAGGCAATTGTTACTAGGATGAAATGTCAGGAAATGTGAAAAACGGAGTGTACACTGCTCAAAAAAATAAAGTGAACACTTAAACAACACATCCTTTATCTGAATGAAAGAAATAATCTTATTAAATACTTTTTTCTTTACATAGTTGAATGTGCTGACAACAAAATCACACACAAATAATTAATGGAAATCCAATTTATCAACCCATGGAGGTCTGGATTTGGAGTCACACTCAAAATTAAAGTGGAAAACCACACTACAGGCTTATCCAACTTTGATGTAATGTCCTTAAAACAAGATGGGCTCAATTGGATTCAGGTCTGGGGAACGGGCGGGCCAGTCCATAGCATCAATGCCTTCCTCTTGCAGGAACTGCTGACACACTCCAGCCACATGAGGTCTAGCATTGTCTTGCATTAGGAGGAACCCAGGGCCAACCGCACCAGCATCTGGTCTCACAAGGGGTCTGAGGATCTCATCTCGGTACCTAATGGCAGTCAGGCTACCACTGGCGAGCACATGGAGGGCTGTGCGGCCCCCCAAAGAAATGCCACCCCACACCATGACTGACCCACCGCCAAACCGGTCATGCTGGAGTATGTTGCAGGCAGCAGAACATTCTCCACGGCGTCTCCAGACTCTGTCACGTCTGTCACGTGCTCAGTGTGAACCTGCTTTCATCTGTGAAGAGCACAGGGCGCCAGTGGCGAATTTGCCAATCTTGGTGTTCTCTGGCAAATGCCAAACGTCCTGCACGGTGTTGGACTGTAAGCACAACCCCCACCTGTGGATGTCAGGCCCTCATACCACCCTCATGGAGTCTGTTTCTGACCGTTTGAGCAGACACATGCACATTTGTGGCCTGCTGGAGGTCATTTGCAGGGCTCTGGCAGTGCTCCTCCTTGCACAAAGGCGGAGGTAGCGGTCCTGCTGCTGGGTTGTTGCCCTCCTACGGCCTCCTCCACGTCTCCTGATGTACTGGCCTGTCTCCTGGTAGCGCCTCTAAGCTCTGGACACTACGCTGACAGACACAGCAAACCTTCTTGCCACAGCTCGCATTGATGTGCCATCCTGGATGAGCTGCACTACCTGAGCCACTTGTGTGGGTTGTAGACTCCGTCTCATGCTACCACTAGAGTGAAAGCACCGCCAGCATTCAAAAGTGACCAAAACATCAGCCAGGAAGCATAGGAACTGAGAAGTGGTCTGTGGTCTCCACCTGCAGAACCACTCCTTTATTGGGGGTGTCTTGCTTATTGCCTATAATTCCCACGTTGTCTATTCCATTTGCACAACAGCATGTGAAATGTATTGTCAATCAGTGTTGCTTCCTAAGTGGACAGTTTGATTTCACAGAAGTGTGATTGACTTGGAGTTACATTGTGTTGTTTAAGTGTTCCCTTTATTTTTTTGAGCAGTATATTTTACTAAGGTGTATGTAAACTTCCGACTTCATCTGTTCACCAGTGAAATCCAGGCAGTTCACTTTGGTGATTCTCACAAGCAGGTGACCCTGTATTGTATTGGACATACCACAAATGATACCATTTCACTTTGCTCACTGAGCTCTTCTATGCGGATGACCCCTCTGTTATCTGGGCCCATCTCTCAAAAACACGGGCCTACTTCCTTGAGCTCTGCCCACTTTTGGAATCTTACTTTGTCTTATATTAATGAAATATTTAACAATGGTTGTTGTTCAAAATGTTTATATATTTTTTTTTACATAGATGTAATTTCCACCACACCCATATTTTTAGGTAAATTTGTTTATTATGTTTAATTTATATTGATTGATTTGTTTTAGATAGGGAAGTCATATGGTTGTTATCATAATCTCACATGTGGTCCCGTGTGGTTCAGTTGGTAGAGCATGGTGTTTGCAACGCCAGGGTTGTGGGTTCGATTGCCACGGGGGACCAGTACGGGGAAAAAAAATGAAATGTATGCATTCACTACTGTAAGTCGCTCTGGATAAGAGCGTCTGCTAAATGACTAAAATGTAATTGTAAAAAGGTTGGGTTGAAATATCTTATTTTTTCATGACAAATAAATATTTTCAGCTTCCACAATGGCAAGTTTATACATTCAGGCGTTGTGTTGAATTATTAATTTTAGGAAAACCTTGTAAAGCACTTCAAATAATAGTCAATGCCAGTTAAATGCATGTACAAATGTATAAGAAATGTGTTATAAAATAAATGTATGATATTTCATTTTCAACTAAAATTGATGTTTATTAATTATGTGATGGAAATGACATTTGTCTACGACTGTCTGAGAAAAATGACAAAAATATATAATTTTGCTGAAAAGTACGATTGCAGCCATTATCTGGTATTATTTCTAGACAAATCAAAGATGATTATAATACTGGTAAAATGGTGTTTCAATACATTTTAATTTCTGAAAGCTTGCCGGGCCAAAGTGCCCAAAGTTGCAGAATCACCCCAATACTGTTATCTGGCCCATCATTACCTGCCATTAATGATGTTATCTGTCCCATCATTACCTCCCATTACTACTGTTATCTGGCCCATCATTACCTGCCATTGCTACTGTTATCTGGCCCATCATTACCTCCCATTCTACTGTTATTTGGCCCCTCATTACCTCCCATTAATACTGTTATCTGGCACTTCATTACCTGCCATTGCTACTGTTATCTGGCCCATCATTACCTCCCATTAATACTGCTATCTGGCACATCATGACCTGCCATTGCTACTGCTATCTGGCCCATCATTACCTCCCATTACTACTGTTATCTGGCCCCTCATTACCTGACATTAATACTGTTGTCCCATCAATGTAGTGTTATTGTAAGCAGTTAACCAGATGTTTCCCTCTACCATTGATCTGCCTCCCCCATAGTAGACAGAGGTTACGTCCCAAATGGCACCCTATTTCCAATATAGTGCACTACTTTTAACCAGAACCTTATGGGCCCTGGTCAAATGTAGTGCACAATATAGTGAATAGGGGGCCATTTTGAATCATACAGAATTTAGAAACAAGATAGATTTAATATTCCTGATCTGAGGACAGTCATCCTCCTTAAGAGGGTATTGATTATCTGCCACTGGGTAGAGGAGGACAAGGAGTAAGGAGAGCTAGAAGAGCAGTTATATTGCTGCTGTGAAAAGAGTCTGTATGGCCTACAGTAGATTCAGAAACCTAGTCAGTTGTACAACTGAATGCCTTCAACTGAAATGTGTCTTCTGCATTTAACCCAACCCCTTTATGATAGAATGCTGTGTTAAACAGGTACAGGAGGCAGGTGCAAGAACAAAAATGGAATGCAGGTGGTATTTAGTTCCTTAAATTAATAGAGCTTCTGTTGATTACATCAGGGTTGAAAGGAATTACTTCACCTGACAACATCTTTACCATTAAATTAATAGAGCTTCTGTTGATTACATCGGGGTTGAAGGGAGTTACTTCACCTGACAACACACCACCTTTCACCAAGCTCTCCATATATTTGCAGCAGCCTGATTACATTCAACGCAAAGCCATGTCACAATCTCATTTCCTCAATGTATTCTGGGTAACCACAGTGAATACATCATACAGACCCTTAATGTACAGTGCCTTGCAAAAGTATTCATCCCCTTTGGTGTTTTTCCTATTTCGTTGCATTATAACCTGTAATTTAAATTGATTTTTATTTGGATTTCTTGTAATGGACATACACAAAAATAGTACAAATTGGTGAAGTGAAATTTAAAAAATTATATTTAAAACGGAAAAGTGGTGCGTGCATATGTATTCACCTCCTTCGCTGTGAAGCCCCTAAATAAGATCTGGTGCAACAAATTACCTTCAGAAGTCACATAATTAGTTAAATAAAGTCCACCTGTGTGCAATCTAAGTGTCACATGATCTGTCACATGATCTCGGTATATATACACCTGTTCTGAAAGGCCCCAGAGTCTGCAACACCATTAAGCAAGGGGCACCACCAAGCACCATGAAGACCAAGGAGCTCTCCAAAGAGGTCAGGGACAAAGTTGTGGAGAAGTACAGATCAGGGTTGGGTTATAAAAATATCAGAAACGTTGAACTTCTCACAGAGCACCATTAAATCCATTATAAAAAAATGGAAAGAATATGGCACCACAACAAACCTGCCAAGAGAGGGCCGCACACCAAAACTCACGGACCAGGCAAGGAGGACATTAATCAGAGAGGCAACAAAGAGACCAAAGATTACCCTGAAGGAGCTGCAAAGCTCCACAGCGGAGATTAGAGTATCTGTCCATAGGGCCACTTTAAGCCGTACACTCCACAAAGCTGAGCTTTACAGAAGAGTGGCCAGAAAAAAGCCATTGCTTAATTAAAGAAAAATTAAGCAAATACGTTTGGTGTTCGCCAAAAGGCATGTGGGAGACTCCCCAAAAACATGGAAGAAGGTACTCTGGTCAGATGAGACTAAAATGGAGCTTTTCGGCCATCAAGGAAAATGCTACGTCTGGCACAAACCCAACAGCTCTCTTCACCCTAAGAACACCATCCCCACAGTGAAGCATGGTGGTGGCAGCATCATGCTGTGGAGATGTTTTTCATCGGCAGGGACTGGGAAACTGGTCAGAATTGAAGGAATGATGGATGGTGCTAAATACAGGGAAATTCTTGAGGGAAACCTGTTTCAGTCTTTCAGAGATTTGAGACTGGGACGGAGGTTCACCTTCCAGCAGGACAATGACCCTAAGCATACTGCTAAAGCAACACTCGAGTCGTTTAAGGGGAAACATTTAAATGTCTTGGAATGGCCTAGTCAAAGCCCAGACCTTAATCCAATTGAGAATCTGTGGTATTTGAATTTGGCGCTCTGCAATTTCACCGGATGTTGGCCAGGTGGGACGCTAGCGCCCATAAGAAGTTAAAGATTGCTGTACACCAGCAGGTACCCATCCAACTTAAAGGAGCAGTTTTGCTATGAAGAATGGGCAAAAATCCCAGTGGCTAGATGTGCAAGCTTATAGAGACATACCTCAAGAGACTTGCAGCTGTAATTGCTGCAAAAGGTGGCTCTACCAAGTATTGACATTGGGGGGTGAATAGTTATGTACGCTCAAGTTTTCCGTTTTTTAGTCTTATTTGTTGTTTGTTTCACAATAAAAAATATTTTGCATCTTCAAAGTGGTATGTAATGTAAATCAATGATACAAACCCCCCCAAAATCCATTTTAATTCCAGGTTGTAAGGCAACAAAATCTGAAAAATGCCAAGGGGGATGAATACTTTCGCAAGGCACTGTTCTTCCATCAGCCTTCCTGTATGAGTCTCAAAAGGGTAGCCTATTACCCTGTTGGGATTCCCTATGGTCCCTGGTCAAAAGTAGTGCACCCCATTCCCTATGGTCCCTGGTCAAAAGTATTGCACCCTATTCCCTATGGGCCCTGGTCAAAAGTAGTGCACTACATAGGAACTAGGGTGCCTGTTGGAACGCAGACCCTACATATGGCCAGTAGAAGATAAGGACTAGTGAAATGACCAAGGGTCACATTCCCCCCCATCTGAGGTTTACAGGAGAGGTGGACCACTGTGTCCATCAAAGTGTAACTTAATGCATTTTGTGTTTGTGTGTGTGTGTGTGTGTGTGTGTGTGTGTGTGTGTGTGTGTGTGTGTAAGTTAAGGCAGTCCTCCTCTTCCCTCCCCAGTTTTGTCAATTCCCAGACTGTGGGATAATTTGATTTAATCAGAACACATCGGGTAAGCCATAGATTGCATGGAAGTAACTCACGTGCGTTTATGGAATTTCTCCTTCCGCTTATTACAATACGGTTCTGTTGCTGTCGTGACGCCAACAAAGGAGGTGCAGTTTGAATCATTTATTTGTATTTTTATTGATATGATCAAGACTTTTGAGATGTATAAACAATCTCAGGCAGAGTGCCACTAAAACATCAAAGGTAGCAGTTCCAGTATAATTGAATGTAACGTAACAGTATAGAATGAAAGCAAGGATGTTATGTTAATTAAAAGATTTGTCATCCCCCCCCCCACGAGTCATTTAATCTGGTTGTGTTACATGACTGTTTTAGCCCCACGATAATCAATATAATGTAGCAGTGACCGAGTTAATCATTACAGGTTTTAAGATAAGACGAAATGTACAGTACAGTATTGTCCATTAACTATTGTCCATTAACTTACAGTACATTATTGGCCATTAACATACAGTACATTATTGTCCATTAACTTACAGTACATTATTGTCCATTAACTTACAGTACATTATTGTTTTTGTAACTTACAGTACATTATTGTCCGTTAAGTTACAGTACATTATTGTCCATTAACTATAGTCCATTAACTTACAGTGCATTGTCATCCATGAACTTACAGGACATTATTGTCCATTAACATACAGTACATTATTGTCCATTAACTTACAGGACATTATTGTCCATTAACATACAGTACATTATTGTCCATTAACTTACAGTACATTATTGTCCGTTAAGTTACAATACATTATTGTCCATTAACTATTGTCCATTAACTATAGTCCATTAACTTACAGTCCGTTTGTCCATTAAATGACAGTCCATTATTGTCTACTAACTTACAGGACATTATTGTCCATTAACTATTGTCCATTAACTTACAGTACATTATTGTCCATTAACTTACAGTATTATTGTCCATTAACTTACAGTACATTATTAATGTTTCCATCCATAGAATCAGAGATATTTACCCTACAGTATACTATGATGTTTCCATCATTAGGATCAGAGATATTTACACTACAGTATACGTATATGCTGTGGAAGCACATGGCCCAGTCCGCCCATGCACTTCCTACCTAGCAGACCTATTATCTGCTTAAATGGGATTATGGGGGCTAATATTACATGTAAGCACTCTGCTCTCTCTCGCAGATCCTCTCTCTCAAGTTTTGAACCTTTTCTCTCCAAAACATGACGATCTCTGCTCTGCAAGACATGATGATCTCTGCTCTCTAAGGCATTATGATCTCTGCTCTCTAAGGCATTATGATCTCTGCTCTCTAAGGCTTTATGATCTCTGCTCTCTAAGACGTGATGATCTCTGCTCTCCAAGACGTGATGATCTCTGCTCTCCAAGACGTGATGATCTCTGCTCTCTAAGGCATTATGATCTCTGCTCTCCAAGACGTGATGATCTCTGCTCTCTAAGACGTGATGATCTCTGCTCTCTAAGGCATTATGATCTCTGCTCTCCAAGACGTGATGATCTCTGCTCTCTAAGACGTGATGATCTCTGCTCTCTAAGGCATTATGATCTCTGCTCTCTAAGGCATTATGATCTCTGCTCTCTAAGACGTGATGATCTCTGCTCTCTAAGGCATTATGATCTCTGCTCTCTAAGGCATTATGATCTCTGCTCTCTAAGGCATGATGATCTCTGCTCTCCAAGACGTGATGATCTCTGCTCTCTAAGACGTGATGATCTCTGCTCTCTAAGGCATGATGATCTCTGCTCTCCAAGACGTGATAATCTCTGCTCTCTAAGACGTGATGATCTCTGCTCTCTAAGGCATGATGATCTCTGCTCTCCAAGACGTGATGATCTCTGCTCTCTAAGGCATGATGATCTCTGCTGTCTAAGACATGATCTCTGCTCTAAGACATTATCTCTGCTCTAAGACATCTCTGCTCTAAGACATTATATCTGCTCTAAGACATTATATCTGCTCTAAGACATTATATCTGCTCTAAGACATTCTCTCTGCTCTCTACACATAATAAAGTAGGGTTATGTATTACAAACGGCTACTGTGTTCCTCGCAAAGCTATTACTTCACTGAGAAAAATGCTGTAACATAATTTGTAGCATATAGGAATTCAATAATATGTCAAATAAGTGCAACAGATATTTAACCAACAAAACCTCTAATGGGTTTGGTTACACATCATGTTCTTTCTGTGTTTACAGTTTGGAGTGATGGTTTGAATACATCACGTAACCTTTCAATATGACGAACTGTTGATCAATATTAACAAATAGGGTGTTCCACGAACACACACACACACACACACACACACACACACACACACACACACACACACACACACACACACACACACACACACACACAAATATGTTTAGTTGTACAATCTCTATTACAATCCAGTCTTCAACACAATACTACTGTTGTATAACAGTGCACCGGTGAAATCCATGGCTTAGACCTTCCGTATGAATTAATTTGTCTCGGAAAGGTTCTTCAAATAGCCTACAATGTGACGTCGCTTCAAACCGAAAGCCTACACCCAGAAAATCAAATATGTGCTAGTCATTATCCGCTTAAATCGTCTCCTGACTGATTCTTTTCAAAATGACTGAAACTAATGGAATCCTTTAAGGCCGATAATTCATTAGCTAAAGTACATGACTTCTGAATGTGTTAGATATTGTATAGGGCAGGAATATTGAAATACCTCGAGCACCCACTGTTGAAGTCATGTTGAAATTAGACCTACTGAACTAATAGCAAATTCAGCAACAAGACTTCAAATCGTAGTTTCACGTCCAATGGTGGTGACTCACTTCCAAGCAGTGCCTAATTTTGTGATGTGTGCATGTCTGTCTGTCTGTCTGTCTGTCTGTCTGTCTGTCTGTCTGTCTGTCT